>NC_070567.1:6102118-6416555 GCF_026914185.1 Puccinia triticina | reverse complement strand
AGATCCGCTTCATCAGCTTGTCTCAACCTCGGGTTAGGAACTACGACCAACAAGAACATCCCAATCTTTCCGAAGGCCAGCACAGGGTCTCTAGTTTTGCCCAACAGATTTTTGCTGGTATGGTCAAGATTCCTCGGCTGCGCTTGCTTGAAAGCGTAAGTGCAACAACATGATCTCTTGTCCTGATCTGGCTCGCTTGATATCAACTGACCATTTGAGGACTATTATTCTATCTTAGTCATCTCGCAGCTTACGTCAAAAGACAGAACTCCTGGACTACACAACTAAGGAACACGAGGGCGAGATCTCGCGGAATGCGCAAAAGTACAAGCTTCTCAAAGACTGGGTCGAACTCCGTCAGAAACAGACTCAGGCCGGCCAAAGTCACCCCCAGACTGCCCAGAAAAATCTCGAAGATCTCAACCAGATGATGGGCCAGCTCAGGCTCAAGAAGAACTTGGTCGAGATGAGTGCTAAACAAGACTGCCATCTCTTCGACATCGAGATGTGGAAAACCTATCAGGCTAATCTACACCAGCGGACTGCCAAATTATCTCACGTACATCATCTTATCCCCATTTTATCTTGCTATTGATCTGCTTTATTGACTTATCTTGTTTTCCGATGGGTGGTTTAGGATTTGGAAGTGATGAGGAAGATTGATTCGGTCGTCAAGCCCTCTACCGAATCGTTGAGGGAACGCAAGCAGAACCTCATCGAAGAGATCCGACGACGGAAACAAAAGCTTGCAGAAATTGAGAGCTGTGATCAGAATCAACTGAAGGCTTTGAATGAAGAAGCCAAGGATCTTGCGTAAGTGAAACGGCTGAGGATTCTGTGTCACAAAAAAAAAAAAGCTTCTAATCCATACAAATATCTTGAATCCACTCAGGGCTGAGACCGAGGCCAATCGACGCGCCTTGACTGAGTCGGAGTTTGAACGCAATCTCTGGCTCGCCAAGTTTGCCGAATTGGAACAAGAGAAAAATGAGCATCTGCAAAGAATCGAGCAGCTCAAGCGTGACCCAGACCAGAGCCAAGAGTGCACGGTACCAGAGCTGCTTCGACTGAAAAGTAAGTGGAACAGCGTGATGAATCGACGGTGATTCCAAAATCTTGAAGCTCACATATTCTGATATATCTTGGGTCTGTAGACGAGTTCTTGGCGATACAGAAGATGTTGGGCTGGGAATTGGTCCGGTTCGAGGACGACCTGTTTGTCTTCATCTTCTATTCGACGATCGGAGTCAATCTCCACCTCGACCCATTCGACCCCGAGCAACCCTATCGCAACGTGCGGAAGGTCGAGCTTCGGTGGGCCGGGCCATCGGTGCCGATCGCAGAACAGGACGAGCCGCTCATTCGGCAGGTCGAGCAGTTCTTCTTCGGCCATCTTAAGGCCCACTTCGACGGCAAAAAAGTCCAGGGAAGAGTCAGAGTACGTCCCCTCCTCCCTCTCCCTCGCTGTTTGTCCCAGAAAGCGTCCCCTGAAGTTCGGCGTTGGTTATGCAGGAGCTCGTCCAGCAAATCTCGTCGATGTGGTACCACGCCCACCAACTCATCTGGGAGATCACCAACGCCCAGACCCGGTTCAGTGTCGCCGTCGACATCCTCGAGCCGTCGCCGGCCAAACACAGGGCCCGTGTCTCCGCCGCGCCCACCCCGGGAAGCCTGACCATGGACGTCCGCGTCTCCATCCGCTCCCCCCGCAACTGCGCCGCTGCCCATTGCCATTTCCTCTTCGATGGCCAGGAAATCCTCGACTGGCTCGCCCCCGCCCCGCTCGCGCATGTCTCGTGCAAAGTCACGCCTGTCTTCGGGAAGGCCGAGTCCGTTTTTTTCTTTCTCTCTCGATATCATCCACAGTCGTCGTTCACATCACAGACAATCCACGCACTCACTCGTCTCTTCTGGGTGCTGCACAGTTGCTTGAATTTGAGCTATGTGCTCAGCGAACATATCGACAAAGGACTCCGAGGCGCGTTGAAGGATGGCTGTCTGGAGGCGCTGGCGTGTCTGGACGCGTGAGAGGATCACTTGTACATCCTGGGGCAACCTTTCTTGTATATTCTCTCTTGTATTTGTATGCCCCATTCTTTTTCTCGGTTCCACCCCTCGAGCACACCCATTCGCCGACTCTTATCTCCCCTTCATTACGTTTTATGTGCAGTTTTCTTTGTATCAGTCGTCTGTATGTATGCTTTGTTATGTTATCTCCGTTAATACTCTCGATGGCGCGACTGAGATTTTTCGACTTTCATCTTTTTGAGCTGGCGCAATAAGGATGTATTGTGCCAACACACACCCCCTTAGAACCAACAAAATTATTAACAAATAATGAGAGTACAAGTATAATTTGGATAGAATCTTCTCGGTGCTGTCTTTGAATGCTTCAAGAAACAACTGCAATTTATTTATACAAGTTTACGTTTGGATATAAATTGGACATGAAAAAATGGTGAGGGGTTCTCAGGTGAAATCGTACAAGAACCCAGTTTTTGCTTTGGTGTAGAAAGTTTATGACGCCCCAGGTCTTGAAAAACAATTGAAAAGTTGCTTGTCTAATGAGATAATGTCCGGATTTTTAGATCTCATGTGGCGGTCGAGAAAAGGTTGTGAGATGACTAGGGAAAAAGTGTGTTCGCAAGAAGCTGCGCGTGTCAAGGAATGCGAAACGGATAATTGTCACATGAAGGTAGGCATGGTGCACTTGATGTTCTGAAGTTTGATCTCTTTGAATTGCGAAGGAATACCGGTGGCGGTCGCTTTCGAAACGTGAACTGGTGAGCTCTGCGTTTCGTTGCCACTGCCTCGGGATCGCGACCTATCCTGCTGGCCGACGTATGCGTTCGGCGATTTCGTGAACTTCTGCCTTTCAGGGCTTTGGGGACTCCCGCGTGAAGTCGCTTCCTTGGTCTTGGTACAGCCTTTGACAAGCAGATGCCTTTTGAGTGCGTCTTTGCGGGCAAAAGCCTTGTCGCAACAGCTGCAAGGAAAGGCTAAAAGGATTCGGAGATTGATCAGTTGACAGTATTGCGAGAGGTCCACTATGTAGATGCTTTACTCACGTTTGATATCCAAATGTATCCGAGCATGCCTCTTCAAATCGTGATTCCGACTGAAGCTTGATCCGCACTTGTCGCATTTGTAAGGTCTGTCCAAGCTATATGCTGGTGCTTTGGCCCTGAAATCCTTGCGGAATGGCTGCACATAGATTTCGGGGTAGCCTCCAAAGGAGCAGGAGGTGGTAAGGCCAAGGCCACTTGGGTGAGTTTGTTCAGGATATATCGAATGGGGTTGAGGGGCAATCCGTTCGTCGTAGTGGGATGAGTAGGTGGTCTCATAGCTCGACTGGGATCCGGTTCGACAAGGTGTATTGTACCCGAGTAAAACCTCTGGTGCCTCCGGCTGGATACTGTGAAGGTAGATTTGTTTGTCGTCGGTGAAACTGTAGCTTTGAGAAGAAGCACTAGAGGCCATCGAGTTCATGCGGATACGATGCCCTGGCTCCATGGTGTCGTTGGTAATGTCGCAATCAAAATGAGCCGGAGGATTGTAGTTATGAAATAACCCCCAATTGGTAGCGCAAGGTCTGATGTTATTCTGAATCCTGTTGTGCACGCTGGGATCTGCGACATCCTCCGCTTGGGTGTCTGGGAGGTAAACGCTGTGGGGAACTGCGTAATCTAATCCAAAACTCGGCGAGGTAGCACACAAATTCGATCCAAGTTGAGTTTTCGGTGCTATTTTTTTTTTTTTTGGGGGGGGGGGGGGCGAATAGAGGTTGGATGGTTTAAGGAGAGACGTCGAAAGGGATGGTCATTAGATTGGGACACAGTCAAAATGCAGAATAAGAATAAAGGATATGAACCTGCGGGTTCCTCCCAAGAATATCGGAGATTGGCCGAATTGTCGCTAGACATATCCATCTTGAGGAAAGCAAAGATTGCAGATAGGCAAAAGATTGGTTGTGGATTTGTTTCGTGTGCGAAATGTAGGCGCTGGTTGGTAGGAAACAGGCTCAGTGGGGGAAATCAGGAAAACTGTTCGAAAGTGGCTTCAAATGCCAGCTTGCTTTGATCGAAGATGGAGCGATTATAGTGAATAACGCCTTGCACATAAACTCAACGGAGACGACGAGTGGAAAGCCGAACAATCGAAGTGAAAGTGGCAGTATGTACAACAGTGTATCTACTAGGCCTTGGAAGGAATGGCTGGAGGTGGTTGAGCCAACGAAAGATGCAGGATAATATATAAGTATATCATTCGACCAGAATTTTTGGAATAGCTCTACACCAAAGAGTGTATAGCGGCAGCACCCTAGAGACTGATTGGGATTTGACCCCAGGTAGCTCCTCCAACTTTTCGTCCCTTGAATTCCAGGAAACCCAGTACATACAGCTTCTCACTGCAACCAATTTTTAATGTGGCTATGTATGTCGCTACAATATATATCATTTTCCTGAACCCTCTGTATCGCATCCTCCGGCCGTACAAATGCTTCCTGGAAATGACGGTCCATGCATGCACCCTGCTCCCTGCCCGATGCGTTTTAGATTATATTGTGGGGAGAAGATGAAGAGCATGGAAGACATCAAGATCTTTCAATTATTGTCTCTTGCCAACGTCGCTGGTGGATCGCCTCGTTTCCGTAAGCTTCCATAGGAAAGAAACTGAAGCGTGGCAACCTCTCATCTGTATCATTGTAATATATTATCACTTCAGTGAGCACGGCTTCTGCGTGCCATGTGGCCATAGCATGGTACTGTACATATCTGTGTCTTTTTTCAATTTTATGTGTTTGTATTTATGTACTCCAGTTGACACCATTCGACCAGATTCGACCTCATTTCACCCACATGACAGCCGCGTAAGCGCGATTGCAGAGACCGGTTCTATAAAGCTTAGAAGCACAGGCGGATCAGGCAAGGGTAAGCAAGTTCCCGGAGTAATTTTGCTCCTAGCCTCCTAGGCCCAAGTTAAAACGAGCAGGCTGTTGTGATACCGATTCGTTCCCAACCCTTTAATGGAGATGACAGCTTGGCACCTGCAACTGGCCCTTCCGTCAATTGTTTTGGCTTCTTGTGCTCGCGTCAGCTGAGACAAAAGATGTACGATTGCCAGTCGAAGACACGTCAATGTTCGGACTCGGAGTAAACATGTTCCTCTATCTTCGCAAATCCCATCAGGTTCGTCAGGCCAGGACTCCAGAGTCTGGACCTAGCCACCGTCCAATGAGTGCGTGATGTGTTTAATCCCAAGGAGCCCAGCACAGAATTAAAATATATGGATGCATATTATTATTTACATTATCAAATACAACGTCTTTCGCCTGATGTCTTTTCATTGTACTCAATCTCGCAATCTAGAATTGAGTGGTTGCTTCCTCGTTGTGACTCTCAACTCTTCTCAGGTTCATGGCCAGGACCGGAGAAACCGCGGTCGGGGGAGATGTCTTCCGCTTTTGTGAAGATGTCAGAAATGAAGATAAATCAGGAATGGGCGCATTTCAACAGAGACTTCATGTCATGAAGTGCCTGAAGCAGAAGAGTCTCCTACTCTAGCCCGTAGGGTGCAGTCCCAAAGAAAAGGAAATTAGGGGATCAGTCGAGGCGAAGCTTTTGAGGGCGACTCAGAGCGAATCTCAACTTGGCAATCAACAATAGTCTGTGACCATCTCCAAAGGACTCGCTGCCAAGAAACACGTGGTGGTGGTGGCTGGTGCCACCCTCACCTTCGCCCATAATTTTCGCAAAGTTAAAAAACCTTCCGGTGAAAGCTCCGAAGGGCAAATGCGACTGCAGTGCGAGACTCTTCGCTACCGGCAGGCGGAGAACCAGCCTTTGCAGAAGTGAGTGTAATACTCCAAAAAATTAGATCTGAACCCACATAAATAAATACATTCTGCATCAAATCATCAGGCTTAACGAATTTGCTAGTTAATAGCTATCTTTGTTAAGACATCTCCAAGTAGTATGTGATACTCCCAAAGCAGAGCTGACAGTCTTTGATAGCACTTACATTTTGTGATCTATTGATCTCGTGTAAATACTTTGAGGCGGACGGGTCTGCTGCACAGATTGTCCGAGCTTTACGGGATGAATTGCCCTTGAGTCTTAGTCCTCCCCAGTCATGGGAATATATTACAAAGCCGAACAAGTACATTTCCATTGCAGTCATCAGTTCGGAATAGCCTGTTGGGACGGGCATGAGCCTATTCGGACAGGCATGGTCGCCAACCGAGTCGACTTGAAATAACAAGCTTGGCTCCTCACTCACAACCTCACCTAAGCCAGAGATCTCACAAATCATGTCGTCATCACCCCTATCACTGCCAAACAGTCCCTCGGAGGCCTTTTCAATCATTAATTCCATGTCAGCGGTCCTGAATCCTTATCCATTCATTCTACAAATCATTACTACTCAACAACAAAAACTCGCCAACTATAGCCTTCCGACAGTCGTTGTTACCTTGGGGGTAGCCCATCTTACTCTTCTACTTCTCGCTGCGATCACATTCATTTTAAAATCATTGAGGAAAGATAATGGAAAGCGGCGGAAGATCTGGTTTTGGCGAAGACACTACCTTTTAGACCACGAAATTCCATATCTCGTACCCAACGGAAATTTTTCGATCGAGCTCTTGCAAATATTCAGCTGCTGTTTCTACATACTTTTTTCAGCTACTACTTACGTAGTTTGCAAGTATCCACAAGTTCCCTCTCCGGTCACACACGCAAGTATCATATTTTGGTACGCAATAGCTATCGTCCCAGGTGTGTGACCATCACTCTATGCCGCTTTTCTTTCACCCGTTCTTCTTATTCCGGCTGATAAACAATATCGATTCCTGTTCGTAGATGCTGCTGCTTTCTGGTGGGGTGGATGGGGTGCATTTTATCTTGTGTGAGTTTCTTTGATTTGATCGTACAAGCCTTCATCAACCAACCATGTACCGTATAAACAGCTTCCTATCGCCAACTCGATTGGAAACGGTACAATCAAAACGCAAGATTCCTTTTATCCACCAGCCTCTGTTCATGAATACTATTTGCCTAGGGGTACCGGTGGGGTTTGCGACGTACTTTTTGAGTGTTGGTACTAAAATGGCTGTTGAGCTCAAGCAAATAATCGAATTGTACAACCTCTTGTTGAGGACCCTCGGAGAACTATCGGCGCTTTGGAAACCTGATGACCCTCTGCACTCTGAAAACAACCAAATTCTGTTCAACATTCTGGAAGCGCTCTCCAAAAAGTCCACACAAATCTCTTATTTAGCCCAGACGGAAACCTACGGTTGGGCTGTCGTGTCTGTCTCGACGATCGCTGTATGTACCTATTGTCTTCGCTGATTTCAGGGTGGTCTTTCTGGTCAGATAAACTGATCCCTCTCCTGCCTGCTTTCTGCGTTATGGATCTAAAAAAAGTTTTATTTGGGTGCCACAATTGCTGCCGGGAAATTGCTTAAGCATACGTTATTGATTGCCACTGGGGAGAAGGTGCTGGGTGAAAAGCCCGCGCATCAAGGCAAATCGAGTGGATTTCTCAACCAGAGCATCTCAACCATTGATTCAAAAGTCGCTAGATCAGAGGAATTCAAGCCTACGTTTGTACAGTGTCCTTCCACACTCAGATTAAAAAGAGGTTACTGTCAGTGTCGTCTGTCCTAAGCTCACGCAGGTTCATATCGTCATATTAATCACATTTTCATTTCTTGCCATTGGCAACATCGGGTAACGAATGCAGATTTCATATATATTAGTTGTGCGATCATGTTCGCAGTTCTGGGGTTGAATGTCTGCATCAGTATTATTTTTGCACTGAAGACCAAAATGGTCTTAGTCGAGTACGCACAAGCTTCCCTCTATGAATGCGTCTTAATGTTTAAAACTGACAACATTTGAAAACAGAACATATTGGCAGATTCGCCTCCTAACGATGATATGCTGTACAAGCGTACTTCTATCATTCTCACTGTTTCTTCAAAGCGTAGGTTTCAATCAAATGTAGGGTATGAAGTGTTTGACCCAGCTAACAATTTGGTTCTCCCCTAGCTCATGTTGTTACTTTGGGGTTAGCACTACGACACGCTGATCAGAATTCAGGTTGAATGTCTCCAATCCAGCCAAGTTGAACCTACCATGCGCATAATTTTAAATTACATATCTCATGAGCCAATCGCTCCGAACTTTTTATAACGATATGGATCACGCCAAAGTGCTGGCTGAAGCCCTCCTATTGCAACAGTTAGTTTCTGGCTTGCCTTGTTAGAAAGTTATGTGTTATTCTGTTTCCATCCAATTCTCTCGGCTCTACCTAAATTTTCTATGAGATGTATTGGATGACTGGGTGACCTCCCGTCGAGATCTGGGCGCCTGCCAGAAGTGATCTGGAGACCCAAATGGCAAAAGCTAGATTTCACTGCAAAAAAATCTAGACTTTTTGGGTTTATATCCACAACTGTGAGGATCCTAAATGTTACAGGAAGTCATTCACTTCCTGTTGAGATTGGCAGGCCTCCCAGAAATAATCTAGAGCCCAAAGGGCTAGATTTCCCTGCAAAAATCTAGCCTTTTGGGTCTAAACCAACATCTTCAGGGGTACCAGATTGCCCAGGAAGTCCTCAATTATTTACATGTGTAAATTTGCTGAATGCTTATTTTATACGGACTTACTTCGCGCACTGCAAAAAGCTCTTCGCGCACTTCACAGTGCGCAAAGTTTGCAAACACTTCGCGCACTGCGCGTGAAGGGCGCAAATTTTTCAAATTATTTTTTGACCAATCAATAGAAAAGCTTATTATTGTCCTCTGTGAATTTATTTGGAGTTTTTTGAAGCTTCTCTGTATGCTTAAAAATTCCACCAATAAAAAGAACAAGTACTGTCATTTGGGGACCTGAAATCCATATTCCCAGTAGCCAAAAAATCCAAATAATTTAGTGAATCATGATCAATACGTATTTAAACTTTTTAGAATTTTTTGGCCACTTTGTGCAAGAATAAGGCTTTCAAAAATTAGGAAAGTTCACCACTTACTGGCGCATTTTGGCATATTTTGAGAAAAAGTTAATGGTTTTTGAAAGCCTTGTCCTTGCACAAAGTGGCCAAAAAGTTCTTAAACTTTTAAATACATATTTAATATGATTCACTAAATTATTTGGATTTTTTGGCCCGTGTGAATATGCATTCCAGGTCCCCAAATGGCTGTGCTTGTTTTTTTTATTGGTGGGATTTGTAAGCATACAAGGTACAAGGAAGCTTCAAAAAACTCCAAATAAATTCACAGAGGACAATAATAAGCTTTTCTATTGATTGGTCCAAAAATAATTTGAAAAAGTTGTGCCCTTCACACGCAGTGTGCAAAGTGTTTGCAAACTTTGTGCACTGCACAGTGCGCAAAGAGCTTTTTGCAGTGCGCAAAGTAAGTCCGTTGAATTATTATCCAAATTTATTATCAAAACAAATCAATTCAAAAATATCGGAACCTATCTCAAGACTCAATGAAGAAGATTAAAAAGTCATAATTTTCTTATGGGTCAGGCTTTAGGCACGCCAACGTTTTACTACATCCACGCCAAAAAAGGCGTGAACCTTTGACCACCCCAATATATTTGGAGTGGGATGTGGTACACTCCAAAACCAGCCCTTTTTGGAGTGCACAACCATGCACTCCAGGTTGGTATGGAGTGAACACCCCGGCACTCCATTGTACTCTTCTCCAAGGCCAGCGCGGTGCCTAAAGCCTGACCCTTTTTTTATTTCCTAGTCAAAAAAGTTATGACCCATAAGTTTTTCATTTACTTACCTTTGTTGTACTTGGTGGGTGAGATTGAGCTGAATCCTAGCAGGGATTGGGTTTGGTCAACTTCTTGCCTGCTTACATCATCAGGGTATGTGGCTTTAGCAACCACATAACACACTGTCTGGGCTGCAGTTGGGACAGAAGTTGATTGGACTTGGCTTTTGTGAAGTGATTTTCATTTTCATCATTTTCTTTGGGTGCATCTTTTCCTTTTTTCTTTTTCCTGGAACTCACTTGGATCAAACTCAGCACACTCAGCGCTATAAATAACTAAGTCTTATTCAGTCATGTGATTTTTTCAAAACATCATTGCATGTATCTACATAACCTAGTATTCACTTAGTGCGCAATGCCAAAATGTGCTGGCCAGACATTGGGGGAGTGTGCATGTACTCTGCTCAGGGACCACTGGACCAGCCTGTGCTGGCTGGACATTGGGGGAGTGTGCATGTACTCCGCTCTGGAACCACTGGACCAGCCTGTGACGGCCATTGGCACGGCAAATGATCATGGGGTATGTACTTCTACCCCTTGAACTCTGTTTTCAAGGGGCTGTGTACCCAATCCATGGCTTTTTGGCAGGTTGAAAATCCCCGGGGAGCAGGAGCCTGCGCTCCGCTTATTTTTTGTATTTCTTTATCATCCTTTTTTATGTCAAGCTGAGGGGTCCAAATACTCCAAGAAAATGGAGGAGGTGCAAGAAAAATCCCCTCTGCCGGCTGGCAGAAAAATAAATGGAAATTTCAAGCTTTTCATTTGCAGTGCGCAAAGCGTTTTGAGCTACCGCGCACTGTGGCCGCCTTTTTCACTTCAATAGACCCTTGATACTCTGTGTTCATTTAGTACATGTGCTCAACCTGAAGCAACTTGCAAGTGCTACCAAAATAAGGTACACCAAAGTTTATTTATTTATTTCATTTTGTGTGCTTGATGATGGATGGATGGTGATGAATATGAGTCATTAAAAAGGAAGGCAAAAAAAAAGATATACAGTCTATGGTGCGTGATGAAAGGAGAACAAAGTAGAGAGAGAGAGGGAGGGAGGCAAAGCATGATACACCTTACACGTAGAACAAAGCTAATGATCTATAAAATATGGTTTAACCATAGGATAATGAAAATGCCACCTTTTCTTTATACCTCACAAATAACAACAGAAAAGATGTATGAAATAGTTTTACATACATACATCTGCAATACATATTTACAAAATAGAAAATTACCAACATTTATAGTCACATCGAAAAGAGGCCGTGATGATGAGGTGAAGCTATGCCAACTACGACACCAACCAATTCTATGGATAATTTCTGCTCTATTTTTTATGGATCAATCAAACAGTTTTCAGTTTTTTGTATGGGCTATAACCTTGTTTTTTGTTGGTTACTTTTTCGAAGAGAATGCTCAAACGTAATCGCCTGGTCTCCAACCAGCTCTCAGAGTTTTACTAATATGGAAGTTCGTCCTTCGTTGTTGTTTGGTAGACAACCTCCCTACAAAGACACGCCCGCGCCAGAAATAAATCAAGAAAGATGTCAATCCAAATGCCTTGCGCCCGCAAAAAAAAGAGCAATAAGCGGTGGGAAAGGGGTAAGGTGAGAGGAAGACTGACCACCGGTAGTTCTCATTTCCTGGCAAACGAAGGCGTTGGGAGCCCCCACAAATTTCTCGTCCGAGAAGTGATACTTGCCCCCGAACTCGCGCGAGGGTTCCACATCGTCGCCGGATCCGAAGAGGTCCAGAGCAAGTTTAGTGTGAGAGACGCCGGCATAGGTGGTGATGCAGCGGGGGTTGACAAGGATCCGAGCCGGCTTCAAGTCCGAGTTGGGGATCGTCGATGTCTGGCTTAACACGCCCGTCTCTTCCTCCTCATCTTCCGGTTCATCATACTCTTCCTCCGCTGGAATCGACTCTTTTTTCGGCGACTCTCCCAGCTGGTCTCCCTTTTGCTCTGCTCCCTCGGCTCCCGAAGCTCCCGCTTGGTCTCCCTCCTTTTCAGAACCAGCCGGTTCTACTGGCTGTGTCGGTGAATTCTCCTCTCCTTGTTTGTCTTGTTTGTCGGCTGGTGGTAACTGACTAGGATCGTCGGCAGGCGTTCCTTCGGCCAATTTCTTGGCGTCCTTCTCTGATTCGGGCTGACCGACGGGGGGCTGGACGAGTTCGTCTCGCTTAACCTTCTGCTGGCCTTTAGGAAGCGGCTTTCCACCGACAGCCTTCTCGTCGGCGACGAGGGGGATCTCAACAGGGTCCTCTTGTTCCTTCTTCTTGGCGGCCTCCTTCTCCTCATTCGCTGCCAAGTCACGTCCGGCTCCGACGCCGTCTGTCTGGTCGAAGTCAGCTTGAGGGAGGAGGGCATTATGGTCGACGAGGTCGATGTTACCCTGCTTGTCTTTGGAATACTTGCTCTGCTGTTCAGTAGAAGTCGAGGGCTGGCTCGGCCGGGTTGGTTGGGGGAGGTCTTCGACCGGAATCGACAGACGAGGTGCAACAACCCGGATCAGATCCTCGAGCTCCCTGGAGAGCCCACGAGGCTTTCCCGCCTTGTCGCGCTGTTTAGCCTCCCGAGCGGCCTCCTTGACACCTTCCTTGGCCGACATGAGCCAGATGTCTCGACAGAAGTGCATCTGGGACGAGTCCATACAAGGCCCTTCCGTCCATACCGGGGACTTGCCTGAGCCCGCCGAGGTGATATTGAATACGCCTGCAACTGACGATCGGTAGTGGATCCCCGCGTAGTATGTCATCATCGGATCGACAATGTGCGAACCAGACTCACAGCAAAACACTTGAAAGGGCAAGTGCTGTTGGTAGCGTGCTGCACTGGCCGAATCGCGTGGAGGGGCTTCGTCGATCGGAGATGTTGATTTGGATCCCCGAAACAGGTTTCCGTCCAGATCTCTGGTACGCCATCTACAAACAGACGAAACATCTGATCAATAATTGTATGGCTGCTAGCTTGAAAAGGATGATTATAGTCCTATATGAATGGGTACAAACCGATCATTGTAGATAAAGAAGCCGTTATGTTCTTTCCAATCCATACCACAGACCATTGTTGCTTGGTTCATGATACTTATCCGCAGTGTTTCAAGAATATCATTCGGGCAAGTGAACCCTTTGAGCCAGATAACACGGATGAAAGATACTTGGCGGCGTTCATAGAGCTCAAAGAGAGGTTCGAGAGCCAGATTACGAGTGTAAGCTTCTTCGAGGGGGTAGTAAGAGGCAGCAGGATCGGAAGTCATTGGAGGGACCCGCCTGATTCGGAAAGGGATTCCGAGGAGGACCATGACTGCCTCGGCGAGATCGCAGAGAAAGGGGATAGAGTCAGTGCTGGCATAGTCGACGATCGAGACAAAGATTGCTTGGGTGCCGAGCTTGCGAGCAGCCTGGACGACGACGGCGAGCTGATCGATGAAGAAGTGGTCGGCCGAATGTACGACGAGGGCGAAGAAGTAGCGCTGGCCGGGTTTGGTGAGGTCAGAGTAGGGATCCTCTGAGTCACTCGCATAGGGCCGGGTGAGGGTGGTACACGCAGCGGCGGCCCATCCGTTGAAGGCCAGGAGCTCCTCGACGGTGCCCTTAATGACCTGTTCGTCGAGATGGACTGTCTCGGGTGCAGTGGCAAACGGGAGCTGGAAGCGCTGCCAAAAGTCCTCGAGACCGGCATGGATATCGGTGTCAAATAGGTCCTGAGTATCGTCCCTCCCGATACGAGATTGCAAGAATGGATACCTCTGTGGGTTCAGTGCGGATGAACCAAGCGGCGTGCCGCTAGTGACCCTCTCAAAGACGTTGGCAATCGCGATCTCTGACTCGACTGAAGCGTTTTTCTGAGCAAAACCACCTAAGTCAGCTGGGGTTCCAACTGGGATGAGAAGGAAATGCAAATACCGTTGGAGACGAAAACAGCAGGGATTTGAGGAACCAGATTCCCGCCAGACCAGCCAGGATCCTCAGACCGAAGCGTTGGTTGGAAGTGAGAGCCATGTTGCTGAGTTGGAATGTGGAGGAATTGCTGATTGTGGGCAACCAGGGTGAGTGCGCACCCGGGGCCCCGAACATCTCTCGGCGCACACCCGACTCAACCAAGTCGCTCAACTCGCAAAGCGAAGGTTTTCTTGTTTCTTTTTTCGCTTGTTATGTATCTGTCTCACGCTATCTGTATCTATCATGATCAGGGGAATTGAGAGGGTATTTGGGGTGGGTTGAGCCGGAAGGGGACGGGGAGTCTTTGCAGTTCCCTTGAAGGCGTTCGGAGAAGTCATTGACAGATCGAACTGGACGACTGACCGGAGACATGCCAGATTGGGAAGGGAGCGGTGGATTATCGTAAGATGTTCCGGTACAAAGTCGTCGCTCGATTTGAGTTTGTTCGGATGATCCAAAGGGCCTACGGAGCGAGAGAATGGGTGAGTAGGAGCGGGGGTGGGTGCCTGTGGGACGGCGACTCTGCGTATACACGGGGGTATGATCTCAGGAGGATTGGATTGTGAATGAGCACTATGGCTCGTCGGAGCCTTGTACCGGCCATCAAGTGTCAGTGGACTCAACCTTCTCATTGACCGGTACAAACCGGTCATCGAGTGGACTCAGCCCTACGAACCGGTCATTGAGAGGACGCAAGCTGTTCGCGGTGACTGGTCTGACCGGTCATTGAGAGGACTCAACGCTATTCAAGCCTCTCAATGACAGATACAATACTGCAAGTGCAAGCAAATCCGTGACAGAATAACCAGTGAACTGGTGTTCGGTTCCGGACAATGAGTGGGTTTGACAGTGACAAGATGACTTATTTTCATAAGGGTTCGTATGAGAAAGTATATAAACAGGGAAAGGTAGAATTGCAGTGTGATCGAGACAGTGGTTTGAGCCGAGGGAGCCAGACGCGTCACAACTTGGGAAAAAATCAAGGGGGCGAGTCTCGGAGGTCGAGATTCTAGGGGGAGGCCTCAGCCTATCTCATGTGTGCGCGCGGGCTAGGCTGCAAGACTTGCTTTATGTACAATGTCCTCAGATGGCTTTAGTTGGGTTGGCCGCCGCCTCGAGCGGCTCGGTGTGGCTGAACTCGACGGTTTGGCTGGGCCTGGTGCTGGTACTCGGCTAGGAGCCGCCGTGTCGCCGGGCCAAAGACTTGGAGGAGGCCAAGGGTGGCCGTCTCGAGGCGCTGGATTCGAGCGTCCGTCTGATCGGCTCGATGGCGTATCTGGACAATATCCTCTCGCATGGTGGCCACGTCCTCTCGTATGTTGGCTAATAGGTGGTTCGTTGTGGCCATGTGCTGCTCGACTCGTTCCCAACGAGCGTTGGCATCTTGATTGACCATGGCGTCCAAGTCGCCGGGGTCTGGTACATGCAAAGGAAAAATGTCAACATTAGCAAGCTAAACTCAGAGGCAACGGAAAAAGGGGGGGAACATACTCTGAGTTACAAAGGCCTGCAAAAGGCTCGCAAAAAAAAGCGGTGAGAGCTTCAGCAAGCGGAGTTGAATCCACCGGATGATCTAAGCAGACTGTGTGGATGGGGCCCGGGGGGAGGTAAGATTGGATGCTACAGGGGAAGATTGGAGGAAAAGACTTACAATTCAAGCCAACAAAGGTCTCGATGAAATTCAACTGCCTTGCCAAGTCATCAGCCGTGGGTGGATTGGGGGCTGCAACAAATTCCACCGGGTGATCTCCCAATTGGATGGGGAGATAAACCATTTTCAATGGAAAAAAAAGGAGTGTGTTTTGTGCAGATGGAAGGGGATGTAATTCAGGGGTATAAAAAATGGAAGTGTTTGACAAATGACACGGAATTGGAGAGAGGTGAAGCTTATGAGACTCGTACCTCAACAGCCCAAGGAGCTCTTTTATAAGCCTGCCAGTGCTGGGCTGCTGGCAGCAGCCCATACTCCTGCTCACCACCAGGGGCAGTCAAGAGTTGGAGACTGCTTAATTAGTAGCCAGTCTTCGTGAAAGTGCGTACTAATTAAGCAGTCTCCAACTTACAAAATTACAATATGTATGGCAGGAGCAGTGAAGATTGGAGGCCATACATATTCCGAGCTCAAAGGCCACCGAGAGCCAAGCTTAACTAAGCGGTTGGGGTTGCTTTGCAACCAGCCAGATTCAACACGGATGGAGGATGGGACTTGTGTTAAGCTCGACCGAGGGCCACATCGTTCAAGCAGGTTCCGAGTAGGCTCAAGCTCAGAGTTGATCTAGTCCGGGGTGCATGAGCGTCCGATCAAAGAGTCAGACCAAACGAAATGGGTTCCGCGTACAGATTTTATCGCGCATCAGATTACTGTGACCTGAAAGAAAAAAAAAAGCCGGAAAAGGGTCATATTATCACGATATAAACGACTCTCTTGTGTCAAATCGAAGTAGTCTAAGCTAATAAAAAAAGATTTGTCTGGTGAATCACCCGGGCAAAGAGGCAACTGCTCCCTCAAGCGGTTCACGAGCGTACCATCTGCAATCTGTCTGGACGAGAGCGGTTTGATGATCTCAACTGACTCTTTACAATCAATATCTAGAGTTGACAGGGCATTGAGGCTGTCTGGCATTCTCTCTTACAAAGTCATATCCCACTGTTGCGTGTCCGGCACACCGGGTACCCCTTTGCAGGTACCTGGTGTCAGCCCCGGCGGCGGATGGGCCGCCCTCTGCCTCCGGCGACCACCCCCCCGCGCCCTCCGACGACGAGCCCCCTAATCTCTTCCCACGACCGAGGAAGAAGTCGCTTGCTGAGTTGGTCGACAAGTCCATGCCTGCACTCCGATCCCAACCCGCGGCAGAAGACGATACCTCACCTGTCGATCAGCTCGCTTCAACGGACCCGCCGACTCAACCCCTCCCCACACCCAAAAGAGTCAAGACAGGCAGCGAGCCTGCCACTACCTCCCCAGACCTGGCGATCGAAGATTACCTCGCCATTTGCAAGGTCAAGCCGAACGATACCGTCACCCGGGCCGCTATGGAGAGGCATTCCCTCTACCATTGGTCCATCTTCAAGCACACCTCGATCAACCGCCTTCGCAAGCTCGGAATCGACTACGGGCCCGCTCTGTTGCTCACCTGCGGCGTTGAGGAGGCCGAGAATCACCTCCAAGAGAAAAAAATGAACACCACACTTCCTAATCCTGTCCTGCTCTTGCTCTTTCCACCCGCCCCCCCTTCTTCTTCTGCTCACTCCAAATAAATTTGTGGCCCCCATTTCCTAAGCCTCCTCTGGTCTTGCACTATCCACCCTTCTGGCTACTTTTTCTTGGTTAAGCTGCCTGTTGTTTTCCCCTACATTAGTGCTAGCCCTCTCATGTCAGACTGTTATTTATTTATTTATTGATATATGCTATACTTGCTAGTTCATCTTCCAGTTTGGTGACCTTTACTGTGAGATTTGTCCTATCTATGCTCTCATTTATATGCTCTCATCTAAATGAACCAAATGAATGGCAAGGGATTCAAAACTTCTAAAATTCAATGTTTATAATTCTTCAAATGAAGTGAACATGACAATGTGGTTTGGTCTTGCAATGAGTAATGAGTAATGTAATATCCAGCCTCAAAGTATATATACAAATAAGCTTAAAATGACTAACATTTTAAGGTCTGGCACCCAGTGGTGTACTACAATCAAGCCTCAAAAATTATATACATAAGAATTGGTCTATAATAACAGGCTCGGGGGAATACTGGATTTCTGAGTGTACAAGGGGTGTAGTCAACTTCTGCCAATCCCTTGCAAAATCACTCATTCTCAACACCATGTGGAATCATAGCCCCACATTAATGACTTAAATCATCTTCATCATTTTCCCCCAGCCACTTCTGTAAGCCCTCATGCAAGGCTTGCATTATTACACCCCGGACGCACTTTTAAAGTTTTCCTTTGGGTGACCTTCAAAGGGAACGGTTACATTCAAAAAATCATCAAAGTGCCCTCACTCAAGTAGCTTTCAAAAGTCATCCAAAGATTTTCCCAATTTTTGGGAAAATCTTCGGATGACTTTTGAAAGTATGAATTTTTCTGGAAAAAACCCGCCCAACTAGCGGGTTTCACCGGATCATCTCTTCAGAGTTCAACTCTGATTGCCCTTCAAAAGGCCTTTGGTGGAGAAACCAGCTCTGCCAAATGTCTTTCAAAGGGTTAGGGCATTCAGAGGATATTCAAGTGTCATCCTCAGGGTTCCCCACGCAAGGATATTCAAATGATTTTCAAAAATCAATCAAATTGAGTTCTCTGGTCCCAACATTTTGCAATGTAAATTGCAGTGGGCCGCAGTCCGCAGCAGCTGCCTTTTTTTCCAATTTCAATTGGAACCAGACTCCCGACACCTCTTTCCCAACCGTTCCTTGCTGAAGATGCCCCTCCCACCATCTCCTCCCACCCTCTCAAATCACATTCCAGATTGGCCAAGTCCGCTGGGACCGTGAGTTCCAGGGTAAGTTGAAGTCTTCCTACAAGTTTGTCCAAAGTCCAATAGTGGGCCCTAACTGATCATCTTAATCTGCTCATCAGGCAAGAAGCTCCCAACCCTTGCCCTAACAATAGTCTGAGCAATATGTGCGTAGATACGCAGAGCAGTTTCTGGTTTTGCAGCTTGGCTTCATAGCTGCTGTTCCAAATCAGCTTGATTGAGGCCTGGGCCCGAGATCCAAAGAGTAAATCATTATCAGCTCCCTCTATCTTGATCTCTCACATCCTTTCTCTCTTCTCTCCCCTCCTCTCTTCCTAGTCTACACTACCAGATACATGATTCATTTGTTATATTAAAGCTTCTGTTATGACTGTTCTGTGGGAGAGGAGGACCGGACTCTGGTACTCGACCTAGGATGATGTAGATTGCTAGATGGGGAGAGTGAGAGGATCTCTCCCCTGCTCCCCCTTATGGAAGGGAGCTGTGACATCTATGTACAATAGTGACATGTCCCCCAGAGTAGGCTATGGCGCGCGGTGCAGCTCATAACACTACTCCACCCTTAACACCTAAGCTCCCAGCTCTGCGCTCTCTTCCCCAGGCAGCATTAAAAAACCCATTGGGTAAAAAAGCTTAGCCTTCATTTAAACCTCCTGGACCTCCTGTGCCTCGCCGCTGCCGTTGGGAATCTTGTGTTGAAATCCTTGAGTAGGTCTCGTGAATGCGCCAAATGATTGTCTGGTTCCCAAGAGTTTTCTTTGGGTCCGTAACCTCTCCAACCAATCAGGTATTCGCGCTGTTTCCCTCTCTTTCTGCAGTCTTAAAATGCTCCACCTCCCATTTCTCGTCCCCCTCGATTACTACCGGTCCTGGTCCATCCGCTCTCCGGCCCGGTATTGTGTCTGTTTTGTGTTTTCTAAGTTTTGACACATGGAATACGGGGTGTATGCCGCGCATGGAAGTGGGAAGGGTCAGTTTATAAACAGACGGCAATAATTTTGATGATACGGAAAAAGGTCCTAGCCATCTATGCGCCAGTTTGGCGCTTGGTCTTGTTGTTGAGATATGGCGACTATCCAGCCAAACTGCGTCTCTGGCCTTCCACTCCGGGGTCTTCCTGACTTTGCGGTCAAATTGCTTCTTCATGTATTCCTGCGCCACTTCCAGCCCGGCCTTCAATTCTTCCTGCATTTTTGTCAGATTCTTCATGCGCGCTTCCACCATCGGCAGACACTGGTCGGGGTTTGGCACATTGCCAAAGGTGGGATCAAATCCGTAGTTGGCTTTAAACGGCAACATCCCTATGGATTGGTGCTCGCTGTTATTGTACACGAACTCAGCCGACACTAGTAGGGGCTCCCAATTGTCCTGTTGGTACCCGATGAAATGTCGCAAGTACTGTTCAATGGCTTTTTTCACAATTTCCGATTGGCCATCTGTGCGTGGGTGGTAGGCCGTTGACGGGAATAGTCGGATTCCCATGCACCTGCTCAGTTCTTTTGTGATTTGGGATATAAACACGCTTCCCCGGTCTGATATGATTGTCTTGGGCTCCCGTGGAGCTTCCAGAAATGGCACATCATCAGATCCACCAGTCCCTCCACATTGGTCAATTTCTTGCAGGCAATGAAGTGGGACATTTTTTTCAGTCGGTCCACCACCGTCAGGATGCAATCTGCGCCGTTGGATTCAGGTAGATCCGTTATCAGGTCATAAGTGATGTCCGTCCAGGGCCCCGCTGGTATTGGAAGGGGCTCCAACGTTCCAAAAGGCCGTTGGAGTGATGGCTTCACTCACTGGCAGGAGTCACAACCGTCAACGTATCAATTGATGAATTTCTTCATTGACGGCCATGAGAAACAGTGTTGGACCAGCGCTAACGTTTTAGCTCTCCCAGGATAACCCGCTAGGCGGCTGTTGTGACGGCCTCTAAGGATTGCCTTCTTTATGCTGTCATTTGCTGGCACCTTGATCTGACCCTGTCAATAGATCAGTCCCTCATGTAACGTGTATTCCCGTCGGTGCTGTTGTCCTGCGTCCTCCGCACAGTCACTTATCAGACTCGTCAGTCGAGGGTCCTTGGGTGTAGCTTCACTAATCAGACTCAGCAATTCTATATCTGAAATGACTTCCCCTGCCTTTGTGACTGCTTCGCCAGTCTGTTCTTCCTGCACCCCCAGCACATCCACTTGGAACCAATGGTTGGCGTCTTCCAGGTCTATTGATTAGTCAAGGAACCACTCGTCAATTTCTACCGCCTCCGCAATCTCCGTGAATGTCCGCGGCGTTATATTCTCCGGTCGCAGCAGCTGCCCAAAACTGAGCCGGTCCTCACGCCTTGGGGCCAGATCTGGGAGTCTTGACAACGCATCTGGTTTGCTGGCCTGCCGACCCGGTCGGAACACAATCTCAAAGTCAAAGCAACCGAGGGTCTCAGCCCATCGCGCCTGGCAGCGCGTCAACTTCTTAGTTGTCATGAAACTTTCCAGATTGCGGTGGTCGGTATAAACTATGGCTTCCAACCTATTGGGGTTTCCCTCCAGGTAATGTCGCCATTCTTTGAAGGATGCCACAATAGCAAGAAGCTCCTTATCGAAGATCTCGTAATTCCGCTCGGCTTGGATCAGAGATCTAGACAGGAATGCTACCGGGTGAAGCTCCCCGTCCCGTTCGCAGACCTGAGACAGTACCGCTCCTAAAGCAAAATCGGAGCAGTCGCACTCTAAGATGAATGGGCGGTACGGGTCCGCTATCTTAAGCACCGGTGCCGTTTTGAATGCTGTCTTCAGGGTATCAAAGGCCTTCTGGCACCGCGAATCCCACCTAAATTGCTGGTTGTCCTTTGTCAGGTCATGCAAGGGCCGTGTAGTCCCAGAGAAGTGGTTGATGAATCTCTGGTAGAAGTTGGCAAATCCAATGAAGCATTGCAATTCTGTAACATTAGTGGGGTTTGGCCAGTCAGACACCGCCTTGACCTTCCCTGGGTCCATTCGCACTTGGTTACACGAAATCAGTAAGCCCAAGTATTCCACTTTGTCCTGCAAGAACTCGCATTTTTCCGGTTTGAGCCACAGCGTGTGTTTACTGAGAATGTCGAGTATACTGCTGACCGCAGCTTCGAGGTCTGAGCCCTTCTGGGTGTAGATCATTATGTCGTTGAGATACGCCGCCGTGTCTTTGCCAATGCGCCCCAGCAGAATGTCCTGGATAAAGAACTGAAAGAATCCGGGGGCCTCCGTAGGGCCGAACGGCATGGTCAACGGCGCGAACTGGCCAGCCCTACACACAAACACAAGTTTCTCTTCTTCTCCCTCTGCCACTCGTAGTTTGCCGTGTTGAAGTGTCAATCTAGCACTGCTTAACACATTGTTGCTTACACATCCAATCACCATTGGAGGCAACACCACACATCATCATAAGCATACATCTACTGTATTCAACTGCAACATAGCAATGTGTACTTAGCTCAATGGTTAGAGCATCACTCATGAATGTTGAGTATGTGAGTTTGACTTTCACAGTACACAAGGTTGTGGGTTCAACACCCACTTCACTCGGACCTTTCTTTTCACTTGTTCAATAGGCTGGTTTTGGTGTGGCAGGGTGTTCACTCCATACCAGCCTGGAGTGCCGGGTTGGGCAATCCAAATGGGGGCTGGTTTTGTAGTGAAAAATCCTCCACTCCAAAAATCTTGGAGTGGTCCAGAGTTCACGCCTTTTTTGGTGTGCATCCGGCAATTTTTTGGTGTGCCTAAAGCCTGACTCTTTACAATCCTGCCAGTGCTGGGCTGCTGGCAGCAGCACAAACTCCTGCTCACCACCAGGGGCATTCAAGAGTTGGAGACTTCTTAATTAGTAGCCTGTCTTTGTAAAAGTGTGTTACAAAATTACAATATGTATGGCAGGATCAGTGAAGATTGGAGGCCATACATATTCCAAGCTCAAAGGCCACCCAGGGCCAAGCTTAACTAAGCAGTCGCGGTCACTTCCCAACCAGCCAGATTCATCACAGATGGAGGATAAGCTCAGAGTTGATCTAGTCCGGGGTGTATGAGCGTCTGATCAAAGAGTCAGACCAAAAGAAATGAGTTTTTTGTACAGATTTTATTGTGCATGTTGAGTGTGAATCTGCACCAACTCAATTTGTGCTTGCGCTCAAAACTTAAGGCAAGCCCCTGCCCACACCACACTCCCGCAAGACTGCATCAATTCATTTGTACTGTTGGATTTTGCAAAATACAACAGTACAACTACACAGTCAATGCTGCACCTGAAAAGTAGGGCAAGCCCCTTCCTGCACCACAACGCTCCTACAGGGGGAAAAACAAGTTGCCATGTGTTGTGGCGCGTTAATGGTGGTACATTACCCAAAATTTAGAAAGTATCAAAATATTTTTGTTATGTTATGGAATGGCAGGGAAACACATTGTTACTGATAACGGTAATGGTGTCCCAGCATAACAATAGTTACAATACAAAATAACTTCCAATAATGTATTTTATTGTAGCTACCCAGTGTTGCTTTCTGTTTGCCTTCATACCAGAGGAATTTATTCCACTCAAAAACTTCAAACTTTTGCTACGTATATAGATTGTTGATCAAAACCTACTATGTATAGATAATAAGCCACAGGAGCAATAGCTATAAAATAAGTGGAAAAAAAGAATGGAAACCTCAAATGGTTATGGGAATATGAAAGCAACTGAATACTCAATAACTTAACAATAGAAGAAAATGAAGAAAAGCTGAAGAGATTCTAACAAAAAACCCATTGGTCATCAAGAATTAAATTTATTCAGGAATATACCAGAAACTTCATAACAGTGAATATTCTGAATATATTTGAGAACTAAATACTTTTTTGATTGGTGTGTAAAGGAAATCAGGGTGTTTTATCTGTAGATAGTCTGGATTCTTGAAGATTTGGGGGGGCTATATCTATTCTTTTTGAGTATTCTTCAGGGTGTAAAACAGGTGAGAGACCCATCCCAATTGGGGTTCAGAAAGTTTGGGGAGAATGTTGTACAGGATTCCATAGCACTCTTTCATGGATTGTTTCCCAACACGTTTGATAGACCAAGACAACATATCTAAAGCTGACTGGAATTCTTCCCCTTTTTCTTCATCTAAAGTTTCATCAATAGCAGATGTGTGTTCATAAACTTCATAAAAACCCATTTCATAGAAAGTTTTAAGCCCCAGGATATCTTTCTGTCTATCCAAAAAGCTCCAAAATAAATCCTCTCTTTGATAATCTAAGTCTTTCACAAAATCAGCAATATCTTTGATGGTATCTTTGAGTGGCTGTGGAGTTTGATTGGGTAAAATATCAAAATGCTTCCTTATAATGTTTCCTAATTTTTCCTCCAAGTCCTGATTATAATCCCCAAAATTTGACATTAATATTTCAACTTCTTTCATAAAATTGTCTGTTTTTCCAGATTGAGAAGGTTGATTAATTGGTACTTTGCCTTCCACTGATTTTTATGATTTTTTTAAAGCAATTTGTTTTGAAGATAAGCATGGGATCCAAAGTTCATTATTGTCTTTTTTTATTATCAAAGAAATGATATTTGGGATTACTGACTACTTGTACCCAGAAGAGAATGTGAGGTTTCAGACTCAGTTAGAACTGCAGGCTTGGATGTTAATTGGTCTTCTGCCTTTTTGTCAGCCAAGGTGGTGGGTAGGTCTGATATCACAAATATTATAATTTATAATCAAATTTCATTGGCCTCCTTGGGTGAAAGAATGGTATGTGATGAGACATTGTAGCACTAACATTCTGTGTGTTCAGATGCGGCCACTAAGAAATCAGGAGCATCATAGAAAGAAATATTGATTGATCAGAAATTTGAAACTCTGGTCCCAAGTCTCAAATAAATGACATACACCTTTGTATCTTGATAGGTCTAGGTGCTAAAAGATAAGAATCTTTACTTATCAGCTTTTCAAAGTGATGAAAATTAACAGGTTACCAAATTGTCCATTTGAAACAAAAAGCAAATGAAAAAATTGACATACACTCCAGCATTCCTGTTTCTAAACCATCTTCTCTCAGGGGGCTATGGATAGCACAGTTACCATCAAGAGCCCTCTTTACCAGAGCCTGTGACGTTGGAAGTGGGTTTGCTAAAGTGCTATGGTAATTTAAGAGTTGAAAGACAACTAGAATTTGGGTGAATAGCATGGTTAATGTCTGCTTATCCAGATAAACTGATTTTTGGAATGATGTGATAAAATTTCAGATGATGAAAATGATTGGCAGATGAGGGAATAATGATGAGAAGACTTGAACCACAGAACCAGGGGTCTATTTATAGCCCAAGCAGTATTTTTGAAATTTTCCCAACAACCAACAAAAATTGTATTTACAAGCCTGTATCCATGAATCATGATGAAATTCACCATCCTTGTTTTCCCCCAAAGCTTGTAAATATGTATGCCAAGTGGTTGCTTTTGCTGAGACAAGTTCTGATGGATCTAGTGTTTGAGGTATTTCTGTAGTACAGATACATCACAACTAGTGAAATGGTGATGCAATCCAACTGTATTCTGCCTAGATTCTAGTCCTGGTAGTTTGAACTGATAAACAGGCCTTGGATAAACATGTTTCATAGGTTCTTTAGCTTCAAATTGAGCACCAAAAACTGTACTTAAACTGTTTGTGGAGTACATTCAGATTGAAAAACTTTAATATTCCTCAAACTTGCCCTTACTATTCCTCGAATATTGTCATGTTGATAAGCATGTATACTCAACAAGATGATCAAGGTTTTATTCTGTCAATTTTGATCATCAAATCTGTGCCTGTATTGAGTGTCCAACTGGGGTAATCTGTCTAATTGTGTGAGCAACTCAATCAAACTGGCAAAAACCACCAGTAAATATATGCTATGTTTTAACAAGTGGAGCTTTGGTCAAATATGTGTCTGTGTTTCAATCTGAGCTGACTCCAGCAAGACCAACAAAGCATGGTATACAAGTTACAGCAGGCACTTGCAGGGTCCTTGCTGGAAACACTTTGCTAAAAATCAAGAACTTTTTCAGGAATTCTGTATCCTTTGCTGACTAAAAAATACCTGGAAGTGTGTTGCACAAATGATTTTCTCTAGATATTGTCCTAATGTAGGGTTGTCTGGCACATTTTTTTGGACCAACATACATGATATTGAGTTGAGTAGGGGCAGGCCATCTTACAGCTATACACGTCCATTTCTTGCAACTGCCACAAATAAGGGGCTCTTGTCACATAGAGGGGGCAAAGAGGTTTTGTGCTGTCTCACTTTCTCTTCTTACAGTTTGAAGCACATACATAGGCTACAGACTTCTGTGCTTGCTCAATGGCCCAAAAACATACTAGGGGATTTGTTGGAATTCTGTATAAAAATCCCTTCCCTTTCTCCTCTCACCAATCCGCGCCTTTTATCCTCCTCTATCACTGCTTGCAGTTGACACGCAGGATACTTGAGTCAAGCTGCCATTGTAACTCCACCTGGATGCACAAGTGCCTTTGTTGGCACAGTCACTGTGCAAGGTGCCCAGTGACTGTGCATTGAAGCTTGGGTTGAGTCAAACCTTGAGTAAGGCTGGTGTAACACCACACGCTTCCTCAGAGTTACCACATGTCAACTGCTCACAGTTGACGCAGTTTTTTTTGCAGTGTATATGATTGTCTTCAGATGAAATATCAAACACTTATGAGTCCCCATCCACTATGGTCTGTCTCATATTATGTTCATGTATGATTTCTTACTATCTTGTAGACCTTGATCCCTGATTAGATTAGAGTATCAGCTTTCCATATTATTGCTTATCCTCTTGTGTGTGCACTCTCTGCTGGTGACATTGATGTACCTTTTGAAATGTTGCAATGAGTTTGAGGAGTTTAATATTCATCATCATTTTATTCAATTTCATTCTCAGCCACAGATTGATGCTTGTGCATAGTCTACTTATAGTTAGCCTAGTACAAGAAATCAATCTTCATTGGTCATTTCCCTTGTTTTCTGCCTTAGAGCTGTTCCAGTGAGAAAGTCCTATCTCACTGTCATCCATCTTGTCTCATTTATCCAAACCCATTTTTGGGCTCTCAGGTTGAAAGTTTTTGAATCAGCCTTCACCAATTGAGGTTCAGCTTCCTTGAATTCTTTTGGTTTTCTTTCTACAGTTATGTTTCTCTTGTTTAATCTATTGCTCCGCTCACTGTTTCTCATACTTCTGTTCTGCGGACCACTTCTGCTTTGGGAGTTTTGTTCTCTGGTTGTGTTTGGTTGCGGACTGTTGTGCGCTTGTTTTGTTGGGTGTGTAGGTCCCCACACCTTAATATTGGTTTTATTATTAACTCCATAAGATTACTGACTTCACATAATCATTATAAAGAAAAGGTGCAGAAATTGCATAGAAATCAACTCAGCCCATGCTATGCTTCTTATGAAACCCCTCAAATTTCCAATCAACGCAAGAAACATGGTCGTAGAATGATAGCTTATCCATGTAAATTGTAAGGGATTGTAATTTATTCCTTTTTTGATGTGTTCATCTTGCTGATTGAGCTCTTTTTGAACTTTTTTAGGTGTGGCAAGAAGATTCACCAACCAACTTATGACACCTCCCCAAAAAATCTATCAAATCACATTGCCAGTTGTTTCAAGAGACAGAAAGACTCAAAAGGATCTCAAAAACTCGCCAACCTTGGGATTGCTGGAACAGGCAATATTAATCCAACAGAGGTGAAGTTTATTTCTTCCATACTTATGAAAATCGCATCGCACTGACATGAGGGGGTTTCAAACCACCTCCAGGAAGTCTTCCAGGTCGGACTTTCCAGGAAAAATTTCCCCCGCCAAAAATAAATTCCTGGGACCTGGAGTTTGAGTCCCCCCAAATGCTCAAGAACAGGAAATGGGAGTGGTTTTATCTCATAAAATTCCATTGCGGCTGGGGTCCCGAAGTGCCAATAAGGCCCACAATTGCACCACCTCTTGGAAGCTCGCCGCACTTGCCATTGAGCAGGGCATAGCACGGTGGTATTCAACGCGTTTTTTGGGCCCCTCAAATACTGATTTGTCAAATATTCGAGTATTCGGAGATATTCAACGGAAAAACTTCCAAAATACATTAAAAACACCAAAAAATTACATTTTTTGTGTTTTTGACTTATTTTGGACCATTTCTGGACCATATAATTTTGAGGGGGTCATCCTTCAGCATATCTCATAATGGTGGACGCACTATTCAGAGTGCCAGACGCACTTTTGATAGCGCCGGACGCACTTTTCATAGTGGTGGACACACTTTTGATAGTGGTGGACTCACTATTCAGAGTTCTGGAAACACTTTTGATAGTGCCGGACGCACTTTTGATAGTGCCGGATGCACTTTTGATAGTGCCGGATGCACTTTTGATAGTGCCGGATGCACTTTTGATAGTGCCGGATGCACTTTTGATAGTGCCGGACGCACTCTTCATAGTGGCGGATGCAATTTTCACAGTGACAGACGCAATTTTGATAGTGGCGGACTCACTATTCAGAGTGCTGGACACACTTTGGATAGTGGCGGACTCACTTTTCATAGTGGCGGACTCACTTTTCATAGTGGCAGACACACTTTTCAAAGTGGTGGACGCACTTTTCAAAGTGGCGGACGCACTTTTCAACGTGGCGGACGCACTTTGCATAGTGGCAGATGCACCTATTGTAGTGGCGGACGCACTTTTCAAAGTGCCAGAGGCAGATTTTTCTTGTGTTGCATCCAATGGGCTGGTATAGGGCCTGTGCAAACTCATCTGGGGCCTTTGGGCCCCAGAGAAGCTTGCATTGGCCCTCTACGCGCCCCTTTGAGCCATTATTCAATTTTTTTTGAATATTTGAGCTTAAATTTGCCCAGGCATTATTTGACTCGAATCAAATTCGAATACAAATACTCAAATCGATTCGATTCGATGTGCTATGCCCTGCCATTGAGACCGGGAGTTTGCACCTAAGACTGTGCTGATAACACTCACCACTAGTTTGTACACTTGATGGCCAGTACAAACCAGCCATTGACAAGCTTTGAGTCATCTCGACGACCAGTTTGTACTGGTCATTGAGCAGCTTAAGTCCTCTCGCTGACCGGTTTGTACCGGGCATTGGGAGAGGATCTTGAGTTATCGCGGTCATTGAGAAGCTTGTATCATCTTGATGGCCAGTTTGTACTGGTCATCAAGCAACTTGAGTCCTCGAAATGACAGATCACATCAAGAGGGTTTGAGTCCTCATTCTTGATGACCAGTTTGTACTGGTCATCGAGAACAACCGTCCAGACTGGTCATTGAGGAGCTTGAGTTCTGTCAATGACCGGTCAGGCCGGTCATCAAGAAGCTTGATTCATCTTGATGACCAGTACAAACACTGGTCATTGAGCACCTTGAGTCCTTGATATGACCGGTCAGACCAGTCATCAAGAGGGTTTGAGTCCTCCCACTGACTGTGTGGTGGGAAGATGGCAAGAAAAAGTCCCGGGGGTTCAGTTCTGTTTGGGGCTAAGATAAGATGGTATTGTTTCTTTGTTTTGGACTCGTTTTTCCTGATTTCCTGGACCTCCTGGAGGGTCTTGCCGGTCAGGAATCCAGGTCCGCAGGAGACGTTCCAGGAGGTGTTTTTTTCCTGGAAAGTGCGACCTGGACGACTTCCTGGAGGTGGTTTGAAACCCCCTATTGGTTGGGATCCTGGAATAGGTACCACAGTTGTGCGCGATTTGGTATGCTCAAGGAGCACACCCTTTTTTGGCTCTCAATGAAGACGGGCACTGAGGTCTCCTGCACCGAGTTTTTCTCAAGAATCTACCCTGTTGAAAGTCAATATCAAACAATATATCCAGTTTGTATACAGCTGTGCAGGAGCATCTCATCAAATCTCTTGAGGCGAGTCCTCTTTTGCTAGGTTTTGATGTTTTTAGGAAATTGTTCAACCTCTTCTTGCGGTAGAATTATCGAGGTGCCATGTACTTGGGGCTGGATGCTTGGCAGTCCTCAAATGGCCATGATATATTAGGTACAGTTATATGTATACCACTTGGTTCAAGGAGACACAGGTGGATGCGACTTGGAGGCAATGCCTCTTGACTTTGTTTGCTTACAACAACGGCACACTGGTGTGCATCTGGCCAAAACGGTTCAGATTATTGTGGAAAAATTTGGGATAAAGGACAAGGTGATTAAATCAATCCATCCTCCATCTTCCCCTTGCTGAATTTTTTTCTGGTTCTTCTTCCAGATCTGTGGTATTGTCACTGATAATGTGACAAATAACCAGGCAATGATTGAGGAGATCAAAAGTTACAAGTGGCCCCGTTTCAAAGGAAAAAAACATTGGGTCCGTTGTTTTGCTCACATATTGAATTTAAATGCGCAAACAATTTTGCGACCTTTTGGAAGCCGCAAGAAAAACAATACTACCACCGTCAATGATGATCAATCCTCCTCTGAAGAGGAATTTGGGGAAGACGAGTCTGATGATCCATCTGAACAGATCCAATGGTGCCTTTTTAAATCTGATCACTCCTCTCATTTGATTTTCTGACCAAGTCATCATTCCATTTAGGTTTGCCGGAGAGTATTTTGACTCAGAGAACAAGGATGGAGATGATTCAGAACTCCTTCAAGGCTGCACTGTGTCAACTGAGCTTGTGAATGTTGACGAGATCGAGCTAGAGGACACTGACATCAATGAGATGAGTGATGAGGAGGAAGATGATCACTATACTTCCAAATCATGCAGCAAGACACTTGCAAAAGTAAGTCATCATCTGATTTCGATCTTTCTCTAATTATTTCAGCAATTATTGATAATTAAATGATGAAAAAACAGTTCTGAGTCATTTCAAGGAAGTTGAACAAGTCAACGAACTCAAAAGCTTGTTTTGTGGAGCTCTGTAGGGAAAATGAGTGTGAGAAGCCACATAATATCAGAACCAATGTGCGTACACGGTGGAATTCTACTTTGGGACAATTGTCCAGTATCCTACAATGCTTGGAAGCCGTGTAAGTTGATTCTTTCGTCTCTTTCTCATGACATTGACCAACCCCACTGAATTTCTTTATGCCATACACCACGGGTGCATAATTTTCAAAGTTCATTGTCAAACCGCCCAAGGCAATGATTTGACATTGACTCGCCGCAGCTATGGCAAAAAGCGGTCCCAGTGAGGCAAGACCACCAATCACCATCTCCCGACGGGGTAAGGCTAGCCTTCCGCACAGCAGACCTCCTAGCCCCGTCGGGCAGGAGTTGCCATCAATGAGCCGGCAATCTCACCACCTTACAACGGTGCTGCAAAACTGTGCTGGCCCACTGTCCAAAAATAAATGCCCTGTATTTTTCCCGGCAAGAATACCACCCAGCCACGGGCATGGCATCACAGCACAGCCCCATCACTGGCATGGCTACCCGCCACACATTTATGTACATAGATATGTAAATAAAAACAGTTGTTTAAAAACTGTAATGTAATGATGTTGAATTAACCATAACAGACCATAACTCTGCACTCTGAATTCATTCATTCTCTGCGGCCTCTTTGTTGTCGGAAACACTCCCACCTGCCCCAAGCCAGGCAGCCAATCCTCCCTCTAACATTGGAATGAGGTGTTGGATGTGCTCTTCTCCCCTCGGGACATTGGTGACCTCCTTATTCCCGTGAAATTTGCCAGAATTGACAACAAATATGTATACCAGCATCTTTATGTGCTGCAGTGGCGTTGTTTTCCTTGGCTTCTTTCCGCTGAACACAAACCTGACCTGTGGCTGATGCCTCACACCCTCCTGCAATGGACATGGATGATGAGCGCTGGAATTGAAGAAAATTTGATGTGGTTTGCGGATTAGCCTGTCAGCGATGATCCTTGTTTGCATTATCAAAGTGTCGCCTAGAGGCCAAACTGTTCAGCTCCACGGGTGGCAGGTGGTCAGTTTGCATAAAAGGAGCTTGGTCCTTTGGCCACAGGGGATACTATCTCCTCTCAGCTTGATGTGGAAATCATTCAGCCACCTACCAAGCTTGAAGTCATGGTGAAGATATGGAGGCTTGGAGCCAACTTGTCGGCCAACATCTTTTGATTTTCAGAATTTTAATTCTTGGTGTAAATTTTTGATTTGAGTCCCCCCACCTGAAACTGGAATCCAGCGGTCAAATATTGATTCCACTGCCAAACTGGCCAGATTTGACACTAGAGTCTGTAATGATTCCCCAGTCATACTGGCCAAATAATCTGCCTGGGTGCCAAAGAAGATTCCATGATAATCACATGGCTCATGTACATGCTGTAACCAAGGCATACCTTAACCAACCATTTGATGACCAGAGCAGACTGGTCATTGAGAGAGTGCGTAAACCTCTCAATGACCGGCTTAAACTATGCCAATCAGCAAGGGGAGCTCTTGATGACCGGTATAAACTATGCCGGTCATCAAGGCGAGCTCTCAATGACCAGTTTATGCCGAGAATCAAGAGGTTTAAAAGCAAAATTCTCTCCATGACCGGCGGCAATGACAGGTCTTCCATGGTCATTGAGGGAGTACATCATTTGTACCTCAATAGCAGAGCTTTTGATGAACAGACCACTCATCAAGAGCTCCCCGCAATGACTGGCATAACAGATCATGAGAGGGATATTTACATACTCCCTCAATGGTGGGCATGACCGGTAATCAAAGGGGTTATCTACTCATTTGATGACTGGTATACATAGACCGTTCATTGAGAGGTTTATCTCCTCCCCAGTTTACCGGTATAGACCGGAAATCAAGGGGATTTTGTACTCCCTCTGGTCTTTGAGAGGAGTACTCTCAATGACTGGTAAAATCAGTCTTTGGAGTACCTTTGATGAACGGCACAATACTTTAGAGCCTTCAATGACCAATCAGTGACACATTTCTACTTCATATTAGTTCCTCCTTCTATGGTGGCTTATACAGACAATTCCTGATGGAAGGAGGAACAAAGCAGAATGTGGTTATAATGGCATCTCCATGCCTGGTTTTTTGGTTTTGTTGTTCTGTCTATTTTGACATGAGTGGGTTGCACTCATTATGAATGGCCAGATATGCCTGGCCATCAGGTGCCATCCTGGCCGCTTTGGCAGGTGAGTTAGCCAGTTTGAGACGAATTCACCATAATTTCAGGAATTCTGTCCAGATTGTCGCTCCAGAGCCTCCATAGAAGATGGCAAAAATGCTGCTCTGCCTCCCGGCGAACCTCTGCTCTCAATATACATATGCATTTGTACACATGTACACCTGGTTTCCAAATTTCTGACCCCCCCTATACATAGCTCTTGTATTTCTGTTTTCTTCCCTCGCTTCCAGCTTCCCTTTTGTGTATATTTTTTTGTTTTATTGTGTTTTCCGGGCAGATTTTTTCCTGCCTTGGATGTGTGTGCAATAAAAAATGACTGTCTCTAACATTTCTCACAGTTATTGGTGGCATTGCACGTTGCACATGTAAGGGTTTCACCCTTACTGAAGCTAGAACACACATGCATATGCAATTAGATAGCACACTCTTCTATATAAGCTTGTAGTACAGAACATGCTCTCTTTTCCCCAAGCTGGTCTTCATCCTTCTCCTTCCTCTTATTGGCCGATCTCAGGAATTCACACTCTTTTTATAGACTTCTGGCCTTTGGCCCTCCGTCCCTCCGTTCCTTCCAGTGAGGGTTCACAGAACCCTTACAGCACATTGCGCCCCACTACCACGAGCAAGCGGGCAATACCTGCCAGTTTCATCTTGCCGCGGACGGTTGCACGCGGTAGTTGTGGTGGGGTGCTGTACATATGGTGTGCAATGTTTTGGTCGTGTGGTTTATGGGCCACTGTGTATTGGCTGTCTGTTCTGGCCACCCCGTTTGGTGGACAGGCTGCAAGCAGTCGACTAACGTTGGCTGCTTCCGTCTGGTGATGTGGGGTTTGGACGGAGGATTGGGCAAGGGAATGGGAGACGGCTTCATGAAGCCGTTGTGGGGGCTGGCACGGGGCCCGTGACTGGGCCGTATGCTGTTGCGGGGGAGGTCCTGTCGTGAGACGTAAGGATCATCCCGTCCCCAGACGCTCTAGTGCACCCGGGGTGTAGCCTTGAGTGGCAGAAAGACAGATAACATGGTACTGATCGCCATCATCACATCAACAAGGAAGATATCAACTTAGCATCCAACCTTGTTGAAGTCCTCCAACCATTCTATGAAATCACGCTGCAAGTCTCAACTCTTGGTGTGGCTCAAATATCTGACATTGTTATATTTATCAATCAGATTATCAGCCACCTTTCAACTGCAATCTCAGACAAGAAAGACAATTACCCCCCTGCTTTAAGGAACGCGTGCCGTTCTGCACTTCAGCTGACAAATAAATATTACACTCTGACAGACTGATCCCCATTGTACCGGGTTGCTATGGGTAAGTTTTTCCAAAAAAAATTTTTGAAGCCATATCTGATACTGATTGCCAAGCAATTCTTCAGTTCTCCATCCATTGTTCAAGGAAAGGTATTTCAAACTTGCAAAGTGGGAATCCAAATGGATTGACAAAAAGATTCAGCTTACCCGTCAGATGTGGGAAGCCCACTGTAAACCTTCACCGCCACCAACCACATCCCAACCACCGGGAAAATTTTTGACTGACTACATGTCAAGTGAGGTGAAGCAAACTCCGGAAGGGTCTCCATTGACTTTCACCTTTCAAAGACAATAGATTCTGAATTATGGATTTAGCTTGACCCCACTGAGCCCACCTCAATCAACCTCAGCCCTCCTGAAAAAAGGTTGAGCAAGAACACCCTGGTTGGGGGTTCCGAACTCACATAATGACCCTCTCGAGATGCTGCAGGATGCTGCATACACGGCCTGAGAGGCAGGAAGCGTTCCTCAGACAAGCTGGGGATTGTTCAGCATTTGCACCTGCTCAGGGTGTTACTGGTTTGTTCAGCTGGGATCAGGGCAGCAGCTGAACAGCTAGACACAAGTGCATACAGTGGAATACCAGTGGAGTCTCGCCAGAGTCAAAGGTCATCTCACTGCACGTCACTTGACATGGATTCACATGACTTTTTTTCTGGTGAACCATCCAATACTCATCCCAAGGTGAGTAAATTATGTGAGGCAAATTTGGAATTCAAACTAATGCTGGCGTACATGCTCACAGAAAGCTCAGACCGGAGTCCTTGCCGGGTTGATGGGTGCATCAGAAGCTTGAGGAGGGAGCTCTGGTACAGATCTGCTCAAAGACTGGCTTGCTGGAGGTTTGAGTTTGAAGGAGGACAGTCAACCAGTGGACCCCCTGAAGTGGTGGATACAACAAGGACACTCAGGAAATACACATGGGGGCATGCTCCAGATAGCCCTCAATGTTCTAAGCTGTCCTGGTGGGTCTTTTCATCTAATCATGTTTGTTTATTTCTGTACTCACAGATTATGATTACATGTATAATAGCAACAACTATGGACGTTGAACAATCATTCAGTTTTGGACGGGATTACATTTCTGTAAGAAGACATTGGCTCAGTGCAACATCTGTGTCTAAAGGGATGGTGGTGGAATTCAACTCAAGAAATGTCCAAATACGACTAGGAGTGCTGAATAAGTGGAAGACTGAAAAGAGAAAGGGCAAGGAAAAATCTTCAAGAAAATGATCAAGAAGGCGTTTACAAGGTATTAATTTAGTTTTGTGATCTGTGAAATGATGATTTCAAGCTTAAAATGAGTATTTAGATAGCCTGTTGTGGTGATATAAGCTTTACACCTCTTGCCACCAGGGTGGCAGGTGCGGGTATCAAGAATAACAGTTTTTTGGAGCAGGTAACCCGCACCCGCCACGGGTACCCGGGTATGAGGGGCCATCTCTAACCTTGATGATCAGCCAGCTGGCTTGTCATCTAGGTGTACATGCACCTTGATCACCAAAGCCAGCCGGTCATTGAGGTGTATTCCTTGATGACTGGTTGGCTCTGGTCATCAAGGTGTATGTATAACTTGGTCATCAAGGCACCTAGGTGGCGGGTGTTGCTAACAGGCACTCATGTACCTGGTGGTTTTTTTGCCAAATTCCAACACCCACACCCGGCACCCATGGTGGGTATCCGTTGTACACCACGGGTGCCAGGTATGACTTGGTGATCCTTAAGACAAAGCTTATGTATGTTTGGTTTGAGCTAGAACAGCAGTTCCACAGCAGTAATGGGGCACTTCCTGTCAATCTGCAGCCAGAAAACCTTAATTTTTGCGGGGAAATGATGTCCCAAGGGCTGCAGATCTGGTTCTGCAGGGTCAGTAGATCTTGAAGGGAAGTCCTCCATTGATCTGCATGTCAACTGCAAGCAGTTACTTGACATTTTCTTGCAGTGCTTGCAGCCTGTGGAGTGGCAATCAGAGTCAACAAGCTGTCCTGATTGCAAATATGAGCTCAGATTTGCACTAGCCCTTATCCAGGATGATCTCCTGGAGAATGATGTCTCTGGGGGTGATTTTAGGCCTGGGCCTCATCTGACAGCTGTCAAGATAAAACCCAACAAAAAAAACCAATGATATGTGCTATGCCAAAATAAAGTCAATACAAAATGAGACCAAGATTCTTAGTAAAGACAATCAATAAACTTGAATGTAATCACTCTCTTGTATGATAATGTTATATTCATGCTGTACCCCCGAAAATCCAAGGCTTTCGTGAAAATGAATCTTATAAATCTTTTGAGAAACAAGTTAGAAATCGAAAAGGGTTATGTGCTAAGGATGTACTAGATGTTGATTGTGATTAGATCATCAATGGGTCATCGCTCATAGGTGACTCGGAAGCCTTCGGTTTGGATGACTTGGTTGCAGCTTGGCGTCGCACGCGTTTCTTGGGTGGTGATGGCTGATGAGTTGAAGCTTGAGGGGGAGGAGCATTAAGTTTTGCGCGTGTTTTTCTGGCTGGTGGATGAGGGGGCGAACGGTCCGATTTTGCGGGCCGCTTGCTCACGCCGACCGTGCTGGTACTTCCGCTGCCCGCGTGATGGCCGCCGATCCGAGGGATTGGCGAGCAATCAGCAAGCGCTCGAGCGTGCCGATCGGTATCGAACGTCAGCGTGACATCCGCACCCAGCGATTGTTGGGTGGGTAGTTTCGTGCTTCTGGTGAAGGGGTGGATACGGTGGTCGGCCGAAACATCCAAGAAATTGTCGTATTCCTCTCCTCCGTCTTCACCATCCACTTTAGCGCCCCGCCTCTCATCCGCAGCCTCGTCGAGCACGCTCATCTTCGATCTTCCGACTCGGGTGTTGGTCATGGCCGATGAGCGTGTTACTCTGCCGCTCGGTCTGGTTATGAGCTCCTTCTGGGCATTTGACTTGTCTGACAGTTTGACCAGTTTATTTGCTATCTTTCGTCCTGGTTTCTGCTTCTCCTGAAAAACTCCCCGATTGAGCCATGTCAGTTTTCATGAGACTATAAGCTCGTGCCAAAACTCGATGAGGATAAACGAAAAATCACCTTCGCCTCACTCTCTCCATCAACTTTACCCTTTCCCTTCTTAAGAGGAACAAGTTCATCCGCTTTCTGGATTTCTTTCGACGAAGTAGTATCTTCCGAAACATCATTGGCGTTCTCGCTTGCCCAGAGCCGCCTTGAGACAGATGAAACGAAGGGAGTCAGTGAGCAGGGCACGAGCCAGTTGAAAGAGGTTCAAGGAAAGGCTTGCTCACTTGTTGGGAGGTAGCAAACGGTTTGAAGGTTTGTAGACCTCTTTGGCGAACTTCTTGCGGGTAGCTGGTCTCTTCCTTGCCAAAGGGCTTCCGTCGGGATCTGAACGCTCCATCCGAAGATGCGCTTGAGGAGAGGAGTGTGGGTGAGAGTGGTGCGAGATGTTTGTCACTTCAACCCTTAGCTTGCGGGATCGAAGATGGCACAGCAAGTTCCCCTCCGTCCATGGAGGCGGCTAAGTGGGAAGTCTAGATGGATCAGAGCTGGGCAGGGCGAGATGAGTCATGCTGCGAAGCGTCATGCAAAGACAACGCCCGCCCCAGAGGTTCAGAGATATATGAACCACCCAGCGAGGGAAGCTTCCGAGCTCATCGCTTGCAACGCGGCGTACTGAGAGAGAACAACAGCCAAATGGACAGGCGTGGGGTATCCGGTAAATAATCCGGGATATCTGTCGAGGGACCGCGGATCAAGCCAGATATCTGAAACCCAAGGTTCCGAAACCTGCGGATATGGGATATTTCTGGATCTGAAGCGGGGCTTTTCAGGATGCACTAGCTGAGGCTCAGTGGAATAGACACACGCACAAGATGAGAGGAAACTGGCAAATGGCCTGAATATGAAAAGGAACTGGGGGGAAAACCCCCTATAAGAGAGAGGAAGGGCACCTCAAACAGAAATGTGAGAGTAGGGCCGGCAGATTCATCAAGTTCAAGATTACAAAACCTACACCCGGGGAGTCCCTCCACGTGGGGCCCACCGCGAATCCACGTGGATCCCACGGTGAAGGGGTGCGCGAGGTCGGACCAGCGGCATTTGGTCCACACGCCCTCGTGGGCATCACCAACCGCATCACGAGGGCACCTCGTGATGCCCCCGAGGATTCCACGGATACTTACAGATGTGTACCCGTGGAATCCACGTGGCCACGTAGGCGGGGCTGAAAAATTTAGCGGGAGCAGCCCGTTAAAAAATATCATCAGTGGGACTCGAACCCACGACAGGCACAGGCAGCCTGTGTGTGACGGAGCGCTACACAACGCAGCCATTTCACATTCTTGTACAAAGCTTCTTCACACACTATCAACCCCCCAAACGATGGTTTGCGATCGGGTTTGCAATAGGTTTTTTTCTTAAGTTTTTTTTTCAAGTTTTTTTTTCCTCTCTTCAAAATCGAGTTTTGTCGGACTTTCAAAACCTCAGGACCAGCCTGAGGTGGTCTTGGCTGGAAGTAAAAAAAAAAAAAAATGCCGTGGAACCGACGTGAGCAACAAGCTGACGTGGTCTCCACGCGTGCCGGGAAGGCACATCGTGGAACCGACGGGGAAAAGTGTGAAGCCCATCGGTTCCACGTGGAAAAAAAGCATTTCGTGGAACCGACGAGCTTACCAAGGGGTTACCGAGCCGATCCTCGTCGGCTCCACGGATTACCCTCCTCTCGTCGGTTCCACAAACGGGCGGGGCAGGAAGTACCCCCGCCGTGTATATATCCATAATCTTGTACCTCAAACAGAAATGTTAGAGTAGGGCCGGCAGATTCATCAAGTTTAAGATTACAGAACCTATATATCCATAATCTTGTATCTAGTTTACCCTATCCCCGGGCTTTTCCCCCGTGGTTAGGGCTGCAGCTGCTACTTAGCCTGGATATTCCCGCACCCCGGCTCCAAATCTTTTCCTCACCGAGATTTGGAGACCAGGATCTTCCAGCGCCAACTGCTGACCAGCAACGGGACTGTTTTGTCCAGGTGAGTAGAGTCTGACATCATTGAGCAAGTTACCAAGATTTGGAGACCGGGATCTTCCAGCGCCAACTGCTGACCAGCAACGGGACTGTTTTGTCCAGCTGCCATTTGCCATATCACATAGGGGCATCTTATAAGAAACACAAGGACAAACAACCCCTGGTTGCAGAGAAGCAACTACAGTCGCAACACCGCAGGGCGGATTCAACAAGGCCGTGGTGCTACGACTGCACGGCCGTATTCTTCAGCAAGCTTTACTAAGCCTCTCCAAGAAGGCACAAAGCATCTCCAAAGGAGAGGCTTACGACTAAATTCCCACTCTTTGCCTGAGGCTGAGAAACATTTCCACAGACAATCATGATTTGTGTGTTTACATCTCTTGTATGCACTCATTTCTCTCAGCATAAACTTCAAAGCCTCCTATGCCATGTTGCAGCCCTGATTTTCAGCTTCCTCACTACAAAATTTATTATTTTGCCCCAAAAAAAAATAAAAGTCAACATGAAAAAAATAAAACCAAAATTTCACTCAGGGGAACAAACTGAGCATGCTGAGCCAAAAAAATGAAATGTCACAAACTGAGCAAAAATCATTGGAAAATGTTTTGGGATGGTTTTTTTCACGGGCCTGAGACGGGCCTGCCCCAAAAGCACATTGGGTCAGTATTAAAGGTGTTTTGCCTTGCCCTGGGAGCTGCTGGGTCTTTTGATGGGCCCAAAATCTCAACATGGGCTTTTGGTGGTCTAGAAGTATCAACCCGGGCCACTGAATAGCCCATGGGCCTTTGAATTGCCAAAAAGCCCACCATGACCCCCCACATAGCTAATGGGCTCTTGGTGGCCTGTGAAGATCCCTATGGGCCAACAGATGCTTCCATCATGGGATCCCATGGGCTTTTTGACTTCTTTCTGGGCCACAAAAAGCCCATGGGGAGCGTTTTGGACCACCAAAAGCCCATGAGGATATCTGTTGGCCCATGGAGATCTTCATGGGCCACCAAAAGCCCATGAGGGTATCTGTTGGCCCCTGGAGATCTTCATGGGCTACCAAGAGCCCATTAGCTATGTGGAGGCTTGTGGTGGGCTTTCTGGGAATTCAAAGGCCCATGGGCTATTCAGTGGCCCAGGTTGATACTTCTAGACCACTAAAAGCCCATGTTGAGATTTTGGGCCCATCAAAAGCACCAGAAGCTCCCAGGGCAAGGCAAAACTCCTTTAATACTGACCCAATGTGCTTTTGGGGTAGGCCCTTCTCAGGCCCGCTCCAGGCCCGCTCAGGCCCGGGTCAAGCCCGCTCCAGGCCCGCCAGGCCCGTGAAAAAAAAACCATCCCAAACCATTGTCCAATGATTTTTGCTCAGTTTGGGACATTTTATTTTTTTGGCTCAGCATGCTCAGTTTGTTCCCCTGAGTGAAATTCTGGTTTCATTTTTTCATGTTGATTTTTATTTCTTTTTTGGGCAAAATAATAAATGTTTGTAGTGCTTGTACACATTTTTTCAATCAAGTTTTTCACAAACTCACTTCTCAGCGGCCATTCCTGTGAGGGGTTGTCTTGAGCAATGCAATGAAGCCATTGGATTATCCAAAGGTCAAGGTTGGACACACTCTCATGGGTTTGTTCAGTATTGAATTAAGAATTACAGGTCTCTTTTCAATACAGAATTACCACTGGAGGTATGTCAAATCTTATTTTCATGTGTTTAGGCCGGGCAGGCTATCCGGGTAACATTGAACCGGATAGGTACTCTCAGGTGGATTTTTTACACACAATTTTTTTCCAAGGGATGGGGGTAGCTGTTATTTTCAAAACATGATAATATGTAGAAATAAACTTTGATTCTAAAGGTGCCAGAGGCTGTGAGGAAATCAGAGGTGTTAGAGATGGCAACTTTGCACCCATTGCAGGTACCTGCTATCTGCTGGCGGGTACCCACCAATGGATGCGGGTGTCTGAAATTCCGGGAAAAAGCCGGCAGGTACCCAGGTAATTATTAAATGCACGCCCGCCGGATCCCTTCCGGTTGCCAAGGTTGTACAACCTTGGCAGCCAGAAAGCTCCTCCCAGTCGCCGAGGTCATACAACCTCTTTGACCAGGGGGGATTCCTTCCGGTGGCCGGGGCTGTATCTTGGCGACCAGAAGGAAATCCTCCTCATCACAGAGGTTATACAGCCTTGGCAAGCAAGGGAAAATCCTCCTGGTCCAAGAGGTTATACAGCCTCGGCGACCAGAAGGAAGTCCGCGGATTTCAGGAATTGGCCAAACAGACCAGCGGGTACCCAGGTGCAAAAGTGCCATCTCTAAGAGGTGTACCAGGGGATACATGGGTTCAAAAGTAAATTTGGACAATTTTTGGCCCATTTGGTACCTGTTGGGGGGTACCCTGCACCAATTGGCAGGTACCCCTTGCACCCGCCACACACCCACACAGCAGTGCCAGGTGGGGTACTAGGTACTTGGTTTTGGCTGGAAAGAAGTGAGGTACCCAGTTACCTCCCACCCCCCCTGGGAGGATCCAAGGCTGGGACCCGGTAGATCCAGCTCAGAGGTGTAGTTCTCCCAGCAAGCTGGAAAAATTCAGCTTGCTGGCAGGATTCCTCTTGTAAAGCTGGATACACATGTATCCAGCTTGGTAAGGGGACTCCTCTCCAGCTTACCGGGTGGACCTCCTTTGCCAAGCTGGATCATATCTATCCAGCTTGCCAGGAGGACTGATCCCTTTCCAAGATGGATACAAGTAATAGTCTCCACCTTGCTGGGAGAATTTATTGCAGTGAGCTGGATACAGATGTATCCAGCTTGTGGAGGGGACTCCTCCCAACTCCTCCTCATGGGGAGCTGGCTAGCTTGCCAGGGTACTCCTCCCAGGGAGCTGGATGCATTTGTATCCAGCACGCCGAGAGTAATCCTCCCAGGGAGCTGGATACATTTGTATCCAGCACGCCGAGAGTAATCCTCCCAGGGAGCTGGATACATTTGTATCCAGCACGCCAAGAGTAATCCTCCCAGGGAGCTGGATACATTTGTATCCAGCACGCCAAGAGTAATCCTCCCAGGGAGCTGGATACATTTGTATCAACACCTCCTGGGGAGCTGGCTAGCTTGCCAGGGACTCCTCCCCGTGCAGGTTTGGGCCCGCTTTGCTAGCAGTTTTAGTAGCGGGTGGATTGCTACAATTTTTGCTAATGGGTTTCAAAGAAAACACCCAAATATTTTGAGCAAGCTATTTCAGTGGCCTGTAGCAGAAAATAATTACGCTGACCGCTGAAATAGCGGAAAATTTTTCTGTTATTAGTTCGCTAACTAGCAGGACCTTGAAAAAGTGGAAAATCACTCCACTTTTTGCTAAATAGCGGGAAAAAATGGGAAGAATGTCAAGGGGAGGACATGAATCTTTTGACGGCTGCGTTTGGGTGGAGTGCTCTGCGCGCCGCGCTTAATTTTTGACAGAGTACAGATGAAATTGGTCAAACAGGTAGCGGAGCAGTGCGCTATCCGCTATCCTCAGCAAAAAGCCCCAAAAAGCGAGAAAAAGTGGGTCTTGCCGCTATTGCGCTATTTTGTAGCAAAAACAAAAAAAATCACTCTGCTGAGTGGAGTTCATAGCTTGTGTAACAGCTTTTTTGCTACTGTAGCGCTAAAAATAGTGATCAGCCACTACCGCTATTGCTAATTGGCTTGAGGAATAGCGGGGCCCCGCTACGCTATGCTATTTTGTTGCTTTTTGTAGTGTACCATAGTGCTTGTGGTTTTTTTTTTTTGCAAGCTTGCCAAGAGGAATCCTCCCAGAAAGCTGAATCTATCCAGCTTGCTGGGAGAATTTCCTCGCCATACTGGATTGAATTCTCCCAAGGCACTGGATACATTTCTATCCAGCTTGCTGCCAAAGGAGGTACCTGGGGTACCCGCCAAAAGTATTGCCGGTGCCAGGTGCGGTGTGAGGTGCTGGTTTTGAAAAACAAACTAGCAGGTACTGTTGGAATTCTGTCTCCACGCATCCCTAAAAATACCTAAAATCCCTTCTTCACCATCTCTGCTCACTTTATCCTCCTCTATGGGCATATTTTCAGATCAAAGATATTCTACACTTATGAGTCCACATATTATGGTCTGCTTGTATTTAGTGGTCATGTTTGCCTACCGTACTAGCCATGTTGACTTTGTTCTATGCCTAGATTAGTTTGTCAAACTTTCCCAAATCCTTCTTATCCTTCTGTGTGTGCACTCTCTGCTGGGGATATTGATGTAAATTTTGACATGTTACAATGAGTTGAGAAGTTTATTATTCATTATCCTTTTTATTAATTTTATTCTCACTCACAAATTAATGCCATATACATAGTCTATATAACCATAGCCTATTCCAGAGCAATCAACTCATTGGTTCTCTCTCCTTTTTTTCTCTGTGCCTACCTGAGCCATATCTGGCCAGATTGACACTCTCACTGCCCCTTCCTCAAGCCAACGATGGGAAGTTACATACGTTACAATATCCAGAGGGATTTTCGTAACGTAACTTCCCACCGTTACCAGATAACGTGTTACCGTTATATGGCAACATGGCTCCTTGGGCCGGTGGGTAACGTAACAGAGGGTGTTTTCACCCTCAATACCCAGAAAAATAACGGAGATAACGCGTTAACCGCGTTACCAGAGGTAAAAATGCCATAAAAGGGGGAAAAACCCCCTTTTTTGCGCAGGTTATCCTCCTATAATTGCAAGGGATAACATAACAAGGCTAGCAAGAGAGAGAAAAAAATTAAAGAAAATGTAACGGAAGCTTTGCCGCCGTCATGGTAACAATAACGGACGTTTTTGTTACGCTACCGTTACGGGTAGCTTAACCTCCCATCGTTGCTCAAGCTCTGTCATTGCTCATCTTCTGTATCTTGTTGGTGCTTAAGCTCAAAACTTAACAGGTACCCCAGTTTCAAATGTTTATCTCTAACATAGTGTGCTTTTTGGCACAACACTCCTATTACGGGGTGTATTACAGAGTGTGCTTTGGCACACTCCTATTACGGAGTGTGCACCCCTATTATGGAGTGTGCTTTGGCACACTCCTAATACAGAGTGTGCTTTGGCACAGTGTGCACTCCTATTACAGGAGTGTGCTTTGGGATACAGGGTATCCTGGATTTCTTACTGGATATCCCACTCAGGATATCTGGTAGTGGTTGAAGTGTGTGGAGGTTGAGAATGGTCAACAAGTAAGGGTTGTTTCCCCAGTTGAATTAATTAAGGTTGGGTGAAAGTTGGAGGGATGACCAGAATGCCTGAACGGTTCATCAAGCTTCATCAACCAGCGGGCCACTTCCAAGAATAAGGGAAAACAGGGTTGAAGTGTGTTCCTTAATCTCAAACCTGCCAAGCAAAAAAAGTGGGGGAAATTAAGGGAAGCCTGATGGATATGAAATCAAGAAAACTGCCTTGATAATGTTCTCATAAAATTGCCTCCATCAACTTCTGGAACAAAATAAATTGGCAGTCAAAAGAGCACAGTCCAAATACCTATTTATATGGCACGATGCCATCAGCTTCAGCACTGTCCACTTGCCAAGAAATCCTTCTGATCCATTCAAATGTAGCCCTCCTCCCCGCAATGGTGTGCCTTAACTGGAGGACTTCCCGTTGGCATTTAGAGAGCTCTAGATGCCCCTATAACTCCTAAATTAAGACATCTACTAAATCAACAATCAGTGCACATGAAAGTCATGAGCTGTAGGGTTAGGAAAATATTTTCCCTTCTACCAAAAATTAAGAGTATGGGTGTGTAAATTGAGATCTGGGAGGCTCCCAGACTCGACGGGAAGTCCTCCACTTGAACCACAATTCCACGTTTTATGGCACCGGGTTCATCCTAGACCTCATGAAGCCCGCATTGAACCCCGGCTTATGGTCATGAGCAATAAGACTTGCAAACATTCCAAATTCTCGGTGGTGTCTTGGAATGCAGATCCAGCCAGTAATGGTGGGCTGCTTGAGGCCCACCATGTTTTTTTATTTTTGCCCGTGGCCTGATAAGATGGTCGCGTCAGTGCATGACGGCTCAAGCCCGAGACCTGCCGCCGTGAAGGGATGCTTCCGCTCCGGTCGGGATGCGTCGCTCAAAGAGTCAAACCTCTTGTTGCTATCTCGTCCGACGCCCGGTGGCCTCCCACACCTTTGGATAGTCATCGCGAAACCGGGGGAAATTTCTCTGCGTGACGGTTGCGTATGTATCGACATGCACAGATTCGCCGGGGCGCGTTGAAAGGCTCCTCGACCCGACCATCCGCAGCCGGGCGTTGTAGACTCACCGTGCGGTCGATACGTGAGGCCTTCATCGCGAGGCCTTCCATAGTTTAACATTCGCAACGCGCTCTGATCAACCCCTGATCTCGGCGACATCGAGGTATCTACATAGCTAGGATACCAATTGCGCATGGATGCACTCGCTGGTTAATCACAACACTATAAAACAACATCACTCCTTTGGCTGCCAAGCTTGCCTCAGGAGTCGACACTCACCCGTCTTTTCGCAACTTTCACTTCTTCATATCTCCCTGGACATACTGATTTTAATCACGGATATTGGACATTGTGATTTTCTTCTCACTATCTTTTTGGAGCTGCAACATCAGATTGCAATCATTTACTTTCTTCGCCAAACGCTCACCACCACGAGCTCAGAATCACTCTGATCACAGACATTTTACTTTCATATAGATCTGTTCATTCTTCCTTTTAAATCACTTCTGTCATATACATGGTACACTGACTTGCCAAAGAGACCCAGCGCTGATTTCTATCCTCGAATAGAGCAGCCATCCGCGTATAGAGTGGATAAAGAACACCAGTATATCGATCCCAAAGCAATCGCCCATACTGATTACCGCACTGAAGTTGGTTGGATTGGTTATGTTTCATCAAACTTGACCTAAATTAACTCAGACATTATCAGCATGCTCTCGAAGATGAAAAACAGGTCAAACCATAATCAGTGGCTCTACAAAGGGGTGGAAATTTTGATTTTCACTATCTCAACCATTGGATTTACAGCCCAAAACCCTATCAAAATGGTGCAGCGCAGTATAGCGGAACCTAATGGTATTAAACGTCAGTGAAAAGGATTAGTTTCATCCAAGAATTTCATGATACTGAAATAGTCAACATTCTATACTGCGTAGCTCCAATGGGCTGGAGCTCTGACTGGGCCATTGAGTGCAATGCTCCAAGAGACGAGACAATTTACGGACAGGCAGATCGTATAGATAAGAATGGACTCAAAACAGCGGGATATACCACCATCATATTTGATTGTGGATGGGAAAGGGGCTACAATTCGGATGGGTCGCCCCAGGTATACACATCTTTATTTTTAGACTTTAACTGACCGGGAGATCCTTGAGCTGAATAAGAGGTTCATTCATAAACAGACTGAGAAGGCTTCTTTCCCAAATGGCATCGGGAATTTTGTAGGCTGGATTAAACCAAAAGGCTTTAATTTTGGAGTGGGTACATGGGGAGGGTTAGTTCACATTCATGAATTCCTTCCAACTTGTACGTGTTCGAAAGAGGAGTGGCTGATGAGATCATGACCTTTTAGACCGCAACTGTGCTCTAGACCTTTTGGAGGTGGGCCAGAAGCCGGACTCGATATCCCTTGGGACTTGGAAGCCTACGTAAAAAGTCTGGCTGACCAAGGTGTGGTTTATCTAATGCATAGGCCGTAAGCTTCAACATCTCTCCTATCTGAAAAATAGCATATTATAATAAATGTATGTACTAATCTATCTACAACATTGCATAACCATGATGATACAGCTGTGACATGCCCTCCACTGAATTTTTGCAAAATCCGGATACAGCAACAAAGTTGGATGTGAGTCCATCAAACCTTTATGGGGGTTTGACCAAGCAGTGTTGTATCTATAAAGGATTGATGATTAAAAAAATTCACAGGAGCGTTACATTAACATGCAAAATGCATTACTCAATACCCGTGTATCGATGTTCTATGCGTCAGTTGAATTGAAACTTCCAGGCAGCTACATTTGTTATCATGCTGACTGTTTTGAATATAATTAGTACTGGGCAGTGGGGTGCTTCGGCATTGGCCCAGCAAAAACTGGCCAATAGTTGGAGGGTATCAGATGAGCAATTGCCTATTTGGGACTCCTTGTAAGAAACATAAGTATACTTTTATCTTCCAGTCCATTTTGTACTCACCTCACTTCATTTCTGACCAAACAGTGTCAGGAGTTTGAATGGAGTTGTTGCTTTTGCTCACTACGCAAGGCCTGGAGCATTCAACGATCTTGGTTTTCTCAGACTGGCTCGAACAGATGATGGGGAACTAAATTTTGTTGAGAAGAGGACCATGTTCACTTTTTGGGCTGCTACAAAGTGATTCTCTGTCCTCTTCTTTATCCATCAATTCTCACCATTAAATCTGAATTGTTCTTCTACATTCCAAAGATCACCTCTGATCTTTTCTGATAAGGTCCAAGATGTTGACAAGGATACAGTTGAGATGATAAAAAACCCAAATGCAATCAAAGTAAATGTAAGTCAAAATTCACAAATATAATAATTTCTGGATCATTACTTCTGGACGAAGGATGGTTATCAACATTTGCCTTTCTTAAAATAGCAAGACGAACTAGGGAAAAGTGTCACCTTGAGGCGCCGATACCCCAACGAGAAGGATATATGGAGTGGGCCCTTGAAGGATGGGGGAACAGTTGTGTGTAAGCAGACGTTTGCTCTTTTTTGTTAACTCCTTGCTGTTCTTAAATGTATGCAGCTGAAGCTAACCTGCGTAACGTGTAAAAACTTATCGGATTGTAGTCGTTGTCAACTGGGCACAAGGTGATCAAAGAACAACTATCAAACTGGATGATCTGGGTTTTTCAGCCGCACGCGTAGAAGACTTATGGGTCGGGCAAGATCTAGGCATCAAGGAAAAATCGTCAGTCCTTGAATTTTCAAAGCGGTATCATCGCATTAAGTGGCTAACCGTTTTCCAATGTTTCTTCTTTTCATTTCTACTTTTGGTAGCTTTGAAATTGACATTGCACATCGCGGAAGCCTATTGCTAAAGCTTACAGAAACCAAGGAAGCTCCTCGAAAAGAATTTACACGCTTCACAATCGACCAAGCCGAAGTAGTCGCGCCAGCGGAGATCAAAATGGTGGGCGACCAGAAGGTTGCAAGGTACATCGGGCCTGAGGGAAAGGGCTCGGTGGTCTGGAAGGATATCCCCGGGGGAGGAACGGATGAAGTCACCATCGCCCTGGATTACATCCATGCTGCGCTGCCAGAAAATAATGAAGATACAGGAAATTTGAGCTTTAAAAGAGTCCTTATTACTGTGAATGACGACGCAAATCTACAATTTCAAGTACATTTGCCTAGGACTGGTATGGTCAGTACAGGGCACTTTTTGACAACAGGACTTTCATGACCCTATGTGCAAAATTAATTTCTTTCTTGCGATATTTTATTACGAATACACCAGACTTGGTCAGATATTTACAATGGTTTTCTGGCCTCAATCAAACTTGTAAGTCTTGAGAAGAGAACAACCTAGAATCTGATTATCTAGAGCTGACTGGATAACGTTGACAGCCCAACAAATCAAACACAGTTCGAATTAGTGGATTGGATCAATGGGCTCCTGAATTTGTTGCTCTCTCAATTGTAAAAACTCCAGCTACACCAGCAACCTGATCCTTGTCTTATAAGTTCCACAAAATCATCAAGATTGGTCCAAATGTTGGACTATTTTGTTGATGTCTTGCAAATTGCTTTTTTAGTCCTTGTATCATTCTTTCCACTTTTGATTTAGATCCATTTCCACTCTTCTTGTCAGTCCTGTACCAAAACTTACTTTTTACTCATTTCATTTCCTGGTGATTCTCACAGGTTTTGTTTTTTCTAATTGTAGCACCCTGTCTTTTCTATCCGCTGCTTTTAGATCCACTGTTTCAGATGCTCAACATGTAACAATCCCAATCTTTCTTTTTCCCCTTCTTTACTTGAAACCCTGATAAAAATTGTAACTACATAACCTGTCAAATAAAACTACCATCACTCTGGTATCAACCTCATGGTTGTAATTTGTGCTCTGACACGCTGAATACGCAGCTGAGGAGGACTTCCCGCAAAGTTCCCGTCACCTAAATGGCCAGATTTAGTGGGAGGCGCTAAACCTTGTTTGCTGGTGGAAACTTGATCTCAATCACCTTTCCCCAGCCAGTAAGGTTTAGCCTTTCCCTCCAGATCAAATGTTTTACCCAACGGGGGAGTCCTTCACTACCTGAAATTGAATCTCAGGATTCCCTTTTTTGCAGCCAACATGCCAACACATCTGATGGATCGACTGTTCGAGAACTTTGAAGTCATTGTTTGCGTCAAGATTGGTATTTTGTTCTTTCGTTGATTTCATGAGGAGAGGGGATTGTGTAACAAGGGTTTTGTATAGGGGAGGGTATTGAGCGAAAGAGGGTTGGGTAAACACCAAACAAAAAAGAAGTGTGGGCAATTACATGAAAAGGAGCAAAGAAAAAAAAAGAAGGGCTCGGCGAAGAAAAACCGCCATTAGACAATTATCAACACGTGAAAAATTTGACATTGTGAGATGGTTAGATCGATCCACCTTTCATTGTGAGGGGGGCAATGATCTTCTAGCGGAGAGGATCTGAGACGAACGGTGAACAAGATCTTTTTAGGGGGGGGGGGGGTATCAAGGATGGTCTAATCTTTCTTCTTCTGTTCGTCGGATTCCGGGGGTGGAGGGGTGGAGTCGGAGTCATTCTTGGCCTGTTCGTCTTTGTTGCGGGATTCGTAAACCTGGAAGGTTGAGCGATAGCAATGAGCGATGAGTCGATGCTGCGAGAGAGCACGATAACAAACAGCAGAAAGATGCTGAAATGTGCGTACCTTGGCAAACAAGTTCAAGCTCTTGTTCTGTGTTTTACTGACGGCTTCCTTGATGTCTTCGGCCTTGATTGATTCGTCGCCGCTCTGACTCTTGACAGCAAGTTCACGGAGCTCGGCCACCAACTTCATCACCTCCTCCTTCTCTTCGACTGGAACTTTGTCGCCAAACTCCTTGATGGCCTTTTCGGTGTCTGCGCAGACACTGTCGGCTTGGTTGGCTGCCTCGATGACTCCTCGACGTTCCTTATCCGTTTCGGCGTGCTGTTCGGCCTCGTGCATCATTCGCTCAATCTCCTTGTCGGACAGACCGGACGAAGCAGCGATAACAATCGATTGCTCCTTGTTCTGCGGTAGCCCGATGGAAATATTTCGTCAGTACTCGTTCGGTCTTGGAGATGAAACTCTGAGCAAAGTTAAACTGCTTACTGTTGCCTTGTCTTTGGCCGATACGTCAACGATACCGTCAGCGTTGATGTCGAAGGTAACTTCGATTTGGGGAATTCCCTTGGGGGCAGGAGGAATTCCAACGAGTTGAAAGTTGCCCAAGAGCTTGTTGTCCCGGACCAGTTCTCGTTCTCCTTGGAAGACCTTGATGTCAACTGCTGTCTGGCCATCGGCAGCGGTAGAGAAGACAGATGACTTCTTGGTGGGAATAGTGGTATTGCGGTTAATCACTAAGAATAAATAAAAGTCAATTTAGCGGCTGGCATCACTAAATATATCTACCGGAGGCTTACGTCGGGTGAAGACACCACCAAGGGTCTCGATACCTAGCGAAAGCGGGGTTACGTCCAAAAGAAGGACATCCGTGACGGAGCCGGACAAAACACCGGCCTGGATTGAAGCGCCGACAGCCACTGCCTCATCGGGGTTCACACCTTTGCTTGGTTCTCGGCCGAATAGTGATTTGACGGTTTCGATAACTCGGGGCATTCGTGTCATGCCTCCAACCAATAGAACGTCGTTGATCTCGTCTTTCTTGACACCAGCATCAGCGATGGCCTTCTTGCAAGGTTCTACGGTCCGAGTGACCAGCTTGGAAACCAGGGATTCGAACTTGGCCCGACCAAGTTTGATATCGATGTGCTTGGGACCTGTGGCATCGGCGGTAATGAAGGGGAGGTTGATGTCCGTTTGCGAGGTGGATGATAATTCGATTTTGGCTTTTTCGGCAGCTTCTCGGATTCGTTGGATGGCCATTCGGTCTTTGCTAAGATCGATACCGGTGTCTTTCTTGAATTCAGAGATGATGTGATCGACGAGTACAATGTCGAAGTCTTCCCCTCCCAGGTGGGTGTCACCGTTGGTTGATTTAACCTCGAAGACGCCTTTCTGCATTTCAAGAATCGACACATCGAAGGTACCACCTCCGAGGTCGTAGACCGCGATCAGCCGCGATTCTTCTCGATCCAGACCATATGCCAAGGCAGCAGCGGTGGGTTCGTTGATAACACGGAGAACGTCCAGCTTGGCAATTGCACCGGCATCCTTTGTTGCTTGCCGCTGGGCGTCGTTGAAGTAGGCAGGGACGGTGATAACTGCAAGCGGAAAAAATGAAAGGGGTTGGTGACCAGGTAAAGGCATTTCAGATCAGAAGAGAAACAGCTACTAACCAGCGTGTTTAACCTCTTTCGTCAGGTAACCTTCAGCGGTCTCCTTCATCTTTTGAACAACGTATCCACCTATCTGACTTGGTGAATACTTTTGGCCACGTGCCTCCAACCAAGCATCGCCGTTGGTGTGTTTGACGATTTTATACGGGACTTGGTTGATGTCTTTCTGGACCTCCGAGTCAGAAAATTTTCGACCCAACAGCCTTTTGGTAGCAAAAAACGTGTTTTCATAGCTGCACAATGATGTGGTGACAGGATCAGATTTTGGTCCTGTCATGCGCAAAGAGACGTTGAGAGGAGAGAGAGAGAGACAGGGACAGAGCAGAACTGACTTGACCAGGGCTTGTCGCTTGGCAGGAATTCCAACGAGTTTTTCACCGTCTTTGGTGAAGGCTACGACTGACGGGGTAGTTCGGCCCCCCTCGGTGTTTTCGATGACCCGAGGGCTTTTGCCTTCCATGATGGAGACACACGAGTTGGTCGTTCCCAGATCGATACCGATGACCGGCCCGGAGACCTTGCCGTTAGATGACCATCGCTGCTGGAAGTGGCAGTTCGAAGCCAAGGGGATAGTCCGTGATAGTGTCCTTGACTGGAACGAAAGAGGCTGAACTGCCCGTGATAATCGAGCTGCCGAGTTCATGATGGTATGCGTCAATCAGTGGTATTTGGGTGGGCTGTCTGGAGGGGGGAGGCTCTAGGAGTGGTCGTGTCGGATATGGGGTGTTCGTTGGTGGGGTTCCTGGTGCAGGGTGAGCGCGGGACGGACTGGCAGCGGAATTTTTTAAAATGGGACCAGCGAGGATGCGGGGGAGGCCCCGCAGCAGCAAATCGACCTCTCTCGATCATGCTGGAAGGTCGGGCTCACTTTGCATATGTATGCATCCCCGCGCTGCGCTGGCGAGCGAGCCACTCAAGCCCCTCCGCGCAGTCGCCAAAACAGAGAACCCAGAGACGGCGAGTCCGAAGAGGCAATTCTTCTGTGTGAAGAAACAAAATTTGCCTGGAAGAATAGTATTTACCTTCAGCTCAGCCTCGACCTTCTGATAGGAGGTCTTTGGCCGATCACAGCGAACTCCTCAGCTTGTGCCACGTCAAGAATTCCGACAGCTCACACATGCCAACGGATATTAGACCTCATGGAAAGGATGAGGCGAGGTCGACTGGAGAATACAATCTCCTTTCTCTTTCTTTGCTTTGCCAGCTTTGCTGTGTCTAAATTCTGTCTGGGGTACTGCTCCCAGTTCGTGTGTATGTAATACTTGACGCGAACTGAAAGCCATCCAAAAGACAACAGATACGCTCTATCGATCCAGAGCTCTCGGTAACGAATCATTATGTATGACGTTCGCGAGCTGTGCATGCCACCCCCACAAGGGCGTCATGACCACCAGAAATTGTCGACATGGTACCCAAACTTGTCAAAAGTCGCGAGGAATCTATCAACCAGTGACGATCAAGTACATTCATCATGCTGACTCGCGGGTCAGGGGAAACGTCGCCCATGCACCGCTGCCGTTGCCAACCGAGGTAACAGGGGAGGCCGGTGATTCCGTCGGTTTCTAGCCGTATGCGGTGCGAAGCAATGACTGTGAAGTCTGTTGATTTCTGGGATTCCTTCAGCAAATTGATCTCACATACGAGAATCAACGTGAGCCGATTTCCGCTCAAGTAACCGCTGAGCTGCATGGAACCTCAAGCTGACACACAATCGTCACATAAGAGAATATTCGACGAACCCCTCACCAGGATCAAGGCTACTTTGTTGAACAAATAGTCTGATATTTTCCCCCTTTTTTATTACTCAATTGTCGTATCCAGGCGAAATCTGCGAGTTGTTCCGTCTCTTAGCATATCGATCTCTGAAAGGCTTCAGGCACATAGATCTGTAATTTCCCGGGTGCAAATATGAATCTATAGGTTTTTGATTCCCCCTTGAACCACCGGAGAAAGCAATCAGAAAATCCCAAGATATCCTTTCGGCTTCAAATCACACCCATAGGCTCCTGGATCGATCAACAGGACAATAAGATTACTAAGTGTGGACCTTGGATACTCGATTCATTATTGTTACGTTGTGGTTGTTTTATATACCCTGCAAGAGAAGAATAAATGTCAGAACAGAAATTCTTCTACTCTTCGGCTTACCTCCTCGCAGCACCAATTGCGTGAGTAATTTCAATAACTATTTATCTACTCGGTAATAAGTAACATTGGTACACTGAAAGCAAGAGCATTTTGTTCCCCCTCAATCAAAACGACAGTGCTCTGATTATCGGGATCACCTTGGATCGAGCGTACGCCTCAAAGTTTGCCTCTCCAAAGTTTCGCTGGGGGAACAATGCCGTGACTTTGTTAGCGTTGGCATTCATCGTGATCATTCTCCGAGAAAATTACGCCAGCCTAGTGCCACAGAGTGACGACTTGCCAAGTAGGTGTCCAAAAATTGATCTTGATATCGATTTGAGGAAACTCAACAACCAATCCATTTGTTTCGAACCCTGGCAGATACAGGAATTTTGGAACGCCCTTCCGCCGCCCAGGTGTCCACTCCGGCTACCGTGGGGTCAGTCGCTGATGGCCGGTTTGCTCCAAAGCAAACATGCATGTATGTACTGACAACTCGAAACTCTTTTCTCCTCATCTAGCTGCGTGCAATTTCTAGTTCAAGTATATTACATCCAACATTTTCTCAAAGCAGCTGGAAAAAAGCTCTGGAATGTTGCCTGCCTTTTCATCTGTGCAATAAACTTCTTGACTTCATGGGGCTGCACCATAAGTATATGTAAGTTGCCATAACGCAGGGGATTCGAATGTCAACAATTGATAGTTTTTGTCTTGTTACGTCGGTCTGAAGTAATCAAGCTGAGCAAGCCAGCTGAAGTCGTCGATCTCTCCGAAACCGGACTGCCAACTTTCCAACTCGCAAGACACGTTTTAGCAGCTTGGCTAGCGACTTCCTTGTTGGCCGAATTGGTCATCGTTGCCGGGAATCTTTACTCAGGGCGCAGTGCACAAAACATAGATCAAGACAAACCATTCTGTTTTTTGAAGTGAGTACACTCATTATGTCTTCTGATTGAGGCCAGAGCACTAGTTCCAATCCAATTGCTTTATTTTTTCGCTTCCTCCCTTCTCAAGAAATGATCACATCTTGACAAAGATTGGCGTTGTTGCACTGCAGACCTCGGCCTTGAGTGCTTTGATCATCTTAACAGCGTCCTCAATCTTCCTTGCCGATGTACTCTCTGGGGGGCAGCCTAGTCCGGGAATGACTGGATGTTTTGTATTCCTTCAACTGATGAGGATCCCCGTGGGGTATTCAAGTCTTGGTAAGTTTGATTTCATATAAATTCGCATCGATTCTTGTTTACGACACTTACTCGGTACTTCTTGTGCAGTATTCTCTATAGTGAGAGAAAGGGGCTTATCAATGAACGCTATCCGAAATTCATTGATTGCAACTCCCAATGGGACCTTGAAGGACTTCTCGCTAGAGGGATACAAGAAGAGCGATCCATCCAACCAAGTCACGGTCCATACCGTTACAAGTCAAGTATTCGAAAACTGATCGGTCATCTATTTCCGATTAAAACCCATCCCTCATATGATGTAGTTATACGCGCCAGCCAGGAGCTCTAGCCAACTAAAAACACGATCTCATACTGTCTGTGTCTGTAAATTTATGACCAAATTCTAAAACCCTTGAATAAAATTCAACGACTAATGATTGTAGATAACAAGTTCATAATGTGAAAAATGCTTAATTTCTTAATTTTAAAGACCATAACCAAAATCATAAGCAAAAGAAATAATGCAGTTGATGTAGGCCTTCATGTTGTCTGAATGGCTTAACTCAAAAGTAGATTTTAAACCTTGTTTTCCGGGGAAAACTTCTTCTCAAGCAATTTTTGTCAACAAATTTGTATAGTTGCTTTTTGATATCTTCCTTCCAAATTTGAAGCTTGACTTGATTGTTCTACTAAAACCAATAGTTGATGAATTTTCATGCAATAACAATATATATAGAGCACCTATGGTGTCAGACCATAGGCAGCGCGGTGAGGGGAAAGTGATGTATAGCTTCCCTCATTGCTGTCTGTAAATCTCAAGCAGAAAAAGGATAAAATAACTGGATAGTGTAGGTGGGGGCCCGGGGGAGGATTGGTTTGAGGAGACAAGGGGGATGAATACCCTTGGCAGAATTGGGTGGATGAGAATCAAGGAAATAAGGACTAAAAAATTGTGTTGGTGAGTCAAAGAGAGAAGCACAAGGTTCAACTATAAATATGGTGGGATTGGAGGGTCAGGGAATTGGAGAAGGGATCTGGAATAGGCTCAAACCTGAGAATATCTCGCATGAGAGGGGAGCCTGAACTCTTGAATCAGGATCAGGATTGGTAAAAACTCAGGATGTGATGTTCTTTCCCTTGGATCAGGATGGAATTGCATGGGGGACCTTGTCCAAGCTCCCAGGGAACTTGAACTACATTCTGGGGAGGAGTGGCATGTGCTTGTATCTGAGGCACATCCACTACTAAGAAAACAAGATACGCAGACACAACAAAAACAACCAACACCACAACCAGGCAACACTCTGCAACCAGAAATCCCAATGCAGCAATAATTCACAGAAACAACCAAGGATAGAAAAGAGCGGAACAGAGAAACAAAAACAATGTTGAGAAAGAAAGAAACATAGCCAAGAAGAGTGTAATGCAATGGAAAACCTGAATTGGCCAAGTGGAGGCTAAACCTTAAATATTGGAGGCTGATCCTTGAATGTCAAAGTACAATGCCTTGGCACTAATTGAGATCTTGATCTTGATCCTCAAATGTCTTGAAGCTTGGTCTGCCAGCAACACTCCGTAAATTGAATTCCACCATGTGCACTGTTCTGACCACCACACCAATTGATATATTTCACATGTTTTCAGGATAAGATTTATACAATTCAGATCTGTCACTGGTTCAGGGTGAAGCAAAATTTTGGCAGAGTGGATATGTATGCTAGGACTCAGGAGGGAAGTGGCCAGTTGGAGGGATACAAACCACAAGCAGAAGATGTTTGTATTAAATTGGATACCTCTTGAAGCTCATCATCAGATGTTTCACAGACCCAAGCACTTCAGCAAGCTCAACACAAACAGCCATGTTGAAATCACATTGAGCCATCAAGAAATTCACCTGGCAAGTATCCAGTAAGCCCAGCCAGTTTGGATGAACTAACTGAGCCTGTTGATCTCCTTGGTTGAGCAGTATTGATTTTGAAGAAAAAGAACCAGAGACCACTCATCTGGAGAAAGCCAAGCCAAAGCAGTCTGGTCAGAAATGCTGGCAGTCTCTTCTGAGCAGTCCAAAGTCATATTCACTGACACTTGTTGTCTCCTAGACCTGGCTTCCTTTTGATGGCAAAATGGAGAAATGAAACTACAAAAAAATGCATTTAAATACATCATTGCAAATTTGCAACATTGATCATCAGATCTTAAAGAGCTGCTGACATTGACCAAAGATACTCTATCTTCTACTTAGTACAAAAAGAATTAACTAAAGCTTCCTAACACATCCAACTGATAACCAGTTTTGTAATTGTTTGCCACAAGAGCATTTTGCACTTCTTATCTTTTGAAACTACAATAAAAAGTTAGATTGCTGGCAGCAGTTGGCCTCTGGAAACTCTGGGGAAGCTTGTTTTGCTCTTCAATCCCTGCCCAAAGGGTACATGTTTCAACCAAATTTGGTGCACAGTGACTGTGCAACCAAGGAGATTGTGCAACAATTTGGAGTTAAAGAGCACTGGCACTGGAGTATCATTATTGACAACTTGTAAGTTTTTCTTGTATTAGAGGATTTCAAAGTTGACGGCAGGCAACTTACATGCATTTTAGCACGCTGCTCTGCACAAATAACATACATGGTAAGTTACCAAAATTCATGCAGGTTGTAGCCTGTGTTAGCTACATGAAGCCTTGCCATCAATATTGGCAACTCACCGTGCATAGTTTTGTGTGCAGAGCAACTTGCCAGAATGCATGCAAATTGCTTGCCCTCAACTTGGAGTATTGAGCTTGCTTGATTGATTCACTAGGGTGGGTTTCTTTAGAATCATTCTCATGTTCTCCCTACTTCATTGAGAGTTTTAGCAAGTCAATACGCATTCAGCCTGGACATATGAGATTACCTTGGTTGGAATGCATTCTGCACGAGTTTCAGTTTGAGAGTCGTTCAGAACGTCATGTATTTCAGTTTTGGCCATTTTTTAGTCACACACAAAGCTATGCTCTTGATCTACAGCACAATGAGAGTTGAGAAGAATGTTTTTCTACATGAGTGTCCAAGTGCCGATCCAGATGGTCAAGAAGGGGATAACCAGGATCGCGAGTAGACGCAGAAAGCCGGGTTCGAGCCAGAGATCGGTTTGATGGGCAGGGCTGAGGGTATCACGGATGGCGTGTTCGAAATGTTTGCCCATGACGTCTGTGGAGAAGAGCTCTTGGACGCGTTTGCGGCCGGCGTCTCCGATCAGGCGTCGTTGGTGGTCGTCCATGTCGAGGATGTTTCGGATGGAGTGTGCCCATGTCTCGGGGTCAGGGGGGACGAGGAAGCCGGTGCGCTGGTGGCTGACGGTCTCGCGGGGTCCGCCGGAGTCGACGGCGAGGACGGGCAGCCGACAGGCCATGGCCTCGAGCGGACCGATGCCCAGATGCTCGTTGGAGGCCGTGTAGCCCAGCAGTTTGGTCGACCGGGCGTGCAGGAGCGCCAGTTTGTGCTCCTGGGATACGTTGAGCAGGAACAGCACGTCCGGCACACGCTCCGCTCGCTCGACGATTTCCTCCGTCGACAGAGTCAGCTGGACTAGATCATTCGGAACGCTCTCCTGAAGTGCCTTCAAGGTCTGCCGGTTGTCCATCAACCGCTCGTCGTACCCGCCTGCTAGGACCAGGCGAGGGGCCAAAGTCGGATTACTGGCAGTGTTGTCGCTCTTCCTCAGCTGGATGTACGCTTGTAGCAGGAGGTTGATATCCTTCTTCTGTTCGAAACGGTTGATCGACAAGATCGTTGGCCGGTCACTAGATCGAAGTAGAGTTTTAGGTAGATTTGCAGAGATCTGAGAAAAGCAGCCACCAACTAGGGGAGGGAGATGAGAGAAACGCACGAATGGATCACGCTAGTTTTCTGCTGGTCGATCTGGTCGGCTTTCGGACAATCGTAGATGTTGACATCCACGCCAGGATAGACAACTTTGGGTTGCTTGGTGATCGAGGTCATTGTCCGGCCGAATACCTCGGCGGTGAACTGTGAGTTGACGAGGATAGTATCGGCATTGGCTAGGGTCTAGAATAATCAGCGGTTAGGCCCTGATAATAATGATAGCGATGAAGCCTGACCGGTTGTGGATTCCTCTAGCCAATCCAATGGGATCCGGTAGATCAGCTTGAGTTTCGAGAGGAGCCATGCTTGAGTGGTTTTGGGTGGGCTACTGGTGCTTGGGGAAAGCAGTAGGTCTGGGAAGTGGCAGTAGAAGAGGAGCCGGGTGCGGGTACCATATCTGAGCAAGGGGATGGAGGCCGAGAGCTGGTCGACGAAGTAGATGTCAGCGGCGTCGGTGTCTGAGAACAGCCTGGAGATGATCAGATTGATGGACAGGTGGAGTTGGCGGAGGATGGCGCAGACGGTGATGAAGCGGTTCTTGAACGATCTGGGGAAGAGCCTGTTGCCGAGCAGCTTGACGGGGATCGTGCCGTCGGTCGTCTCGGCAAACGCCCGCTCGGGCTGGTGGGATGAGGTGTAGATCGTGACGGCGTGGCCGAGCCTGGAGAGTGCGATGGCTGCATCGACGACCAGTCGTTCGGCGCCGCCAATGCCGAGGTCGGGATGGATGAATGCGATCCGGAGTGGTTTGGGAGTGGTCATCTTCGGTGGGCCCGCTGGGGGTGGGAGCCTTGGAGCAATGCCCCCCTCGGCCGTGCTTGACTTCCCCTCTGCCTAACTTAACAAAGGCGCTCCTCTGCGGGGCTGAGCGGGGAGCAGAGTGCCGCCGACCGCCGGAAACTCTGGTTGATGTGAAAAGGCCTGGCAAGGTTCCGACCACATGTGCATCTTGGCTCTGTCTTTCTATCGACTCCGATTTTGAAGAGACCTCGCTCAAACAAAAAGGCGATGGAGAGCGGAGAGCCGCGGTGTTATCAGGACCTACTCTTACGTAATATCCTAGGAATTTGCCATTTTGAAACGGCTGTAGTTTTGGTTTTTTGGGTTACACACCCAAATTCTTAATTTTTGACCCAAAAGGGAAATGTTTTCCTAACCCTACAGTTCATTTGGAGGACTTCCCGTTGCCTGATCTGTCGCTCACTTTTGGATGTCCACCCACTGCTCCAGGGTGGACTGGCAAATTTTTCCTCCTACAAATTATTTGTCTCTTATGCCTCGCATATGAGTAAGAAATAATCCGTGCAAAAAAAAAAAAAAAAAGAGGCCGCTAAACCTTGTTTGCTGGTGAAAACTTGATATCAATCAATTTTCACCAGCCAGGAAGGTTTAGCCTGTCCCTCTAGATCAAGCAGTTTAGCTGATGGGAAGTCCTCCATTAATTTCATGTACACTGGTTGAGTTTTTGATAGGTGTAATTCAGGATTTAGATGGGCATCAAGAGCTCTCTAAATGACAATGGGAAGTCATTGTATATTCAATTTTGCAAATTTTGGCATAGTGGATTTGAAACAAATCACGTGAGTAACATCTGCAGCAAAAATGGATTAAAACCAACAAAAATGACTCTTAGAAGCCTCTCAGACCTTACTTGAACCTTTTAACGTAACACTAGAGGCCAAGGCGGCTTTGCCGCTGCAAATCTGAGGTGCAATTTCCAAGGAAATATCAAACAATTTCAAGTGGATAGTTGCCCCTCATATCCACTTTTGTGAATCAATATTCAAGTTTGTTCTCAAACAAAGCGGCAAAGTTGCATGCAAGCCAAATTTTACAACATCCCTTGGCAGCTTGATTGGATGACTTCCCTTCAATTCTGAGAGCCTCCTCAAAAACATTTTGCACTTTTCAAATCTAAAATGAAAAATGTGCTTCTGTTGTCCGGTTTGTGTAAATTTATGGTATTCAAAATTGCATATGTCACTGGTAACATAAAATCATAAAGCCAATTTTGGCTGGGAGATGTCAGCGTGCATAAAACTTAAAGTGACATCTCCCAGCCAAAATTGCAGTTTATGATTTTATGTAAAAAAACCTATGCAATTTTGAATACCATAATTAACAACTCATCCCTCTAAAGCCCAGGTGCTCACCACAGTGTATGCACCTTGGTCCTTGAACCACATCCAGCCATATCCTCATCCAAGCAAGCACCACATCCAACAGCACAACAACACATCACCTCCACAAATCTTTCCTGCTTGTCGATTTGCAAATCTATGGAACTTCAGCACAATTGATTGAGCCAATGTGAACCCCAACGGCAAGCCCCAGATTGGCCAACAATTTTGGGGGTTAAGTACTCAACTCCCAAAAAATACATTCCAACTCCCCAAACACATTTTTTGGGAGTCAGAAGGTAATTCTGCTGCATGGAATGGGAGTCAAAAATGTAATTGTACCAAAAATTACAAAAAAATTAAAGAAATGATAACTTCTCACTGGGGCGCCCAAAGCACACCAAAATTTTACAGCGGATAGCGGCCCCTCTCAAGGGCACATGGTGAACTGTGTGGCGTCAGTGCACCCCAGTAATGGGCTCTTCACTGTGGGTATAATTTGGAGGATTCACTACAAAGCTTTTAAGCCCCTATTTTGATTATCCAGAAATTTTCATTACTTCCTTTTCACATGTACCACATGGATAACAATTTGAGAGAACAGAGTATTATGCATAAAAGTAAATAACTGAAAGCTTTAGCAATATTGTGCGCCAAGACTGGCCCCGGCTGGGGACAATGCTACACCGGCAAACACACTACCACCAGCAAATGGACCAGCAGGCTGTCCAGCAAGAAAAGTATGGCATCCAGTGAGCGCGCTGGATAGGGGGTGCTGAAGAGTAGGATGTTCAGTGCTGCGGGAGGAACTGGTGTTTGGTGGGTTGCTGATAGATTTTTGAGCGCATGTGAGGTGTGGAAAAAGAAATCAAAATCTGCCTGGTTCACATCACTATTGAAGGTCACTAGGGAAATAATAATGATCCCAAAAACATCATTGCCTTCTGAATCAGCTTTCTCTACAGGCGGGCAGGTTCTTGAAAACTATCAAATGCACCTGAAAAAAAATTGGTTTAGGCATTAATATGTAATCAAGACTAGATCAAGGCGAGGAAACCATCTGCCAAGAAAGTGGCCTAAAAGTTGTGAGAATTCAAACAACTAAAGTGTTTATTGCATTAGGGACTTGTTCTAATGTGAGTGAAACAGAAGAGAATAGAGACAAGTCATTGCTCTTACCTAAAGAGAAAGGGTAATGGTGCTAATGAGTTAAGTTGAGCGTGAATGAAACAAATAAAACGTGTATGATTGAGAATGGGATTGATTTGCTGTTTTTAATTTGAATGGTGTGATAGCTAAGAAATTACTGAGTGAGATCAAGAAACAGGACAATTACAGTATGTGTAATAGCAAACAGAGATATTATGTGCAGGTTCAAATGTAGGAAAAGGCAATTAAGGAATATGGCTTAAGTTTTTGAATGGAAAGGAGTCATTAGATTCTGATGCACTAAGGTGCTACAGGCTGGAGATGAGTCAGAATGAAAGCTAAAGTGTTGTTTGTTATGGATAAGTGAGTAGATGAGATTGGATGAGGAAGTCAGTTATTTGGTTGAACTGAGATGCTCATTTTATAGCCCAAGTTCTTCTGTACTCACAGGTAGAGGGCTCTCCAAAGCAGGAATACTTTTTTGCTGAAGATTCAGGTTTCAGGGTCCATTGGCTCCATTCCTGGTGAAACATTGGGTTCATGGACTGAACAACGCCGGCCAAAGCTGCAGTAACCAAAACTGTGCTTGTATGAAGTCAGTTTAGGAATGAGGCTGGTTTGACAGTTGTCCACAGCTTAGTTTTGCCAAAACAGGTACTTCAGTTCAGGAAGTAGTCAGCTTCTAGATTACCAATCTGACAAAAGTAACCCTACATTTTTCCCACTTGATATTTATTCCGGTGTATCTTGGCTTTATGGATATAGTTTAGAAACTACTCCTGAGTCATAAACATTAAATTTGTTTTCTTTTTTATTATCTAATTTTTGGCTGTGGCCTCTTGGGGGCCCATGGGCAACCCAAGAACAGGTTTGGGCTGCAAAAAAATTTCAGTAAAACTGAACCAGCCCAATGAGGAAATCTGTCTGGTGCTAGGCCGGAAGCAGTTGGGGGAGGGGAATGGAAAAGGAAATGATTTATGCCCTCCAGGGAGAACTGGTCAAATAATCCTGAAACTTGTGTAAGAATTGCAGGGGGGTGATTTTATGTTGGTTTTGCTGTTGTTGAGAGGGTTTCCAGGGATACTGCCGGTGGGGATGTGATCAAAACCAGAAAACTGGGAGAGATTTTTGTGCAGGGTTTAAACTTAGAACTTGTGACACCAGGGTAGAATTTGACGCACTCTCCAGAGAGTGCCCAACTGTAAATTTATTTTGTTCTGGGTCTGATGTCAGTCAGATGTGTATCAGCAAATGGTTGATAAATTATTCAGAAGTCAATGGGAAGTCTGTCATAATTTATGAGGAAGTATCACAGGACCTCATTCAATGTTGTATACACCACGGCTCCAATTGTAAAGTGAGTCGCGCGGCGGACCCTCCCGTCAGATTTGGGTTGGGCCGTCCTGGCAGGACATCAAGCAGCCCTTTGGGTCGGCCCGACCCTTCCCAACCACCCGTTGGCTGTTCCTCCCAACAGGGAGGGCAGGCTGACCTTTTCCAACCGTGCCAACCCGCAAGGCATGGTCGGCTTGTCTGATAGGTCCGGCCAACCCATCTGCCTGCAACAGTGGGTAGTTACGGTACGGTTATTGGTAACGTACCAATATCGTAACGGGTTTTCTCTTGTTACCGTTACCGTTAACTGTAACGGAAGTGCGTTACAATATCATACACCCAGGATGTTTGAAATTTGACATCCGTTACGATATCTGCCCACACAGGGGGGCAGATATTGACTGAATATGATCCAGAGGGGGCCATTTGCCCCTCTTTATCTCGTTAACCGGTGGTTAACGCGTTACGCTACTAGTAACGCGAGTAACACACCAAAAAAATCAGGCCCGGGGTTACAACTGGTCGTTACTATTAGCGCTAACGTCTGAGCGCAGTAACAGCAAGCATTACGCTACGCAGATAACGGTGGTTATTGTAGCGTATCATAACTACCCACCGCTGCTGCCTGGCGGGTCAGCATGGTTGGCCGGCCCTTGAGGTTGTCAACAGGTTGGCTGCCCCCGGAAATGAGCTGACCTGCCCAACAAGTCACCGGACTAGTCAACCTGTCCGTTGGCCCAAGGTCAGAAACTCACTTGAAAAAGTGAATTTCCTGAGACCACCAGTATGATCTGCCAAGCGTGCTCGCGGATCGTACATAGAAAAGAAAAAAAAAGAAGAAAAAATGTTGGAATTCACACCGTTTGCTCTTCATGATAAGTAGAGAAGGCGGTATATAATGTTGAATAAGGTGGACACTGATATGAAGATTGTTGTTATCGCAGTGGCTGGAAGTGATTGCGCCGGTGAGCAAGTAATCTCCGGATGTAGGTGTGGTTGCCGGATTGACCCTCCTGCTGGATGCTTTTTGCTGCTTGGATCTCATCATGACCCTGGGCCCCGCGGCCGACGTCTGGGTAATCCCAGCTTGAAGCCCAATGTCCGGGTAGGATTCGTGGCCTAGCCGCCGTCAGGGGCAGCCCGACCTTCCGGACATACACTCCTCCCAACTTCCGCCGTGCAAAGTTTTACTGCAGGGGTCGGGCCGGACGTCTGCCCGCCGTCCAACTGCACCCGTGGTGTAGAACTGTTGCATTCTTTAAGGATAACTCAATTACAACCTATACTGAAATGATATTTACTCAATGCCCAATTATCAATCATTTATGGTGAATTTATGTTGATCAATTTCTCTACGTGTAAGGGGTTTCACACAACATAAATGTGACTAGCTGTGGCTTTAATGGCTTTTTGACCAGTTTTTACTTGTCATGGAGCCGTGAAAAGCCCCTCTGGTGATCTGTCATCCCAATGTACGTGCGTACACAAAGGTGACATTGTAAAAATGGAAAAAAGATCACATGCCTGTGCATGGAGACATTGGAAAACAAAAAACCATAAAAACAACTCACAAGCTTATATGTGTTAAGAAGTCAGGTTATCTAGCTGAAATCTGTTACCAAAAACCTCCATGCTTGACTTGACAAATACTTTCACCCTATTTTCATCCTTTTTTGGCTCAATTATAGATGATACCTGCCTTTTTTTAGGGAAATATGCCAATTTGGGTGGGCCTTTCAAATGATTCTAACCGGTGTGTACATGTTGTTGATCTGAAAGAGGCCCAGCCTGCAATTTGTAAAAAACTTTTACGCGCACACATAAGGGAAAAATTAGCAAAGTGAAAACAATGAGCAACTTCATTAGCATGTGAATAATATGAATTGAACCCAAGAAATCATCCCAACCAACAAACAGTTGAAATTGAGTTATGATTTGATTGTGGCCATTGTTTCTTAGTGGTTTAAACTGTTTTCTGATTGATTTACAGTTGAATTCTGCATGAATTCTTGATGATTGATGGATCAATCCAGGATCAGTTTCAGAACAGTTGTGGATGAGTTCAAGCATTTTTCATTATTTCTTACACTATTTTCACCAAAAGCATCCAGCACAGTTCTGGAAAAAGGGTATGGTATGGCACTCTCTGGAGAGTGTGTCAAAATCACCCCTGTGAGAAATTGGGTGTAGCAACACCAAGAGCAATAATCATTTTCTGTGCCCCATCTGAGCCACATCCGGTGATCAATCCATCATCACCTCCCCTTTCTCAAGCATCATAAACAGCTCCTCTCTTGCGCATTGGCGGCAAAGAGTTGAAACCCCAACAATTACTTCTTGGCAGAATTTCAGCATTCACATTTCTTGTTTTGTCCTTGGCAACAAATTGGAAAAAAAAAATATCCTGAAGTCTTGGCTCTTTCTATCCAACAACCATTTTCCATCTGATTCATGCTTATTCACACCCGCAGCTCATGTTTTTTCTACTGGCAAACTTACTACAAACTGTCCAATCATTCAAGTTCAAGCTGTCTCAAAGTTACATGTTCATGTTGTCTAATTGTTCAAGGTTGATCATGATGCCCTCTTCTGTACCCAACCCATTGGTAACCATCAAACCCAAGAACCCTGGCTACATCAAATTCAAATGGATATTCTACTTTGACAGGTTCCTCAAGCTTTGTCAGCAGAAGGATAATTTTGGGATGACAAGTATAAGGAAAAGTAGCTAACATTTTTAGATGAATGCCATATGAAGCTTTCTGGTAAGATTGAGAGGAAATATAATTAAAAGACTATTTGAAATGCTTAAACAATGTGAACCTATCAAGAAAGTGAAATGCTGTTGATAGAAACAAGTATAGGAGAAACTTTGGATTCCTTAATGGTTCTTGAAGATTTCTTTCATCTTGAACCTCTTCAAGGTCAGGATTTACATCTGTTCTGGAATTCGGGCTAGCAAAATGAACCAAAGAGAAGTTTTAGAAGATCAATTATGACAACAAAAATTTAGATACAATTGAGTGAAAAAAAATTGAGATTATCAAGTAGTGAAGGAAAAATAAATTACACACAAGAGTCACTCCTTTCATGGGAGCTTCCACAAAACGGGCACTGAATGTTTTCAGAGCTCTTAGTGTCTTCATCATCTTCAAGATCAGAAAGATCATGATATTTTTGCCAAACGGCACTAGCAAAACAACCCCAAAAATAATTTCATATATGCATATCAGTTAATTCATTATGAAAACCCTAGATTTGAACTGAGATCATAATAGAAAATCTTTTTTCACTTATAAAAAGTTGAACTTAAAAGGAAAAGAAAAGAAAAACTCACTCATGGGCTTTGCATCCAGAGTGTGATTGTTCTTCAAAAGCATCACAGCTCATGCAAGAGGTTCTCCATGTCTCATGGTAAGAGTTTGTGCAGCCTAAGTGGGGACATAGGCATTCATTCCCCATTGCCTCCATTCTGATAAGTTCAGGATCTTTGCATGTTGACAAATGATCAAGTGCACACACCATACTGATCAGTAGCAAAATAAATAAAATAGATGGGTTCAAAATATGCATGGCAATGGTATAATTCAAGATGTGGGTGTAGTGATGAAAGTGTATCCGTAGGTTGAAAGCTTCCAGGTTTGGTTTATAATCAGTGTGTAATATTTTGAAGAAAAAAAGTGGCTTGGTGGAGGGAATCCAATTGTTTGCCTTCTTTAGTCACAATTGAATTTGTATAAAACTTCAATGAGGCAAAATTCTCACTCAGAAAAAAGTAGGAGGTCAGGATGTGATCAGTGAAACATATTCTCCAAATGAAAAATACAAGTCATACAGTCATGAGGAGTACAAGATCTAGTAATTTCTGGTAGTAAAAAGAGTACAGTCAAACACATAAAACAACATAATACCACATATGTACTCATTTGGGTCCACCAAATTTTCATTTTGGCCTGTAGCTAACCCTTGTACTCACATAACCTGCCAAGAAACGTAGCTCAAGGGGTATGTGGGTTCAAGGGTTTGACTGTATGTACAGCCATTCCCAAAAGGCTTGAGGTTGTGTAGGCTACAGAATATTCCAGCCTCAAAGCCTGTATAGCTCCTGTATTTAAGGTTTCCTATTTACAGTAAGATACTTGGAAGAAACATCCTACTTTCTTTGTTTCAAAATATGGGGGCTTGAGGGCTGTACAATTGGAACCCTGTAGCAATTTTACTTTGATCTGGCAATCTGCTGCACAAGCACCATCTTCCCTGCATTTGGCATGGCACCCACTTACAGAAAACCTAGTAAACCAGAGGGGTTTTGGATGCCTATAAAGTGAAGCTGTATAGGCCTGTGACTGAAATGCAGGAAGCGTTTTCAACCAGTAAACAATCACTATTAAAAAAAACTTGAGTAACTGCTGCCAGTTGACATGCAGCATGCTCAAGTCCATTCCCGAGTGATGCAAGGCTCATACCAATGAATTGAAGGGTGGTACACCCTGGAATTCCTGAACATTGCTCAACTTTACACCAAACTGAGTCTGAGCTATGTACTTACACAACCCTATTGTGAGCTAAAGCTCAGCTGGGAAGACTTTCTCAGTTGATCAGCCAGTGAGCCACCCCTTGGAGTCAATATAAAGGCCAAAGCCTAAAAACTTGGTTTTGTTTTCACATCAACTTCTCCGCAAATTGCATCTTATCAATCTCATCAATATGATCATAAAATCATGATCACAGCTTATATGATGGCTTTGCTGTTGCACTTGGAGGAGATTACAAGAAAAAAAGTCAATTCTCTTCAACTTTCCTTTGGTTTTCCAGGCTTCTATCAACCTCTTGGGGGTTTGTTATTAAATGTCTAGGGATCACTCAAGATGAAGGTGAACATAAATATTACATCAAAGTGCACTGTGCCACTGTGTGAGTTTCAGTTGTCTGGAAATTTCAAGAGTAGCAATGTTGTATCTGCCGCGCTACACTGAAAAAAGTGATTTCTGCCATGCCTATTTCAAGCCCTCTACACAAAAATTGGATGACTGGATGACTTCCCGTGATCAAGATCTGCAGGGGTCCCAGAAGTGATCTAGAGCCCAAAAAGCTAGATTTCCCTGCAAAAATCCAGACATTATGGGTCTAAACTAGCATCTGCGGGGGTCCCAGATTGCACAGGAAGTCCTCCATGTAAAGAGGTTCCGATTGTTCACTTTTGGACCCATGACTGCCTTTTGGGTGATGTTCAGGTGATTTGGCGCCTACCCGAGCGGACCCCGCCCCCGACCCCGGAGTATAAAACGCTGGCGATAGTTCTGGGTGGCCAGGCCCAGCGCATCCACTGCCAGCACGAGGCCAAAAGGAAAGCCCATCGAATCGCTCCACTTGACTCTCTTCTAATGACCGTTGCCTCCAAACCAGACCAGCCAGCCAGCCAGCGTGAACGATCGGTATCCCGAGATCCCAAAGATCCACTGCCAGGTCGAGAGCCCTCCCCAGCTGGACCTGATCGCAGTGGCTCAGTATCCCCTCCGAGGCCCCAGACTCACGCTCACCAGCGCAACGGAAACTCGCATGGCCAGAACTACGACGATCGAAACAGATACCGTCCCCGAGATCGCTCCGAGGACCGGGAGATGAACAGAAAGTACGACCGGAACCGCTCGAGGGGCCAGGCTCGTGATCGCGATCGTGCTCGTGATGATGACCATGTCGAGCGCCCTTTGTACGAAAGTAACGGCAGAAAGGAGTGGAACAGAGGCTCCGATAAGGACCGAGGTCGCTACCGAGCCAGAGGGCAACACCAAGAGCGCAATCCCGCCAACACTTATCAGCGCTACCGCCCAAACCACAACGACACCGAGCCTGGATATGGTCGAGATGGTAACGAGCGCCGGGATTACCGACAGGCAGACCACTCTGCTCGTCGGTACTCCAATGAAAGACATCCCCACTTGACTTACGACAGGTGGACGAGCAACAACAGGCAGAGTGATTATTCGAACCGCTCCCGCAATCAAGCCCAACAATATCAATCCTCCTCTCATCGTAGGCGAGCTTACAGCCCTCGTCCTGCACCCTCACCTAGCAAGTCGCCCTTGCGGAGACCGGTCGATCCACGCAGATCTTCAATGCTTGATAAGAATGATGATAGGCGTAGCAAACGTCGCAAGATAGACTATCGCTCCCATAGGTTAGTCAACACCTCTGGCCAGACATTTTCAACGATCCATCCATCCATTAATCAGTTTTCTGACCCATCGGCTCTCTTTCTTGGTACCTCCTGATCGCTTCAATGCTGTGTTGGCGCTCCTAAATCCGCCCTTTAGTCGTTCACGGAATCGCGGGACAGGCCCCACGCGCTCAATGAGCCCATCAAGATCCCGCTCACGAAGTCCGAGTCATACCTACTCTCGATCACGCTCACGATCTCGAGTTAGATCTTCCTCGCATTCGAATTCCACCGACCTCTACTACCACCCGGTCCGTTCACCTTCGCCCGTCCCCCCTATGCCTCCTCGTCCACCCAAAAGCAAGCTGCGCCCAACCCCTGTTGCTCGAGATTGCGAGGTGCTGGCCTACGACTCCTTACGCTCGAAATCGCCTTCTCATTCTCCCCGTTCTCCTCGCCGGCCTCGATCCTTCAGATCAAGAACCCCACCCTCTGCCTTTTCTGGCTCTTCCCTTGATGGACGGCCTTGTGTAGCTACCTCACGTTCTCGTTCCCCCAGACGCTCCCGGAGTCGCTCGCGAGCTGATAATCGTAGACCCAGACACAGGTCGACAAGCCCAAGTGTGGTTAGCGGTTACTCGCGCACGCCTTTCGAAAGGCGCTCCATTTCACGCTCCCCAAGCCCGCGCACCTCCTCCGACCGCAGGCTTTCCTCTTCCTCCAGGCGTCCACATCGCTCTCTCAGCCGGACCTGCAGCTCCCGCGGACGTTCGAGCTCTCGTTCTCCGAAGAGATCGCGTCCTTATCGTCGACGACGATCGATCGAAGCGGATATAGGCCCCCCACCCGTGCCTCCTCGGCCTCCCATCGGACCCAGGTTTGCTGCACATGACTCGGCTCGACGGGGTCGAGGCCCCGACCGATGGTATGCGCGTGAATCGAATCGGCCAAGAGATCCTTCACCTCCGCTGCTACCTTCGCCGCCCACGCAGCGCCCCGAGGTGGCTGATCAGTCCGAGTTGGATGGTGCTCCTAAAACTTCTGAAGAAGCTTCCCAAGAAACTGCTCAAGAAGATGGCGAATCTCTTGATCCCGTGACTGCCCCGAAGAAAGCGCCTCTTCCGATTTCGCCACCACCTGCCATCCCGCAACCTCCGCAATCACCCAAGCGGATACGCACCAATGTCTCTACCACTCGAAAGCTTCCTGGAATGCCACCCACGGCGCCTGTCGCACAAACCAGTGCAGGTGTTCGTCGGTTTTTCCCCGGAGATGATGATGACGATGAGGATACAACTGTTGTGATTCCCAGCGAGCCGCTCAAGCTACATCCCGCCTTGAACCATTCTGATGAACCGGAGACAGCAGCAGCCGAAATCGATCCCAGGCCACCCTCGCCTTCCCCTCCTCCTATACCCCCAGCCCCACCACCGCCTCATCGTCCCATAATCAAGAGTCCAACCTATGACTATTTACGCCAGCGTAACTACAGAAGGCTCTCTCGCACCCCTTCCCCTGTCCCTCCGCCCCCTCCTACTGCTCCTCCGCCCCCACCATCTGCATTAAAATCAGTCGAGACCACCCACGCGTCCTCAACTGCTCCCATTGCTCACGACTTTACACATAGTCGACGCACGACGTCAAGTCAACCGAGGTCAAGACACTCGCCGCGCAGAAGTCAATATCGTGAAGGGGAATCAGGTGATTATAACCACTCGCGGAGATCGTCTCATCGTTTCTCGAACCGACGCGATCACCACGATGCGCCGCCTGATGCCCCCACGGATCCCTTACCCTCGGCCGGAACGAAGGATGACTGGGGAACGGCCCAAAAAGTTCCCCCAACCCAGCATACTGCACCTAGTGTTCATCCGCCCCCCAGAACTGAGTCCCGTATGGCACCGCCTGGTTATCCGACGCAGCATGCCAATGTCCTACCAGCTGGCTTGCCGGTGCCCACCAAGCCTAGCTCGGCCATTCCCAGCGCCCCTCCAAGTGGATCCCAAACGGCGGAACAAACGTTTGCCAGTCAGCAACACCCACCCCAAGGGATTCGGTCTGCCCAGGGGGGCTCATTCCAAGCGCACATCGACGGACAAACATTTACGAATGGCCGTCGGGAGACCAAGGAGATCTACGAGCGGATCGTGCAGGTGGGAGAAGGGACGTATGGGAAGGTCTACAAGGCTCGGAACGTGGAGACGGGTGAATTGGTGGCGATGAAGCGGATCCGGATGGAGGCCGAGAAGGATGGGTTCCCGATCACGGCGATCAGGGAGATCAAGTTACTCCAAGGACTGCGCCATCCGAACATCGTCAATCTGGTGGAGATGGTGGTGAGCAAGGGCCACGTCTACATCGTGTTTGAGTACATGGACCACGACCTCAGCGGGGTCTTGCACCACCCGCACATCCATTTCACGGATGCGCACACGAAGAGCTTGATGTGGCAGTTGCTCTGTGGGCTGCAGTACATGCACGAGCGCGGCGTGCTCCATCGGGACCTGAAAGGATCCAACATCCTCTTGAATAAGTCTGGCCAGCTGAAGATCGCCGACTTTGGCCTCGCCAGACGTTTCGAGCGCGGCAAGGAGCCCGGCTGTGAAGGTAGAGGAAGGGGCAGGGACTACACTAATCGGGTGATCACGCTGTGGTATAAGCCGCCCGAGTTGCTGTTCGGCGCGACCGTTTATGGCGAGGAAGTTGACATGTGGAGTGCAGGGTAATTTGTAGTTTTTTTTTTTTTTTTTTTGTCGTTTTGGGGGGGTTTGTTAGGGATGGCCGATCTGATCCATCTTTTGTTTTTTTGTACTTGTAGGGCGATCTTTCTAGAGCTGTTTACGCGGCGGCCGATATTCCAGACGGGGGACGAGATCGACCAGCTGTATGCGACGTTCAAGCTGATGGGCACGCCGACGATGGGCAGCTGGCCGGAGGCGTTCGAGCTGCCGTGGTTCGAGCTGTTCAAGCCGAAGCTCGAGCAGCCCTCGCGGCTCCGCGAGACCTTCTTCGGCCCGGAGAAGAGCGTCCGGACTGAGGCGGGCATGGCCCTCGCCGAGCGGCTCCTGACCCTTAGACCGCATGACCGGCCGAGCGCCCGGCAGGCGCTCACGTCGGCCTACTTCACCAGCGAAGATCCGCCGATGGAAATGCCTACTGACATGTACGTCTGCCATCGATCGCTCCGCCTTCTCGATCCTCTTCTTGCTGATCCTCTTCTCTGGCCGGCCCGTAGATTGTCTGCCGTTAAGGGCGAATGGCATGAATTGGAGAGCAAGCGTGCGCGCCGAAGACGGGATCTCTGAAGCTTTCTCTAACGGACACTTTCTTTCAGCCACTGCTCATATGCCCACTCATTCTCTATCCTCTCAGCACATCTTTTTCCTTGCTTCCCCTGATCGAGACAGAGCTCTCTTGGCTGTACTGTTGTATTGTTGTTTTTTGGGGTGGTGTTGTTGTTGTTGTTGGGTTTTGTGTGGATGATTGTGATAGATAATGGCATACCACCGGTTCGAGCAAGAATGGGCGGGGTGTGTTGTCAGGGACAAGGAGGGTGCTGCTAGTGGATGGCTCTGGAGGGCAAGGTCGAAGCTTGCTGGCTGGTGAAAATTGAGTCAACAGAGTTCCAACTCGAGCCACTTTGGCCGCCGGAAGTCCTCCAGGAACCACTGCGATGGGCCTGGTCGACTACCCCAGCTCAGACGACGACCACGAACACGAACCACCCAAAACCAAACACACCGTCCGAATCCACCTCCCCCCACCAGCAACAGCAACAACAACGACCAGCAATCCATCCCAGAACGACCTGCTCGCCAAACTCAAACTCAAGCGCAAGAGCCCCAGCACCTCAGGCCTCGCCAGCCTGCTCCCGCCCCCGAAGCGCACCCAGCCGCAAGCACAGCCATCCTCATCCTCCTCACTGGCCTTCAAGCCGAAACCAGTAGCCAAACATGCCCCCGTCGAGCCAGACCCCGCCCCTCCCGTCGGACAACTGCTGGACCCGTTTGGCCTCCAGCCAGACCCCACCCCTCCCGTCGGACAACTGCTGAACCCGTTCGGCCTCCCCCCGCCGCCGGCCAGCTCCTCCGCCCCGCCAACGAACCGCGCGTCGCCCGAGGCCCCCGAGCCGCGCCCATCGCTCAGCGTCTCGTCCGCCCCTCAAGTCGCCGACGAGAGCCCGCCTCCGCCGGGTCTACTAGACCCCTACCCGGGCTACTGGCAGAAGAGCGACGGGAGCTGGTGTGCCCGCGAGGCCTCCGACCCCGTCTGGGCCGCCTTCTATGCCACCCACTATGCCGCCACACCCGCAGGCCCGGCCGACAGAAACACCAGCAGCCCCTCGCTCCCCAAGGACTTCTTCAAGGACGCCCCCCCCTCCCTCGTCGCTTTCGACGCCAAACAGGCCGCCCAATCCGCCTGGGAAAACAAGCCCAAGATCATCGATCCTCGCGAAGAGGCCCGCCAGCAACAACAGGCCAATGCCAAGCCCGCCGTACGACTCTCTTCTCTTTAACTTCACTTGGCTCGCTTGTTAACTGTGCGTGTGTGTGTGTGTGGTTGGGTAGAAACACGTCTCGACTAGGGCGAGGGGGCGCCATCAACTGTCCGCCCTCCTCACCGACGCCCAAGCCAATCGCGCCGAGCTCGAGGACCGCATCTCCCGCGGGAAGTCCAACCGCAAAGCCGGCGGGGCCAAGTATGGTCAGTCTCCCCTCCCCCCCTCTCTCTCTCTCCTCGCGTCGGAAGCGGCGGTCTTGTTTTTTTGTTGGTGGGGTGGCTGATCGCGATGTCCTGCTTTTTTTGGGTTTGGTTGGGAAGGCTTCTGAGCATCCGACATGTCCTTGGTGGAGGAGATCGGCTGCAGGACACGTGTCCGACGGGGATCTTTGTGCTACTCGCGCAGAGCGATTGCCGATCGAACTGTTGACCAGTCCTCGTCCATCGAGGCCCTGGCCCATCTTGATATCTCTGTGGCTGTGTGGCTGTATTTGGGATGGACTGGAGGAGTGTCCGGTCTCCAAGCAAGTCGATGGACATCCCCACAAGTCGGTTTCCTGCTTACTTATATCCACATTTGCCTCCAAAATGTATCTATCCACTTCAGTCATCTTGTGTTTTGGATACCTCATGAGCGCATCACACCGAGACAATCAAAGTCTGCCTCGTGCAATCGGGCCGGCCACTCCCGAGGCAACAACTGAATCAGGGTGGCGGAGAGGGTGGATTAGATTTAGCCAAATGTCAAGTAGGGTTTTCGAAGTTGAAAACATACACATTTCAAGCCTCATGAGTGCTAGTTGACTGTTGAAAAACTGATATAGGCCAAGTTTCAGGGGGTAGAGGGATATTAAAATTCCCTATCAAATTTTTAACATTTAAATAGTCCAAAAGTACAAATGTCACCCAACTTTGCTTGCTGGGAACTTCCAGCAATGCTTTTTGGGGTGGCCCAGATGTCACAGATGTGTGTCTGCTGGGTGACAGCTCCGGGCGGCCAGTGCTGGTGGAGCAGTGTCTGTTGGCGCAGATCGGCAAGCCCAAGCAGAACGACGATGTCCTTCCTCAACCGAGTCGGCATCGGATCAAACAAGCTCACCACCAACAGCAACAGCAACAGCAACAGCAACAGCAGCGGGAACACCGCCAGCGGAAGCGCCAGCGCCGCCAAGCCGAGCTCAGCAGTCTCCCCAGCAGCCGCCTCCTCCCCGCAAACAGCCACCAACAAATCCCCCACCTCGCCCGTCGTCGCCTCCAACCCCGCCGACCCCGCCCACCAGAACCTGCACAGCAGCCTCAGCAACCTCTCCCTCGGCGGCCAGCCCCGCGCGATCACCCCCTGTGCGCCCTCCGGAAAGGCCCTCTACCTCTGCAACCCCTTCGTCAAGGCCGCGCTCGTCAAGGGAAGCTTCCGCACAATCGTCTCCTTGCCCAGATACTGCGACGTCAACGAGGTCCGTCCCCTCTCCTCTCTCCAACTTCAAAAGATGCTGTTTGCGTTTGCCAGATCCCTCTCTGATCTCTCTGTCGCTTTCTTCTGCTCGTGGCGGACGGTAGTGGGTGGCAGTCAACCTGGTCGACTTCTTCAACTCGCTCAACTTGATCCTCTCTCTGACGACCGAATCCTGCAATGCCAACGTCTGTCCGACGATGTCTTCCGGGCCAGGGTAAGCCCACCCGCACTGTGTCTTTTTCTTGGCTGGATGCTCACCTTCTCTTCGATCTGCTGGGCTTGCTGCAGGATGGATTACACGTGGACTAGTATGACGGGAGGGACGAAGAAGCAGGTCAAAGTCCCTGCGCCCCAATACGTCAGTCCCCCCTCCCCGTGGGTTTGGTAGGAGATTGACACCTGAAGTGGGTCGAGACAGATCGATTACGTGATGACGTGGGCCGAGAAGCTGCTCGCCGACGAGGCCACCTTCCCCACCAAAGCCGGCCGCGAGTTCAACCCGAACACCTTCCCGTCGTCGGCCCGGCACCTCTACACCCAGTTCCTGCGCATCTTCGCCCATCTCTACCATGCCCATTTCGACCATTTCGTCCACGTTCGTCCATCTCATCCCCCTGTCCCTGTCTTTGCTGGCCTATTTGTTATGCTCAATTGTCCGGTTTCGTCGGATTTCCGAGCAGTTGTCTTCCGAAGGCCACGTTAATTCCTTGTTCGCTCACTTCTTGCAATTCGGAGTCGAGTTTGATCTCATCGATCCCAAGGTAAGCCTCTCTCCACCCCCTTTCCTTCCTGCACACCCGTCCCCCCTAACCTACTCCCCTCAAAGAAAGGCCTCAAGAATCCGTCAGTCTAACGGAATATATATGTTTTTTTTTGGGGGGGGGGTGGGCAAATTTTGGCCGGGTTTTCAAGGAATTGAGAGCGCCTAAAGAAGGCTCCCCTTTTGTTGTCGGCGACTTACTGGATGCATGGAAAAATATGGGCATCTTGACCTGCTGATCTCTTGATCTTCTCATCCTCACACACATACATCCAATTGAATACGATCACACACACACACTTACACCGACCAACTACGTTCATCATCCCCTCCTCCTTCTCTTTTTAACAAACCTCTTTTTTTTTTTTTTTTGAAATAAAAAAACTGGTGTGTGAAGACTTGGTACTCTGTTCGCTTACACAAATCCACATGGCATCCCGAAGAGCCCAGTTTTGTAATTGTAGATATTCAGCCCCTGCTTGTTGTGTTGCATGGTTGAGTGTCATCAATCATGAAAATTCTGACTGCATAAACTGAGATTTTTTTGCTAAGAATCCCCTTGACTGTACCCTATTTTCAATGCTTGATTGGTGGACGTCCTGTCAATCTGCAGCCCCCTGTAGAACCAGATCTGCAGCCAGAACACTTGAATTTTTGTGGGCTCCCGGGGGCTGCAGATCTGGTTCTGCAGGGTCTGTAGATCTCAAGAGGGGAAGTCCCCCATTATCAATCAGGTGCTGAGTCTGGTTGGCCCGCCCTCCTTTACTTTTCTTTTGAACTGACAAGACTGCAGGTGTCACGGTTTTGATGGAGAGGAGAGAGGGTGGTACAGCTATTCCAAAAGCTGTTGTCCTTAAGATGTGGGGCACTGTTTGTCACCTGAAAGGGGTGTGATAGTGGTCTACCTCTATGACCAATTTGTAATTCCTATGAAAGATGATTGGCCTATGGCCAAATTTACAAGATGCTTTGTTTTACAAGTTGAACAGCATAGATTATGTAGCAGATCACAAGGATTACAATGTTACCATCAGCGGGTATCAAATATAGCCAAATCTGTATTTATGTAATTGACTGGTTTTAAAAAATGTACTATTTTTAAAACTTGTTGGTTCTTCACTTATCAACTCTTGTGAGCCTTTGATGGGAAACATAAATTTTGGCTAATTGGTGGGTTTCTAATTGTGAATTTGGTATGTTTGATACCATCTATTGGCTTCCACAATTTTGATGATACTGATGGTCATCTGGGAGGTTTTGTGGTCCCTCCAGCCATTTGGCTGGTACTGCTAACGCAAGAACTTTAATATTGCATGCAAGTTGGTCCCTGGCAGGAGGGTGCTTGCACCACAAGCAGCTTTGATTTTGGAGCACTACTCCAAAGTTGGACCTGTTTTGGCAGTTGGAAAACATCTTCCAGAAACTTAAGTTCAACCAAGCTGTTATCAGTAGTGCATCCACTGCACTACTATAAAGAAAAGTGGCCTTTTAGGGCAGCAGTGCACAGCTACAGTCTAAATTCCCAGAGCAAAAAGCAATAGCAAAGCAATCATCTGCTGCGCTACTTGCTACACACAGCAATTGACCACAACCTACCCAGAGTGAATATTGGCGGTGCAGAGAAAGCAAAAAGTTGTCACACCACCTGCTCAATTAGCAAATATCAGACCTCTCTTCTGTTTCAAACTTCTTTTTTTCTGTTTTAAACTACGGCCCCGTTTGGAGCCAATATAAATACGGACTTACTTCGCGCACTGCAAAAAACACTTCGCGCACTGCACAGTGCGCGGATTCCCAAACACTTTGCGCACTGCGGGTAAACTACGCAACTTTTTGAAGATTTTTCTTGACAAATCAATAGAAAGGCTTCTCATTGGCCTCTCTGAATTTTTTGGAAGTTTTTCAAAGCATTCTTCTATGTTTAAAAAAATCATTAAAAACCAGAAGAAATGTTGGATTTGGGTGCCTAAAAAACAAGGTTCCCATAACCCAAAAATTTCAAATAATTTGTTGAGTAATGTAACATGTAAGAAAAGCTACTTCAAAACCTTTCAGGCACTTTGTGCAAGCATACAGGTCTGAAAAATAAGAAACTTCAACACATATTAGCACATTGCATCTAAATTATCCTCATTTTTCAGACCTGTATGCTTGCAAAAAGTGGCTGAAAAGTTTTGAAGTAGCTTTTCTTACATTTCTAATTACTCAAAAAATTATTTGAAATTTTTGGGCTATAGGAACCTTGTTTTTTAGGCGCCCAAATCCTACATTTCTTCTGGTTTTTAATGATTTTTTTAAACATAGAAGAATGCTTTGAAAAACTTCCAAAAAATTCAGAGAGGCCAATGAGAAGCCTGTTTATTGATTTGTCAAGAAAAATCTTCAAAAAGTTGTGTAGTTTACCCGCAGTGCGCGAAGTGTTTGGGAATCCGCGCACTGTGCAGTGCGCGAAGTGTTTTTCACAGTGCGCGAAGTAAGTCCGTATAAATATAGGTGATATAATCATTTGTAAATTCAATAAAAAATACAAAACTCAAAATAAAGAATCCAAATTTGTTTTTGTAGGAAACCTACAGTACTGGTCTCATCAACTATGAAGTCAGATTTAACTGATTCAGCCATCTTCAGCACCATAATACCATTATATTGCTTTGTTTTGGTCAAAATCAATATAATGGTACTACAGTACTGAATATGGCTGAATCAGTTGAATCTGACTTCATAATTGAAGAGACCAGTATTGTAGGTTGCCTAGAAAAAATATTTTGAGGCTTTATGTTGAATTTTGTAGTTTTCATTGAATTAACCAATGATTATATCACCTATGTTTATATTGGCTCCAAACAAAGCCTACATATTCCCTTTTCCTTTTTTTTTTGTACTCCCACGTGGCAGTTAGAAAAGTTGCACTAGCTGCTTTGCTACTGGTGGAACACAGTGGTTCTCTTTGCCAGGGAAAACCAAAATCCAGTAGCACAGTGAGCCCCAGCGCGTAGCGGGTAGCACAGCGGCACACAAATCTGCTGCGCGTGGGTACACCGTTGTTGGCACAGAAAACACATTCTTTAATGTTTTCTTTTACAGATTGTCAGTGACAGTGGATGACTTTCCATTGAGTGGGCCAGATCTCAATTCACACACCCAAACTGTTAATTTTCAGTAAAAATGAGAATGTTTTCCGAAGCCTCATGTTCATTGCTTCCATCTTTGCTGTTGGTGGGTTTGGTAGGTGTCTTTCAGGATTTAGAGGGGCATCCAAAGCTCGCTGTGCAATGGATACCAAAACTAAGTAAACAGACTTAGGGGATCGCGCTCTGATGCGTGCGTCCATTCATTCCAGGAAGCTGGATACGACTCCTTTCTTTTTGGACGAGATTTGGGAAGTTGGGATTAATAATACATGGTTATTTGATTGGAGTGGACGATGGAGATGTAAAATGGCGGGTATGTAAGTATCCAAGAGATGTTTTTTTTGTGTAAAATGCTTCGGAGGTCGGTCGTGTTTGTATATATTGATAAGAGATGGACTATGGAACGATTACAAAGTCTGACCAACGGAAATCCATAGTCCATGTATCCTTCCGATCTATAAGATTATGATTATCATTATTATTCATCGTGGCTTTCTGACTGAGAGGATTCACGTTCGAGGATCCAGATCTGTTGAGGCCACCTGGAAGGGCAATCAGGCCATCCAAGGAGGCCGAGCAAGGATTTGAGTGAGTTGGAGGAGGTCTGGCTTTGGCTGGTGGGGAGCGGCCTGAAGCCAAGCTGGTTGAGTGCAGATTTGAGGAAAGGGTCGATTGGGGAGAGGATAGGGATCGCGATGCGAGCAAAAGATGGGTATGTAGTGAAGACGCGTCGCCGAACGTGTTCGAGGAGATCGACGTCGATCCCCGCTGGCCGGAAGTCGGGCGCACTTGCCAGATGGCGCACCAAGACCGTCTGATGACCGACCGACGGGCTGCCTAGTTCCTCGTATCCCTCTAGATCGACATCCAGCGCGACGATGCCTAGCTGGCGGCCATCATAGTCTAGAACCCATATCTCCGAGTGAAGCTCCTGGTGATCGGGAGCGCTATCTCCAGGATCCGATCCATGATAGTATGCGGATGGGTCTCTGAGGTCTCTCCGACTGAGGGTCTGGACCAGGAGGGAATGGAAGTGAGATCGATTGGCGCGGTTGAGGAGGACGAGTAAGATAAGCGGGGGTGCGAAGAGGAACGGGAAGCTGATGATGATGGCGGAGAGGCCGCTTGAGGAGGTGTCGGGCCGCAGGAGGAGCCGGTTGAGTGCGAAGTAGAGGGTGAAGAGGATCGTCCAGAGGTAGACGAGCGGGTTGGACCAGAACAGAGCCTGGTTGGCCGGCGCTGTGCGCGAGAGGATCGCTGAGCCGACCAGGAAGTTCAGATACTTGTTGTCCCGGGCGTGGTCGTATGGCCGGAGCGAGCCTGGCGGGAGTGTCTCGTCGGCGGGTCTGGCGGGTGCAGCCATCGGATGAAAATCAGGAAAATAACAAAAAACGAAACCAGGTGGAGAATGTGAGATTGTAGCCCGTGGGGAAAGACGGGGACTTCGGGTACAGTCCCCCCCCCCTACGGGGTGCCCCGCGAGGCAGTTCATAGCACCAGAGCAACAAAGTGACAGGCATTGTTGCTTGATGTCACCTGATGTCTGGGATGCCACGCTCCTGAAACCGTTCAAGAACTCAAGTGTATTGCACATCTTTGCCCAACACCATTGGGAGGGATCTGAAGTGAGAAATAGGCGCTAAGTGGAGGACTTCCTGTCGCAATCTGGGAGGCTCCCAGAGTCCCAAAGCCTAGATTTCCCTGAAAAATTTGGCTGAGATCTAGGCCTGGAAGGGGTTCCCAGATTGATGAGAAGTCCTCCAGTACTGCTGGCACCAGGAAAACTATACTGCCACTAGACTACAGGTGACATCAGCCTCAGTTCAATGAGCTAACCACTAGTTGCACAGTTGGACACATGGACAGCCCCCTATAGGAAACAAAGGGTCTATTGTAGCCTAGTTGTGGTGGCACCAGAGCAGGAACAAAGTAGCATTCATTTACTTGATATCACCTGACTTCTGGTGACAATTTATTTACCCTGGTGCGGTACCTGCCCGCCAGTGGCGGGTACAGCCTACGGATACAGGTGCTGGTTTTTTGATGAAAACAGATGTGGCACCTGGGTACATACTTCTTGCACCGGGGTCCGCAGCCACATTTTCTCTAAATCACAGGCCTCTTCATCTTGGGAGCCAATGAAGGACTTCCCATTGCATTCTGGGAGGCTCTCAGAGTCCCAAAGCCTAGATTTGCCCTGGAAAGTCTGGAAGGGGTTCCCAGATTGAAAGGAAGTCCTCCAATGACCCACCAAACAAGCCAGATTCCTAGCTTGCAACCCAAAAAAAATTGATATCAGATGTATGAAGATGAACAACATGATGACAACCATGACCCTGTACATGACTGGGAAGAACTGCCCATTGTTCTAGATATTTTGTACCAAGAGTTTTATGGACTCAATCTTCTTATGTACCAACATTTCCCACTTTTTATACTTTCAATCATCAAGCACCATGGAAGATTTTAGGGCACTCCCCAGGGAGTGCCACAGCTGAATTTGGGGTTAGTTTTTGTTTGAACTGGGGCAGAAGTCCTCACAATATGATGGTGAATTGTTCAATTACTGGGCAAGAACTATAGACCAATCTAATTTGGAGTGATATGTAACCATTGGACGTGAACTATCATTCAAATCTATTGAATTCATCTTGAATTCAAGTTCATTTCAATCCTAACTTAAGTTCTACATTTCAAAATCAGGTAGCTCTTGTATATCCAATTTTTTCACATCGGGGTGAACTGCCTTTGTCAAATATATATCACGCCTGAACCACAACTGCCTAGATTTGGATAAAGAAAATATTAGAAGTGCAAAATATTTTATTATTCACACAAGAGCATGAGAACTGTATTTTGCCTGGGTACACAAGGGTGAAACAGTTCATAAATTGCTCAGCCACAAATACCCCTATTTTCTGAAAAATGTGTGATTGGTGTGTTATTTGTCACCCTGGTGTACACACATACAATAGGGTGACAAATCACAAACCAATCACATTCTGTTGAGGCCACAGCAGCAAGTCAGGGTGTAAATGGGTACGGCCAACCCAAAACCAACCCAAGTTTGGGCACATTCTTGAAGAAAATGACATGACCCAAACCCAACCCAACCGGACTTGTAAAATTGTTGGGTTGGGTTTGGGCAGCCTATTTCCTAATTGGTTCAGCCTGCAACCCGGCTATGACGCCTCCAACAGTCAAGTTGGGGGATTTTGGCGCCTATGAGGTCGGGTTGAACCAAGACCCAACCCAACCCAACCCAAAATGATATGACATTGGGTTGGGTTCGGGCAGCATATTTTAAAATCTGCCCCGACCCAACCCAACCCGCACTAAAAGTCAGATCGGGTTTGGGCACTGTTTTTCAACCCGTTTACACCCTGAGCAGCAAGTACAGGAGGGTGAAATGGTTCCAACACCATTCAGATTGATGTCACCCTCCAGTACAAACAATCTGTGAGTGGTGCTTTACACTTGAGTTAGACTTTGGTTACATACACTTTGTGTTCTGTGGTCCAGTTTAGTTACTACTGAGTTACAGATGAGTTCCAGCTGAGTATGGATACTTCATATATATTTGTCAACTTGTATATCATTTCATGTTTGATTATACATGTGATGTAGTAGACATTGTGCCAAGTTTTGAAAAAAATTCAAGGTAACACACTACCTGGGGAGTGCCCCCCAAGCTTCCCTGGTGAAGCAATCAATTCAATTCACTTCATCTCATCAACCCTAATTTCAAAAAAGCTTTTTTCACTTCTCAAATTTATTTTGAAAAAATCATTCTGGTCCAAAACAAAAAAATTGGGTTACCTTGTTAAAGGCAAAATCATCAAAAATTGCCATCAAGGTGGCTTCTTCATCAATATCAGAAAAGCTGAATGTGCTGCTGGAATTTCTGATTTTTTTTCCTGCATGTGTATGTGGTGTAATAAAACTGATGTGCTTGGTGGTGGGTGTTATCAACGCAGTGAAATGATTTTAGTGTTGGATTTGTTATCAACCGGTGTGGGGTGGTATCTGTGCAGCTAAATTTGGCTCTTAGCACGCGGTACTTTAGCCTAGCATTTAGCTGAACCAATGTGGATGCTCTAAGGAATCAACTGCAGCTCAATACAAGGTCCAAGCTGGGTTTGGGAATGGCCAGGGTGTAAAAGCTACGCTACAAAAAGTGTAGCGTGGTGTTTTTTTGGATTGCTGCACTGCACTGAAAGTAGCGGCCCTGCCCGCTGCTGCACTACCACTTTTTGGGCTGGCTACGTGTAAACCCCCACCCCTTGTGGGGTTTCACAAGTCCTGTCATCCGCTTACATCATCCTTGACCTGCCATGAGTACTTAGACTTGTCTCCTCCCCCTCCTTCCTAGTCCAGCAGAGAGCTCTCCCTCTCTCTGGTCTAGGTAATCCAGTCACACTTTCCCCTTTTCTTTCCTCCTTCCTAGTTTTACTTACAGAGAGAGCTCTCCCTCTCTCCGGTCTAGATACATGCAACAAAGCCCCCCCAACATTGGAACTAGAACGTTTCACGGCCTTCGTGCCACTTCCCGTGCCCCTTTGACGAAGTTCAGTGAAGTACTTGACAGAGTCCTTACAGCACGCTAGAAGGGCTTTTTTTTTTGCCTGGCGCAGCGTTTAAACCCTTGGATTTCGGAATTGGGTCATCAGATAATTGGTTTGGTTCAAGTCTCAATGGCCCAAATTCTTCATCCAACACTTCAGGCGCTGTGATTTGCCGCAAAGAGCAGCAAAATAGCGCAGGGCAGTGACCACTTGATTTTCTTGGCAACAAAAAACAATAACAGCGGCGGCAAAATGCTGTTTTCAGAGCCAGTGTAGGAAAAAATAGCTGCGCGTATTTTGAAATTTATGCAGTCAAGCAATTTTTCCCAGCTACCGCGGTAAAACAGCGCAGCAAAAGCGGCGCAGCAGCTCAGAGCTTTTCTTTTCCTACCTAAAAGAAAAGTGATAATTATAAAAGCGGCAAACTTATTATATGATGGTGAAAACTTCAAAGAATTTCTGGACCAATTTGAACTGGCGGCGGAAGTTTATGGAGCAGAAGGATATGACATGGTTTGGCAGATTTGCAGCTTTGTTGGACCTGAAGACCTGAAGCAAGAACTGGAATTGATGGACGGATACAAACAACGGGACTGGAACATGCTTAGGGGTAGCATGCACTGCAAGAAAAACTCTAGAAACTGCTTGCAGTTGAGATGCAAGAGCTCAAGGCAAGCTGTGCCTCATGCATGAATCAAGCACTGGTTGACACCAGGGGAGATATGTTCCCACTCCCCAGGGAGTGCCAGAGCTGAATTTTATGTGAGTTTTGGTTGGATGTGAGCCTGATGTGGATTAGTAACTCATCCTCAAAATAGTAAATTGGATGGAGAAGTTAGTGAAAAGTCAGTCACAATTGATTTGGAAGTCAACACAATGTTGTGTAGAATTCTTTTTTTTCTATGTACAACTGTAGGAAGAAATATGATGAAATGATATTTCACCAAAGTCCAACTCATCAATTGCTCCTGTTTACTGATTTTTAAGGATAACAAAGCAAAAATATTCCCATTCTCAAAAGTAATTCCTCCAAAAAAATGGGTTTCTTGTAATTCACATTATATGCCCTGATGTACAAAATTAAACTAAAAGTTGACTTGGTATTATTGGGTTTAGATTTTTGGAATGTGGTAATGTTGCAGTCATTGAAATTGAAACCCATTTTCTTGGAAATGCGGGAATTAATTTGAATTTGGCTGATAAAAATGACAAAAAACTGTTTTAATAGGGTGAAAGTCTGAGTTAAGTCAGGGTTGGATTGCGGTGCCAATTCACTTTGGCCATACATCCTGTCCTCCTCACAAAAATGATCTAGTGAATTTTGTATTTTTTTGCTTTTCAAAATTCACATGTGCACATGCAAGTTAACCTTTTTGCACTTTGCTAATAGTAACCCTGATGTACGCGCGTACATTGAGGTGGAAATATCACAGGATGGGCGTTTCACAGCCACATGAAAAGTAAAAAATTTGTTTTGAGACACCAATTGTCCCCCTGATGTACGCGAGTACATGAGGGGGAAAAAATCACAGGCTGGGCCTTTCACATCTCCATGGAAAGGACACACTGGTCATGGAGCCGAGAAAGGACTATATTCTGGATGAGTTCTGGATGAATTATAGATGATTTCTGGATGATTTTTTGGCAAGTTATGGTTTATTTCAGGATGATTTCCAACTAATTTCCATGCTGACTTCCAGTCTTGTTCATACCTATTCAATATTGCTTTACCAAATGCCTCCAGCACAGTTATGGAAAAAAGTTACGGTGAGGCACTCCCTGGGGAGTGGGAACATATCTCCCCTGGTGTGATTCCATGCACATTGCCTAATTTATGCAAGAGTGAGTCTAGGTACCAAAAACTGAGTACAGGAGTTGATACCTGTGCAAATTCCCCTTTCATGTGAAAATTCCCCTTTCATGTGCACATACCCCTTTCATGTGCACATATCCCTTTTGTATGCATTCACCCCTTTCATAATGTGTACATAGCCCTTTATGTGTGTATATCCCTTTCATGTGCATGTATTCCTTTCACAATGTGTACATACCCCTTTCATCATGTGTTCATGACCCTTTCATGTTTACATGTCCCCTTTGAGTTTTTTGCATCCCTTTCAATACCCCTTTCATCATTCAGGTTTACATACCCCTTTGATGTTTACATATCCCTTTCATGTGCAAATACCCCTTACTGCACATACCCCTTTCATGCATGAATACCCCTTTCATGCATACATACCCCTTTCATCATGTGTACATATCCCTTTTATGTGTTAATACACCTCATCACATTCCCCTTTCATGCGTACATATTTATTTCATCTGTACATATCCCTTTCATGTTTACATATCCTTTTTATGTTATTCTGGCTGGATTCAATGGCGCATGGAGTGTTTAATAAAAGAAAATAAAAGGGTGCTCAGGGGGATGCTCATTTGCCTCAGCCTAATGCATGATCACTACAGCATGTTCAACATTGAAATGCTGAACAAGGTAGACACCCAAGGTGCACCAGCACGGAATTTGAGTGCTTGACTCCAGCTTGAGCTGAGCCTTGATTGAAGCTTGCTGCATCTCAACTGCAAGCAGTTTCTAGAGTTTTTCTTGCAGTGATGAAGGAAATATGGTGATACCCATGCAAAAATTCAATTCACCATTTGGGACCTGCAAAACTTTGTGGAAGAACAGGCAAAGGCTGGTGGACCTAAAGGATTTAAAGAATACAAGAACTACAAATCAAATTTTTTATTAATAACAAAGTATTTGGTTGCTGATGAGCACGTGTCGGGTTGACCTGAGACCCAACCTGGACCCAACACCTTGTAAATTGGGTCGGGTTTGGGCAGCGTATCTGCACTTTTGTCACGACCCGACCCGACCAGGGGTTCACGTTGGGTCGGGTTTGGGCACCATTTTCCAACCCAAACCCAACCCGTTTACACCCCTAGGCAAAAGCAATCGATGCTTTGACTGGAAAACTAGCAAACCCACCAAAAGCGGAATACTCTTGTCGAAATGAAAGGCCAAGTGGACAACTATACGAGCCCCAACCCTGTACCTACTGTCATCAAGAAGGACATTCAGCTTTTTCTTGTTATGAAGCTCAGAAGGACAAAAGAGAAGGCTTAGTCAAGCGCGACGGACGTGACTTTTGTCTTCCCAGTGGTGAAAAGATCCCAGCGGACAACTCAAGACCCATTTGTGTGGTGGTGGCTGCGGAATCCGCAAAACCTAAAGCAAAATTAATGGCAGCATTCAGAACCAATAATCCAGCAGTATTTTCAATCAATAGTGAAAGACTTCAGCAAGAATGTGACTGTACCTCTTTGATGCACAAGGTCGACTGGGAACCTCCAAGGCTTGGATCAGCTAACTTTGAAAAAGTGAAATTTGAATCCAATGTTGCGACAACTAGAGCAGAAGCGCTCCTTGGACAACAAAAACCTCCAGAACAAGCGGATGATTCGGCAATGGACATGGATCAGGAAGTCGGACCAGAAGAAGTAATTCAAGAAGTTCCAGCAACTAGGAAGACTCCTGGACAAATCTTGGACCCTAACAGGAAATCAACACCATCAAAGAAGGAAAATTCAGCAGAAACAGCTCTAGTAACTGAACTGGACAACTTGAAGATACCAACTACCTTTTCTCAACTTACGGCAATCTCTCCAACCTATGCTCAAGAAGTAATCAACAAACTCCAAACTTGGATTCCTGGATACAAAACCTCTACAATGTCATACTTGAATGGAAACAAATCGGAACCCAAGGTTTCAGCTTCAATGTTACTTAACAAGGAGGAAGAAGATTTGGAATACAACTGTTACTATAGTTGCGCGTTAGGATTTATCAAGACTCAAATCTCCGGACACAAAGTACCGTTCATGGTGGACTCTGGATCAATGGTCAATGTAATTCCGAGTCAGGCAGCTATTGATCTGGACCTGGAAGTAGTTAAGGTGGAGATCCCAATGAGAGGCATTGGTGGAGAAAGATGTGATATCAAAGGAGTAGTGGAAAACTGCACCATTGGAATTGGACGATTCTCTGGACCGGTACACCTCTTTGTTTCACCACAAGCTCAGGAATGTATCCTTGGACAACCTTTCCTTTTCAACTACAATTGCACTTTGGACTATCCGGGAACTGGCAAATTTCTATCTTTTCAAGGGGATAGCGGATGGAGGATTACGGTGCTGTTAAGGTCTGTTCTGCGGAGAGGAAGATGGGATCTGGGGGTTCTGGATCCAAGATGGTAGATTGCAGGATGAGGAAGAGGCTTGGATCTCCAGCCTCTCAAACCTTGAGTATGGTCCGTGACATGTACGTGTAGTCTATGTACATGTGAGTCTGCGCTGCGGAGCCCGCGCTACGGCTCATAACAGGTGCCTATAGCTAAAGTTGGACGAGGACAATGATGGAATCAGCTAAAACATCTAGGACCAAGTCCCTCACCAACTGCAAAAACAACTGCTTACATGACACAGCATTCAAATCAGTCACGCTTCTCAAACAACACGGACTTGGTCAAGATTTGGACTAAATTATCAAAGAATTTGGGTTGGGTCAAAAACATGTGTTTACGTCTCTGGAAGAAATCAGAAAAGGAAAAACTGGTACCTCAGATTGTGACACAACCACCAACCCTGGACAAAGATTTACAAATAAACAGTTTGTTAGCCACCGGGCTAGGCGCTTCAGCACAGAAAGGTCTCTGTAAGAGGTGGAAGGAGGAAAACATGTGGTGTATGACGAAATACAAAACAGTGGCCAAGAAAGTTCTACCTATCAATCAAGCCATGCCACAATCAATCAACCCACCTCTTCAACGACCAGCTTTATCACGGGATCCTTACGAAACGCCTTTAACACCTAATCCACCAGAATTTCAACCTACAGCAAAAATTACAGAAGAGCATCTGAAGGTCGTCAACTTTGGACCTGAAGGATGGCTCTGGCCAGAGGAACTCAAAATTTTTAACCTCTCATTGTTATCCGACAAAACTCTCTTGCATTCTGTCCGGCAGAACGTGGATTGTTGAAAAACTCTTATGTAGAACACACTCCATGGTAGAAGAAACCAATTCCCATTCCAGCGGCAATTAAAAAAGAATACACTGAACTAGTACGGGAACGAGTTAGGACTGGCCTTTACAAACCATCAACATCAAGTTACTCCAGTCCAGTGTCTTGTGTTGCCAAACACAACGGGAAGCTCAGAATCGTACACAATCTACAAGAAATGAACAAAGTTACAATCAAGGATGCTGGCTTGCCCCCTGCCACAGAGGAATTCATTGAATCTTTTGCTGTAAGAGCTTGCTATGGACTTGGTGATATCATGGGAGGATACAACAAAAGGGAATTAGCGGAAGAATCACGACCCCTCACAACTTTCGACACTCCATTAGGACGATTCCAGCTTACTCAACTTCCTCAAGGTGCAACCAATTCAGTAGCAGTATATCAGCCTCAGATGATGTGGATCTTGCAAGATGAGATTCCAGAACATGTGGGTGTGTTCATCGACAACAGTGGCATCAAAGGACCACGAACAACCTGTGGTGGACAAACTTTGAAGGAAAATCCAGGAATTAGACAATTTATTTGGGAATACGCACAAACATTGGAATGTATATCATTCAGGGTAGAAGAAGCAGGGCTCACAGTTTCAGGGAAAAATTTTTCTTGTTGCGTCCCTGCTTTGGACATTTTTGGACATGTGGTTTCTCAGAAGTTTCTACTCAAAAGAAAAACAAGATATTAACCTGGCCTACACCTTCAAATGTCACGGAACTTCGCGGATTTCTAGGAATAATCACTTACATACAAATATTCATTGAAAATCTGTCTGAAAAGGCAGCACCTTTACAACAGCTCACCAGGAAGGACGCTGAATGGACTTGGACGGATAAATGCAACTCAAGGAAATAATTGGCAAAGATATCGTTCTCAGAAGCATTGACTACTTGGCGGACGCAGGATTGATTAAACTGGAAGTTGACTCAAGCTTCATAGCGGCAGGTGCGGTGTTGATGCAACAAGAACTCAAAACTAGGTTGGATTGACCTATACTTTACGAATCAATAGTTAGGGTGTTCAAAGTTGACTTGCATAAAATCATAACACCATAAAATCATAAAATTCTAAGCTGAAAAAAATATGTTGCACCCAAGCACTCAAATTAGAGCAACATTTCTAGAATGATACATATGAAATCATCACTTGAAAGTTTTATGATTTTATGATTTTATGCATTGAAAATTTTATGATTTCAACTTTGAACACCTCAAGTATTTTAACCGGTGGAATCATGGTACTCTCAGGCTAAGTTGGAGTTGTGCGGAGTAGCTAGGGTTTTGAACAAGTTACAGATCTACCTTTGGGGCCAACACTTTGAACTCCAAGTGGACGCCAAGTCTTTGATTCAGATGATAAACTCTCCATCATTACCCAATGCACCTATGACTCAATGGGTGTCATTTATTCAGCTATTTTCTTACAACATAGTTCATAAACCTGGGAAAACTTTCACATTACCAGATGGGCTTTCAAGACACCCTATTTCTAGCAACAACGAGGAATTCTACGAGGACCAGGATGACTTTGACAAGGAGGAACCCCTGATCAAACCCTGTTACACATTTAGGATCTGTACTCAATCAACCATTCTAGAGCTCAAGGAATGGGAGTCTCCAGGATATTGGCGGAACCTTCAACACTACCTGGAAACTTTGGAACCACCTGATGGAATGGCAAACTGGACATTGCAAGATTACGGCGGAAATCAGCTAAATTCTTCAGTAGCAATGGACAACTTATGCGGAAACACTCACCTTCTCCACAGATAGTAATCTCCAAGGAAATTTATCAGGAAAAATTGTTACGGCAGGTTCATGAAGAACTGGGACATTGTGGAATAGAAGAAACTTATCAGTGATTGTTAACTTGGTTTTGGTGGCCCAGCCTGAAGAAGAAGGTCAAGAATTGGGTTCGAAGCTGTGAAGCTTGTCAAAAACAGGATCCAACACACCAGGGGAGATATGTTCCCACTCCCCAGGGAGTGCCACCGCTGAATTTTATGTGAGTTTTGGTCGGATGTCAGCCGGATGGGAATAGTAACTTATCCCTAATCTGATCAAGAACTCTGTCAGAAGTGAGTCACAAGAAAGTTGAAATTAATCCAGAAGTGATTCACAATTGATGCATAAGTACGGCAACAAAATGAGGCTGAATTGAGTCTCAAGACAGCTAGAAGAAATGTGGGAGGTAACACAATGTTGTGTAGAACTCTTTGATTTGCTTTTCTTAATTGTAGTACAACTGATGTGCAATGAGACATTAGTACAAGCCATTCAAACAGTAATTCCTGTTGAATATGTGTTGCGCATCAGTGTAACTGAATCATTACTCCAGAAAGATTTCGTGTTGTGGAATGAATGCCCTTGCAAAGAAGCATGCTTTGCCCCACCTCAAGCCCCATTCCACTGTGCAGGACAGGCAGGGTGAATGTGAAATCTGGCAAGGAAGTGTGATATTTTAAAAAAGATACTACTCAAAATGTAAAAAGAGCTATAAGGCTAACTGGATGGCTAGATAACGGTTACTTAACTGCAAGGTTCATTCATGTGACGTACCAATGCTTCAGGGGAAAACCTTATATTTTGCAGTCGTAAGTGAGGTCACTCCCACATATCCCACATATTGGATATTCAATTGTCACGTTAAACATAGAAAAACAATCTTCATGAATATCCTTGCCTGTGAGTTTACATAAAGATTCAATATCCAAAGGGGCAAAGGGGAGATGATTTCATGTTCATGATATGTTCAAGTTGACCCTGCATGCTCTTGTAATCAAGTAGCAATTTGGACCACCCTAACCCAACCTGCAGAGCTCAAGAGCCCAAATACAAGTGCCAAACAAAGTCAAAACAGATTTTTTGATATTGTCATGCTCAGTGATACCCCCAGTGGCCCATCTCTGGAACGTTTCAAAAGGAACACACTATCTCCCCTGTCTTTCTCAGTTTGCATTTGTGTAACAGAATAAATCAAATTACCCATCCCTTTCCACAAATGTCTTCAACATTCTGTCTTGGCCAATTTATCATCACCTTGCCTTCCACTAGGACTGTAACACTTACTTCTGATGTCCCTCAGGTAGCTTTTCTTCAACAAGGCCGACAGCTAGTTCACATATACTGCGCGCCACATAATTGCTTTGGAGATCTCAGCCGAAAGCAGAGTGAATATCTAGGTCCATTATTAGGGCCAGTTTCCAGCTGTTCAACTCCACCCACCCAACCAGAAATCCCTCCCAATGATGTAGCTCTGGTGAAGTTGCGTGCCTTTCTCGTGACCAAGAATTGTATACAGCCTCAGCTGAGGGGATGTGTCTTCAGCCGCTCGGAAAACATATCTCAAGTCCAATTGGCCTTTGAAGCTGCCGAAGTGGAACTAAGCCCAATCTGGAACTACAGCCCAGATGTTTTCTTCGCAATTCCCCACCTCACTGAAACCACTAGGGACTCAAACTCCAGACCAGCACCTTGGCTCTCGACATTGCTTCAAAAGTGCAAGACAAGTATGAAACCCCATCAGATTTCCGCCCTAAACTTCCTCCTCAAGAATGAGGACTCCGAGAACAACAAGCCAGAAGCCTTGTGGTACCATCATGACAATGCCTGGCTTCGCGATTACTGCAAGAAAGATTCAAATTCTAGCGCAAAGGAACCAAATCACAACAGGTCCCAGGGATCGATACTAGCTGACAATATGGGATTAGGAAAGACGTTAACAACCCTTGCTTTTATCCTGGCGACAAGTGATAACGCAAGAAATTTCCGACAAGCTGATCCCAACAAACGATCTGCAGCTACACTAGTCATCTGCCCTCTGGCAACCCTTTCAAATTGGAAAAACAAAATTGATCTCCATTTCAGAGATCACGCAATCCCTTATGAGGTTTTCCATGGAGACAATCGGAAGAGCCTTACTAGTGAAGACCTGCAGTCGACAATGCTGATTTTGACAACTTACGAAATGATCGGAACGAGTGGTAACAAGAAACACCCCAACCAGCACAACATTGGAGCTCTAGATCTGTTCTGGTTCAGGATTGTATTGGATGAAGCCCAGTAAGTGAAATGATTCATGTGGACAATTGGCATACATGGTTCTGATTTATTTTTACGATGATAGCTTGATAAGGAATGCAGCAACGCACCGAACCCAGAGCATTCAAAATCTTCAGTGCCAGTTTGTTCTTTGCTTGACAGGGACACCTGTCCAAAACCAATTGACCGACTTGCAAAGCTTGATTACGCTGTTGAAAATACATCCATGGGACGAAGAGTGGGTATGGAGGAGCTGTCTGGTCCCTCGAATGAACGTTGGTGCTCGAGAGGCAATCAAGACCTTAAGCCAACTCATGGAAGCTGTTTGCTTGAGAAGAACAAAGGATGTTTTGTTGAATCTCCCCGAGAAAGTGGAGAAATTCATACTTGTCAAAATCAGCTCCGAATGGGAGGAGATTTCGAAGGATCTGCACCAGACGTTCATCCAATATTTTGGGAGGCTAAGAACAGCGGGGGAGCGATGGGATTCATCGGAGTTTTTCAGACAGTTGACAATGCTTCGTCAATTTTGCAACCATCCATTATTTGCAAGATCAGAGATACTTCATCAACCAAAATGGCGATGGCAGGATTCAGGAAAGATTGTCCACCTAGTTGACAACCTGAAGGTCTTCTTGGGAGGAGTTCGTGGAATTGAAAGGACGAAAGCAGTGGTATTTTCTAGTTTCACTGGGTTTCTGGGGATGTAAGTTATGTTGTTTTGCTTTGGAGCATGGAAAGGGGATAGATGTTGATTCTGATTCAACCTTATAGTATTGAACGGGCACTTCAGGAGAACGGTATTGGATTAACCTGGCTTACTGGGGACCAGACAATCAAAAAATGTGATGAAAACCTGAATCAATTTTGAACCAACAGACAGTGTAATGTTCTCTTGGCCTCAATCCAAGCTGCCGGGGTAGGCATTGATTTGCGTTGCGCTCAGAATGTGTACATGATGGTAAGCCATAGTTGTTTTTTACAGGCATAGAAGAGAGCTAATAATACTACATCATTCAGGAACCGGGGTGGAACCCTGCAGCAGAAGTCCAAGCTGTCGACCGACTTTACCGCTTGGGACAGGGTCATCCAGTTCATGTATATCAATACTATCTAAAAGGGAGCCTGGAAATGAATATATATCAGGTTCAAAAGAGGAAAGGAGAGCTTGCACTGTATGTGATTTCTTGCTAATTTCCTTTTTGTACTTACTGATTTGAGAATGTCTCGTAAATAGGCTAAGTGTACCATCGGGGGGAAATGAGCAGTATGAATGTGCTCAGCTACTCATGAGCAATATGAAAGCTTGAAAGTCGCTGAATGTAACTCACGGTGGACAGCAAGACTTATCTGACTGTTAGCAATTCCAAGAAGTTGATGGTATCCGTTGGATTAAGAAGATTTCTCTGGGACTCGGAAAGTGTTGACAAGTATTCGAGGGAGTAGCAGTTCAACGGAAGATTACGAGGAACTTCCTTGAAGCCAGCTGGAGGAGATGTGGTTGAAGTCTGCCTGCGAGCTTCCAAGACAAAATCATGTACAAATTGGCGTCCTTTGGTGCTGGTCTTCTTCTGAATAAAAATCTGATCCAATTCTTGCGCAAATTTTGAGAACTCCGGTGACCTCCAGAGCAAAGGGATTTTGAACAGAGAGCAAGGGGGATTGATCTCAGTTTCAGAAGTAGCCTTGATGTTATCGAATAAAGATTTTGTGTTAGGGTTGAATGGGAGTGTAGAGAGCGTTTCTTGACGGTGCTGCAAGATCTGAAATGAAGAAAGAGCTTAGCCCACATTTTGGGCAAGAGAAAAGCAAGAATGTGGCATACCTGCATTTGTACTTTGGATTTACATTTGGATTTTTTCTTCTTGGATTTGTGCTGTTCTGAAAACTGACCCAATCGTAATCCTTTCTGCCTTCCAAGAAACCATCTGTGGAGAACGCCAAGCTGGAAGGATGTGTTTGAGGCTTCAACCGGATCCATGAAAAAAGGAGTAAATGTTCCAGCTGCATAGGCATTCCTCCAATGTTTTAGGATAAATTTTGCGAAAAGTTGGTTCCAGTGAGAATCCCATGGATCAACGGTGGATCGCTACTTTACTCTACGATAACCAGGCCAGGAGAGTAAAGTAGCGACCTTCAGTTATGTTTTTCACAGTTATTGTTATTGCTAGCGCGCAGATAGCAGTGTCACGGTTATCGTAACTGGCCTTTCTTCATAAGGCTGTTACTGGTAAATTAACGAGTTATTGTAATGAAAGTCCAATTTTGCCCTAGAATGGCCCTTTCATACAGCTGTTACTGGTAAATGAACACATTGATGATCAATGAAAGGCCAAATTTGCCCTAATATGGCCTTTTATTGCTCAATATCTTGCTCGATAACTGCTGCTCTGCACATAGATATCGTAGCTTCCTTGAAAAAAAAACTCTCCCTGAGTGCGTTATCAATATTGCACCAGATTTCACAGTGGTGACCAGTCCGGTTATCGTAGAGTGACCAAAAATCGCTACGATAACGCTACTTTACCGATAACCGTAAAGTAGTGACCCACTGTTGCATGGATGAGACCAGCGAAAAGTAACACCAGGAAAACAAGATTTTGAGAGGTCTTGGACAAATAGGATTCGAAAGATTGGGGATATCTTCTGTGAGGTGGGTAATGTTGAACCAACAGGAATGGGATCAATGGGCTGTATGAGAATGGAGTCTGGCAAGTTAGAGCCAATGTGGAAATCGTGGGCAGAAGGTGGGAGCTTCCATGCCTCTGAAGGAGTTTTCTTGCGGTCATATTCTATGTCTAAGAGAGCTCGCGTGAAGGCAGCAATACAATGACTAAATGATGATTTGGAATTGGGGAGGATTTTTGAGTATGCAAGATTAACTTTTGCAACACCAACAGGTGGTTTGCCATTGGCGAAATGAGTCTGGGATAAGGACATTCTGAAGTAAAGGAATCACAGGACAAAAGAGCAGAGTCAGGAGGGGGAAGACAAAAGGAGGTCCAGATTATATATTACACAAATCAGGTTGTGTCTAGGAAAGTGCAAAGGGATGAGGGGAGAGAGAAATTATTAATGTGAATGAAAGGCAAATGTGAGTTTATGTAATTGACAAAGGGCCTTGGCCAACTCAGAACTCAGTTTGGCTCTCATTTGATGAAAGGAGTTGTATTTGGTCAATTGAGTATCCCTCTCATGTACGCGCGTACATGGGGGTGACTTTGGGCAAATGCATTGCTTGTTCCAGCTTGGTATTACAATCTGAATATTTGGGCCCATCACATGTGAAAACACATAATCGGTTTTTTGCCCTCGAAGGGTCCCGCCCATGTACGCGCGAACATGACAGTGACACCCACCAGATCAAATATTGGAGAGTACATGAGCCGCAACCATTGCTATCTCTTCCTCGTGAGCAAACACCAATACCATGTATTCTTTAGTCCCAACATCCAGCAGATTCAATGCCTTTCCTGAGTGTTAAGCCAAAGCAATATACCTTTGGTGTAAAATTCTGATCACTGTATAGCATAACCTAATATTTCCAGACAACGTCAATACATCAAAAATTGATTGCTAGCTGAAGTAGATTCCAAAAGCAGAGACACAGACATGGGAAAAAGAATAGATTTGTCTGACGTGCGGGGGACACAAGCCATCTCATTGCAATACACAACCACAGACATCAGATAGATAGGAGATCGTGAATTTCTCACTTGAATCTGGATCAGAACAAACCAAAGATTTACTACCATCCAGACAGAGGAACCACAGAACAGAACCAAAAACAGGAAACCATGAGGCAGTATTGTGGAATCCAGAGAGAGATAAGCCAGCTAGCTGTTGGTAGAAGGAACAGTTAGTTACAGGAAGTTAGCAATTGTCTTTTGTTCTGATAACTTACGATCAAACTATACCCAATCGTTTACCCTTGATCATCCTAAGAATGCTGGCCTGCTGCCGAGCCGCCCAATCCCCCTGGGGTGGTATCTGGCGTGGAAAACATCAATGGTCCTTGTCAAATGTGAATTGAAAAATCAGCTCAGCAGAAAAGTAGAAGAAGAACTTGAGGCCAAATACCTTTTCCAAGACGGTTCCTTTTCGCATCCCATATGGCCTTGACATTTGGGATTGCCCATTCAGGAATACGCATATCTTGTGCTCCCGCTCTGATTTTTCCATCACACAAAATATACCAACGCCAAGCCTCATGTTCCCTTTCTTTGGTGTTGCTAATGTTTAATTGTTGCTCTTCATGAGAATCTGGCTCAAAAATCTTGAGTGATTCATCAATCATTGTCTGCATGTCTTTGAGCCAAACAATTTGTATGGGAGATAGAATAGTACGAAAAGGTTCCATTGGTTGATGAGATGTTGGATTGAGATAAGATAGGTCCTCTGCCAATTAATATTTTTTGTAATGGGGGAGGATGTCATTTCCAGAGTTGTGGACCGTGGGTACAACACCCTTTTTATGATGTAAAATTTTATAACAGGCTAACGCAACCACAAATATGTGGATTCAGTTGATGCAGTCTTCTCCGAAACAGCATCTGAAGGCATGATGGTCGCGGGGTTACAAGGGGCATTAGAACTTGAGATTCAATCCAACCTAAAAATGTACATCCAGTTCAACGAGGAAGCATCACAGGGTGAGATGAAGTCCGACCTGGGCCAGCTCCTCATGAAAATGTACTGAAGCACATGATATGTACATATGCTCATCTTGCTATCTAAATGACTTGCACTTGTGCATGATTGTAGCACATCACATCAACTTGGTGGCTTGCATATTCTTTGGTCAGGTGGTGAGTCAAGATATGCACATGCAACTTTTGGGTGCCAAGTACGTAACTGTTTCCTCAAAACATTCATGAAAAAAGTAGATCTTGGTATCTGAGTAGCGATGATATAAAGCTTGCATCAACCAGCTTTCCCCAACTTATGTATGAATGTGAATTTTTTCCTCGTGTCCCATCGAATATCTAGAAGACGTCTGAAATTACTCATCCCCAATCTACTCGAATTAAAACAAACAAACTCGCAACATGCCTAAAACAACCAATCTCGTTTGCCATTGTGAATTCTATGGGTGCAACACCACGCAGCATGCAGAAGATGGCGGTAGAATTGTTCCTGGGAGGGTCTTGGGACGGAAAGACTATCAATTGCATCAGAAGAAAGCAACTATGCAACTCCAGAAGGAAGGGCCGAATCATCCGGAGGCACACCCAATGGGCTCTAATCCGATCCGGGTGAGTTGAATCACATCTGCTTTAAAAGCATAGTTAGATCTTGAGCTAATCCAAGTTTGACCCAGACTGGTCTGACTGCCTCCACCTCTAATCCACTGGAAAACAACACGAGGAAGGCGCCACTTTTGGAGGAGCAGTTTTGCACACAGGTCATGATTCAGATGGCCCAATCTGTCTTAAAAGACAAACTGAGCAAAGATGGGTCCGCATCTTTCCTCGAGTCAGCAAGGCAGAACATCTCATTCTTGGCAGAGCTGTGGAGCACTGAGGAACGAATTATTGATGCTAAAGCAATGATCCAACAGATTCCCAAAACTAGAGATGCAGTTTTTCATCGACTTGGCCTTGTACCAGATCTGACAACACAAATATGTTGCCAAAAATGTTTTGCACTCTACCCTCTGATAAAAGAAGACAAAAATCCTCCGATCACATGCACCCAGTCCTTCTTTTCCCAATATCAGGGGTATTGTAAGTGGGCTAAGTTGCAAGAAATCGTACCCAGATGTGATCAAGCCCTCTTCAAACTCAATAAACAGCAAGCATCAAAACCAATTCGGACATACTCATACTTAACTCTCAAGTCATGGTTGAAACAGCGGCTTTCTCAGAATTCTTTCGAGACCTTGCTAGACTCCAGCCTTCCCAAAACTAGATGGGAACCACACCACGACATGGAAGATGTGTGGCATGGTCAAATCTGGCGTGAATTCCCCAACTTGGACGATGGAACTGGGATATTTACCCAGAATTCTGGAAATCTTGTGTTCAGCCTATATCTTGACTGGTTCAATGCCGAAGGAACTTCAAATCTGGGGAAGCATAACTCTGTTGGAGCGATTGTCTTGATCTGCTTGAACCTTCCTCCAAATCAGCGCTACAAGCAGGAAAACATATTCCTTTTTGGAATTATCCCTGGGCCCAACGAACCCAGTCTAGACAAGGTGAACCATCTCTTACGACCGCTGGTGAATGAATTGAAAGAATTTTGGAATGGAGTCTTCTTTGAATCCACTGCTTCTCATGCTCAAGGAAGAACTATACGGGCTGTGATCTTTCCCCTGATCGCAGATCTTCCTGCTCTCCGGAAGGTTGCTGGATTTGGAAGTCACGCCTCAATTAGGTTTTGCTCTTTTTGTATGTTGAGCAAGCATGAAATTGAGGAAACGGACACCACAAAGTTTACCCGGCGGACGAATGAAGAGCACCAAAAACATGCAAAACTTTGGCTTCAACTAGAAAATGCGACTGAACGTAAGAAGTTTGTGAAGGAACATGGCGCAAGATGGAGTGTGCTCAATGAGCTCCCATACTGGAGGCCAATAGAATTCTGCTCGATTGAATTGATGCATGCCTTGATTTTGGGTGACTTGAAAGATCACACGATGCGCTTCATGTCATTGCCATCAGTCGCATCCAAGCTTAAGGATATTCAAGAGAAGGATGCGGAATGGCAGAATGACCAGTCATATACCGATACTCCGTTTGCAACAAATTGTGTCCCTAACTCCACCAACAAGGGCAAGCGGAAATTAGACGATATCGAAGAATCAAATCAAACCTCTGAAAAACCAAACAAGCGAGCCCGTGCAGCCAAAGCCAAGCAAACACCAGCCACAACAACGCTAGGTCTTGGTCAAAGCAGAACATGTAGTGGTGCTGGTGCAACATCAGATGGGTCATCTGCCCATTCCTATAGCCTGCGGATGCGGAAGAAGGCGCTGTGTGACGCGAATGAGGAGGTAACCACCGATTCCGCAGATGAGAGTGGAAGTGATCACACTGCCACTCGTCCTCGACATAGAGCTCGCAGAGCTGCTGCATCACCAATTCCGGATTTCAACCAACCGAAACTCTTGCCAGAGGAGCTGGACATAGTACGGCGGACTATCTTGCATACAATTGTACCCTCTTGGATTGATAGGGTTCCACGCAACTTGGGATTGGCTACCCACGGATCTTTAAAAGCAGCAGAATGGCTGATACTTTACAAGATCTACTATCCCATTGCCTTGATTCCTCTTTGGACCACAGCATACAAGGATTGCGCAACTGAGGAAAGCAAAATAAGGATATCCTCACTCCTAGAATCAACTACCTTGCTATCCAAAATTTCTCACTTCCTGACTCTCCCAAAGATCAAACTTCAAGATCTTGATGAGCTTGACAGTTTAATCTTGGATTATCGAAAGTGTCTTCAAAAAGGCTGGCCAGAAGCACCAAGCAAGCCAAATCTACATCTGACACAGCATTACTCTGAAGTTATCCGCCGATTTGGCCCACCTTGATCGACAGCAGCTTGGGCACAGGAAAGAGTTAATGGAATGTTGCAGAGGATGCCAACAAACCATCACATCGGTTAGTCTCATGCTTATTTGTGTGTAATTATTGCCATTGTGAGAATTTAATTACTGAGAAGGTGACATGTGTATTGTACTTAGATGATATACCGAAGACATTGATGAAGGAATGGCATATCAACTCAACATTCCAGTTAGTTCTCAAAGACCACACTGCAAAACACAACCGCGGCCCGGAGGACAACAATAAGAAGAAATCTACTCAGTTGAACAGAACTCTGATGTCAAAATGGAAGCGGGCGGTGGCTGGAAAGGAAGGTTCAAGGGGAAAGCTTGGTCAACATGCAGGTGTACCCCCACTTAACTCAACAGTTGATCTTGTTGAATACATCAAACTCAACGGCAAGACATTCACAACTAAAGATCGGCATCCAGCAAATTCCTTGGTCGAGTTCTACCTAGGGAAGGACCAGCGATTCGGTGAAGTGGAGCAAATTTTCCAATCGGAACAAACAGCTGGGAAAACTTGGTTGATCGTGAAACCATTCAAGGAAGTGGGACGGGAGGAAGATCCATACAAGGATTACCCAGATCTCAACTGCCGCTTAGTGAAATCTGATCACGACCTGACTGAGGTAATTGACAGTGAAAGGGTCATCGGACATGTTGCAATTCTTCTAAATCCGATCTCAACATTTGGTTTTGAAATACAAACAATGAGTGCTGTGGGATTGGGGACAGCTGTAAGTCTCAACAACTACCATTAAAACGTGCTGGTCTATGTCTTTCTGATATTTTATTTGGGCTTTATTTACACATGAAGGGATGGGAAGGCCTATGCAACGATTTTTAGGCATAAAACAAAGGGGATCATTATTTATTTGTTAGCCACATGCTCCCTTTTTTTGAATTGCAACATCCGTATAACTGTATTTTCCTCCATTTGAGAAACAAAGTGGAGCCTGCCTGAATTGCCCGGCAATTCCCCCAAATTTGTGTTCTGCTTATAACTCCATCCAACATGATTTCACGTTTTCCTTAAACTATTCCATATCCTCAACCACCTCTTTTGCTTGATTTCACCAACAACACCTTTGCATTGTATACTGCAACCCGTCTATCATCTGCTTTTTGCCCCATAAAAATCTACTAATTAGCTTCTTGAATCCAATCAGTCCCCATGCCTTCAGCACAAGATGAACAGAGCATATCTGGGAATGGAAACCAGGGAGATACATCTTCTTCTGTGGATCCAGATGAAAGTTGGATTTTGGCGGTCGTAGATGGATTTCTTCCAAAAGCCCAATCAGTGGGAAACAGTTCTGCAATGGAAACCGGTCCTGATGGTGAGTAGCTACTTTTTGCTGTATGTATTTTCTTGCTGAGAAATGTTTTGAATCCGTAGGAGCAATTCCTTCAACACAACTGAACCAGCCATCAGCTTTGCTTGAAAAGTCTCGACTAGAACCAAAGTTTGTGGTTGAAAATGCCCGGCGCGCGAGGGAGGAGGCGGAGGTTGATGAGGACCATAATCGAGCTGAAAAACGGATAAGAGGAATTGCGGGAAAACAGGCTCTGGCGGAACATTGTGATAAGATCTCTCGGAGTATCCAAACCTTTGTCAAGTTTTTTCTTGGTCATCCAACTCAGCCTCACAATTACCCAGCTTCTCCAAACGCTGAAGAAATCAAGGCCCAATACTGGGTGGAAAGAAGGACGGCTGAAATCAAGAAGCAACTCAATCGATTACGCCTCACGTTGAAGGCTAAGACTCCGGCAGAGATAGAATACTTTGTCTCTCAGGCAGAGAAAGAAATACGGAAGAACATCAAGTCACCCCCCTTTACTCCTGCTCTCTCAAAAGGCCAACATAAGGGCCTAGCCATCAGCTCTCAAACCAAGGCCAATGTGGAGAGGACTCTTGCGTTGGCCGGTATCTCAAGACTCACTTTCGACTGGGATACCCATCTTGGTGCGGATTCGCCTTGGAACTCCACTGTGGTCGAGGTTTTGGCAACCAAATCTATTGAGTGGATCCGTCGATCAATGCCCTTAACCAATCAGCAGGCTTCACAGGCCCAAGCAATAATCCAATGATGGTTCCATACTAAATGCCGCGAAATTCGCGAGTCCAGAAACATAAGCGGTGACGATTACAAGAAATTGAAGGATCAAAAAGCCACGAGGGCACAATACCAACAATGGAGGAAGAAAGTCCGTACATCCTTTCTACTTCTCCTGTCTATCTGTAACTCATTCTGACAAAATATGTAAATATATATTTCCGTGTGTTAAAGATACGAGAGAACAGGTGCAAGATGCTTGGTCAAGTCCTAAAAGAGAATATACTACTGGCGCACGTTGTTGAAAACAAGGACTGTGGCTCCGATATTGAAGATGGCGATCAGAACACGTTACCGTTAACCGTTTCCCCAAATTGGCGTAGCAGCCATCTCACCTCCGTTGTTCACTGTCTCGACAAAATGGTACAGGCACAGGCAGATCACCACAAGACTATTGCCACTAATCAGAAGATCTATGGCCGCTCCGCAACTCGAATCAAGAATTTCAAAGGCGTCAAGGGGGTCCCCAGAGATTTGCCGCGTGATTGCTATGCCGATGCTTGGTGGCAACTCCTGAGTCCTTTTGAGCAACAAACCATCTCCAAGGTCGAAAAAATGGGGCTGCCAGAGATTACCAAGAATCTCCAAACATACTGTTTCACCACCGCCACATCCACTGGTCAACAATCCGCTTCTCAACTCCCAACTCGTAACAACAACAAACGGAGGTTAGAAGATGAATCTGGAAATGTTGGTCCAAGTTTAGCTCCCGGAGAGGGTTCGGCCACGGCTGCCGGAGGGAGGATGAATGTTGATTAGCTTTATTTTATCATCTCACCCATTTCCATATCAATTTGCCTGTTGAAACGCTTATCATTGAGGGATGCTCCAGCTGCTGTGTTGTTTTCGAGATTACTTGGTAACTAAGTATTTTGTATCCATGGGGCCAGCTGTTTGTCACCTACACATGAAAAATATATACGGCATTGATTAATGCTGAGATGTCCCTCTCATGTACGCGCGTACATAGGGGGGGGCTCATCCTGCCAGAAGCTATCATGATTTGAGATAACCTGATATATACTCAGTCAATTCGGTACAACTGCGGGACCGGAAGTGAGTCTGATGTCCACTCTAATGTACGCGCGTACATGAGTTTGCACCAACTTCAGAAATCCTTGAAGTTCACTTGTGCATGGGACCTCACCTGACTTATCCAAATGTCTCTGCCAGTTGCCCATAATCCTGTAATTAAGATCATTGCTCCAGATCTGGGCAGTTCCATGAATAATCTGAGTAACAGTCTAATGAAGTTATTTGAACATTACAGCTGTCCTGATCACTTCATCATGCGCATGACTGTTGACTGCAAAACGTCTCCTACCAAAACCATGAATTGGCACATCACAAACTTTACACATTACAGCCTGAGGAATCTATTGTCTAAGTCAAAACCATGCTTAGTCTGGTTTTGGTTATACCAAATAGATCCGTCAGCAAATCTAATCACAAAGGTGGATTGTGGGTGGACAAAGGCTGAGTGAAAAAATTTTACACAAGGGGATCATTCTGGAATGAAATCCTCAATATATAAGTGGCTCCTCCTCCTCTGCACTTTCACCTCATTCCTCCCCCATCATCGCAGCATTTATTTTTGTGACCCCCCCACATCCTCAAAAACCATTGGCGAAATAACTACTGCTCTCAATTCATATTAACATGGCAGAGCCAGAGTCCAGAATTGCCCCTCAGCTTCCTCAGGAATCAACATCTCTGCAACCACCCCTCCCATCAGATGCTCCGACTCCACCACCAAGTAAGTCGATAGACTTATCCTCATGATCACCCCCCAGGCTGTTTCTCACTTTACCCATATCCCCCTAGGTCAGCAGGTGCTTGAAGCAAACTTTCCAGTCAAGATGTTACCAGCACCCACTTTTGAGGAGTTTGCAATTAGCAAAAGTGATCCCGGCGGCCTTCTTCCATTGAATCCTACCAAACCGATCCTCGATAATGAAATCCAGCAAATTACAGCGGAGGAATTTGGACAAACGATCCAAGCTGCTGAGCAAGCAGCCAAAGGGCTGAGAAATCTCAAGCTTCCCCGTAGTTGGAAACACCTAGTTGATGTCCTCGCTAATTCCATTACCAGCACGAAACGCAGTGAGTTCAAGTTTTCCCAGATTGCCCTCCCCATCCGGATGTTGCCTTCTCTTTTGACTGAAGCTCTTGCAAAGCCTGGGAGGAAACAGGCAAGATTCCGGACGATGAAGCCATCAAAATTGAATCAATCAAACCAAGCTCCACATCACCTCGAACATCAACTGGAGCAACTTCGAGCAAGCCCCCCAAGAAACAAGCCAAAAAAGGTGCCTCTGGTCGGCCAGCCGACTTGTTGGAAAAGAATGCCAAGACTCCAACAAACAGTAACGATTCCAATCCAGCAGCTCTCTCAAACAAATCAGACACATCTCAGCTTACCATCCCGAAACATGCCCCTACCGAGAATCCAAACATTAACACCCCAATGGGTGCACAAGCAGCTCTTGCCACCATCAGAGACTTGGAACCGCACCACTCTCCGGATACCCCTGATAATGCTGTGCAGGCTTCACCAACTCTACCTGCCGACTCTCAAGTTGGACCTGTAGCTTGCGACTCAGTGGTTGGAAATCCAGAACATCATATCCCGCCCGAATCCTCTCCATCAGCTGCGACTGAGACCAACAACGCGAAAGCTGGGGTCTCCAACACTAATCTAGCCGCTCCGGTGGAGCCACCTGCACACGGAACAACAACGGCCCCTCAACCCTCCCCAACCAACCAAGTTCTGCAACCTTCCCAAAGTATCCCAGAAACCCATTCTGGTCAAGCAAATCCAACCCCAAGTGGCCCATCCAACCCAAACCCTTCCAATCCCTCTTCTCAGGTTGTTGTTCGCCCGCTGACAATCCTCAAGTCTGTCGATGTGCGAATTAAAGTTGTTCATATTCACCAAGATTTCGAGGGATCCAAACCATCTTGGCAAAGGTACCAAACCACCTGGGCTTCCCTCACGTCTCTGGTTCAATTTCGTGTACAGTCCATGCACGCTTCAACTCCTTCAAACCCTGAATTCCAATTCCAACGCACGGCATGCTCATACGCATCATGGATTAAAACAATCAGCTCCCTGGGTAAGTGTTCTTTTCTTTTTTCTACATTCGTGTCTCCAAACACAGCGTAACTAACTGTTAGGTTGTTTCTCCCATGTATCTAGCGGACAGCTTCTTGTCACCATCCACCAATGAACAGTGGCACTGTCCCGACATCATTGATTTCCCCTTGCTTGCCACATTTGGAAACAAGGACAAATCCATCCCGCCGCAATCCTACATCTCTACTGCTGCAAAGACACCCCATCCCGAATCAACTCTAGTCCGGTTCCTTTATCGACTTGCGCACCCTACCGAAACCTCCATCTCAGAGTGGGCAAAGCTTGTTGCCGCTTCTGTGGAGATCATGGCCGATAGTCTGTACAAGCCACCCGTCCCCACAACCCAGCAGAGCAACAATCAAATCATTCAAGGCGTACAAGTACTTCAATACATCGAGGCCATCAAAAACCGCCCCTCCAGCTTTGAGTCTGCCGAAGAAAATCCTACCTCAGATGCTCCAGCCCCCCAGCAATCTCATTCTTTTGATGTTCTCCATGATTTCTTAAACCTGATCATTCTTGATGTTCTCTCAGCATATTTCATCTTCCAAACTCATGCACTCAGCAAGCCCCCACAGACAGAGGTGCACAAGAAAACCAATAAGCGGAACCGCGGTGCCACCCACAAATCATCTGATGCTCTCACTCAGACGAACCAAGAATCATCAGAATTGATCCAGCTTCGAGATGAATCAACTCGCAAACTACAGTCCTACCAGCGTCGTCAAAACTACCAGCCCTTGATATTTTTCCTCCTCGGTGGTGTTCGCGGTCTTTTTCTAGCATCCAAGAACCACCGCCACGCCGTTGTCTCTGATTGCATGGAATTCACCCAGGTAATCTCAGTAATTAAACAACACTCAAGTTCAACTCATACGCCCGAAGAACCCATCTGGAAAAACCTCTCAGCATACATTGTTAAGATATTCTCCCCTGTCTTCCGCCTGCCGAACAGAATCTCCCACATGGAAAAGACCCCAACCCAACATGAGATTGCTCAGGCCATTACTCTTGATTTTCTCAGTCATTGGGCAGAATGCCAGCCCACTTCACCTTTCCTTATTCCCCATGCTTCCCGTCATATAGAAGACAGTTGATTTTTTAAACTTGTACATATACATCAGTACATACGCTGAAGTTTATTGCTGTCTGGCCTCTTCTCACTCAAACTGTTCTTCTCGTCTTTTATTCCCTTTGTGATTTGTTCTTTTATATCTCAAATTCAGCTTCCCAGATACCAAGCCTGTACTAGTCAACTGTTGTTCCTAGCCACAATTGTTTATAAGTAATTCATCTTGCCCTGATGCGCTTAAGATTAAAAATTGCCATCGTTCTGCTGATTTCTGAAATGAAGTCTCTCCAATGCTCTCCCTTACATCTGTTTGTGCGTTTTGCAAACCGTGGAATGTGTAACACTTCCAAACACCAAGCAGATTCTTGCCTCAGACAATGGGTATTCATCAACGAAACCTCAGTGACCATAGTAGTTTTCCTTCCATGCATCACTTGCGGTTTCTAGTCATTGGCGCATGGGATATCTTTTCATTTGATAACGGTTTTAATTCATTTCTCCTTTAGGACATAAGTTATATATATGTAGTAATCTTTGAGAAAAATCAAACTAAATGCCAATCGTCACGTTTGGCGGCGGTGAAATTTCTTGGTGGATTTTCTTCGTATAGTGCGGGGTGCCTTCCAATCCTTTGCTTCGAGTTTGTATCTCTTTTTTGGATCACTCCTCAAGCCGTATTGAGTTACCTCTGATCAAGAAAGTTTCACTATACACTCAACCTAATATGATATACACCCAGACCACGAGTCAGTGCTTATTGTTAGAGTCAATCTTGATTATATGGAGTATCACATACACCAACAGAAACAAATCCGTAGCGGACACTGGGAACTCGAGCTGCGTTGCCACTAAATCTAATACAATCTCCGTGTTTGAGGTCTTGAAAGTTTTTGAGCGCCTTGGAATTGAGTGAACACAAATTGATTTGACCTGAGTGGGACTGCGCAGGAACAAGGTCAGCAATTTGATGGGGCACACTCAAGCAAATGTTCATGGGCATTTTAGAGAACTGCTATATTTAGTGTTCAGTCTAGAGGTAAATCCCATACCTGCTTGATGGTATTATCCACAATTTCAAGATGAGAGACCCTCTCGTGAATCGGATGCCAGTGGACCTGCACAACTCGAGCCATACCAAAGACCTGGGCATTTTCGTATTGATATATGTCGGGGAGTTCTCCATGGTGAATATACCAATTAAGGTTCTCTACAGTAATCGTTGGTTGGTTGGATACAGGACACAATGATAATTTTCCACATAGGAAGATCTGGCTGAGAGTATTGTCGAAGATTGCAGGAATATCAGGATCATGAAATTTGAGCACAACATGATATTCTTGATACCCAGTGAATGATGGGGGAAGATTAAATGATGCAATAGGGGTCCCAAGGTGTATTTCATCTCCAACTCGTTGTATACTACGTGTATTTGCAAGAAGTAAATTGGCAGCAATCTCAATCATTATGATTGTCTAATAGTTTGGAAATACGGCAGGCTGAGTTATGACTGGCAATCGAGGAATTCTAGGGAGGGGTGGGACAAGAAGAGGCACCTAGCATTCAATCCCGCCTTTTAATGGCGATACTCATCTATCCCAAAGTGTTGGAGGGCAAGCAACTTTTGTTTTGGCCTTCCACCCACAAAGGCAAATGACTTGTTCCCTTTCCTTCCCTGCATTATCTCATCTCAGGAATAAAGGATTTTATGTATCAATTTTGAAATGTACAAGTCAATGTGCCTCTTTGTTCTACTGTGTTAATTGGTGCAATTTGAAAATTGCTACAAAGTGTGTTCTCCACGGCAGGCATTTTGGTTTGGATTTGTTTGTCTTTATGTGTAAGATATCCTTTGTCAGGCCTTCCTGTTAACCGTTTTATTTGGATAATACATAACATATTTGTGTGATTAACCTTTGTGATAGTTTCTTGCATACGTACAATGCAGTGTTGACTGCCATGTACGCGCGTACATGATTGTGACCCATTTCACGAAATCCCTTCCACCACCAAAATATCCATGTGCACGACGGACTGCAAAGTCTATTTCTACAATGTGTAATACATAAAAACAACAATACCACCACCCATGCCCCCAAGGTCTTCTCCACCCAATTACCCAAAGGCTAACGTAACAAGAAAACTCTTTCTTGGAACCTCACAAGGGAATCCTCAATTTGGAAGTTCCATCATAGAAATCTGCCTCATTTTCTGACGAGGACTTCATTCCTCTTGTGTAAAGCATGTTTTCTGGCAAGGAAAACTGGACAACATTGTAAATGGTAACTTACTGCTTGTAATCCAATTGTCCTCAAATGAGAAAACGTTTGCAGATAAAAAATTCCCCAGCATACCAGGCAAGACAAGAAAACTTGTAATTGAGTAACATCTGCATAACAACCAATGGCAACCAGCACAAATTGAATCTTCTTAGTAGCGGTTGTGTGAGTCTAATCTAAAACGCTGATTTGGTCTCTCCCGGAGGTTGTGATTATGCCCTGTATTCCTGGGTAGTTCGTTTATATCAAAGACCTGTTGGAAGATTACTGCAGTCAGTTTCCGGAGGTCTCAATCAAAATCTCTCATGATTCCCGCTCAGCTAGCCTTAAATTTTACACACACTTGGATAGTTAATAAGCTGGTACAATCCCCTGGAACAATTGATCCCTTCATCTCAATCTGATCTCCCACCCTGAACCTGGCCAGGTTAAGGTTATTCAGTTGTGGATCACCTACCAGACGCATTGGCGTGGGCTGATTGGCCATGAAATATGCAAAAGGATCAACAGTTGGTTTCCCGCACACATAGCTTAGAGTAGGGAAATGACAAACATTCAATTCGCTGGCATCTACAGCAATCAGAAATCCATGATCTGATTCGTTCCCACCGGGCGAAAAGTCACTTGTGATTGCCACTCTGCCCCCCACATGCATTCTCTCCGTTGCATCCGGTTCCCCCAGGTGGATACATAGCAATCCAGAATGCGGAATCCAATTGCCGTTGTCGGATTTCATAGTTGGGAATGGTATATTTTGTGTAAGGATCAGAGTTCCTGAAAGCAGAATTTGTGTGGTGGATGGCAGAATAACTTCTGGTCTGGGTGTATTACAGAGATTTATATTATAACGTCTCATTTGTTGTGGGTAAATTCTAGCTTGGGAGTTACGTGAGAAGATGACACTATTAAAACTAATCATATCACCATGACTGCTTCGTGGGGTATTTGTGTCTAAGAAGCAATTTGCAAAAATTTTCATCATTGTGTGTATAATTCGTTGTAGGTGAATATCAGGAAACAAAGGACTGGCTGGCAAGAAATTCCTTTTATGGTTGTGCTGGCATGGTGATATACATCAGGGCCTTCCAGTTTTTGGGTAGTACATCAAATTTATCTTGGCAGCAGAAATAGCTGATATTACACCTGAGTCATCTTCGGAGTCATTATTCTGTTTTACCACTTGAAGATATCCCACCGCCGGAGCTTAATCCTACCATTCTCCGCCCCTATGATTGCTGCCCGTTTAATCATCACACATAATTAGATCAGAAGATCATTCAGAGTTGGATCTTGTTTGAATCTCCATACAAACTTGACTTCCCTGCCAGTGCATCTTTCGATGTCCACCATCATGTACGCACGTACATGATGGGGATGCTTCTTGTTTCCTCTATCTCCAGTTATGTAAAGAATCATGCATGCGCAGACTGAATCATGGGAATACATATGCCCACATGATACAACCTCAGTTCCAGAGGGGAAATAGAATTTCGTACAACTCACTTGAATACAGATTTCATTTCTGCCTTCGCTTGCCCGTACATGACAATGTACTGAGCAAATTGTTTCCTTGCATGTGCCTCCCTGCTATTGAATCTGTTATATAAACATTTCATTTCATAGATATGTATGTAGTCTATTCAAGTGAATTCTAACTTTGTGATCCTTTCAGCGTGATTTCATAGCCAGCAAACTCTGAACAATTGATACACTATACTTTCCAAGATTCGTCACATCAGGCAAATTTTGTATTTGCATGTTCCTCGTGAGAGAGATGTCAAAAAATCACCTCACATGTTTAAGTTCTCAACATGATTTTGTCTGGGTCTGTTTGGGTCCAGATCGGACCTCACCATCATATCCCCTGCTCAAATTGACGTGTACCCAAATAGCAAATCACAGTTGATTACTCAACATGCTGCCTGATATTCATAACGTCATCCAGTTCCCACTTCCCATTTGTTCATTCAAAGGCTTTTCATGTCATTTAGATGTACAAAGCCTCATATGAGGATCCTAACCATCTAGATTCCGAAATTTCTACTCAACTGGACCACATCTCCCTGATCTCCCACTGGCATCTTTCTGATGAACTGTTGCGAAATATTCATGAGGCAAGGGCTTGTTTTGTCATTTTATCATTGAGGACCGTTGAGTACTACATATATGTATTTCCAGTCTGATGTGCTGTTTTATTTTCAATTGGTAGGGTTTTTTGATCTTCTTGTCTGCTCGCTCGCTCTTTGAATTCGTTGCTTACAGCATCACTCTCCCACCGCGCGCCCCTCATTTCAAATGCTTGATCTAGACCCGCTGCTCCTTCCGGTGAGTGCCTCGCACCTGTTTGTACCTCAGCTAACGAACGATCCGAACCTCGTTTTTGAATGTGAGTGTTGCTCTCTAGAGCAAAGACCTCATTCTTCTGTAATCTTCTCCTGGAATTGCTCAACAACCCCTGCCTGCAGTTTTCAGAACCTCTACAACTTGCCTATCAACCCTGATCACTCGTCTGCATCTGTTGTTCAACCCCCACCTCAATCGTTTCATTGCGCAAGCACTCATCCACCCATCAACCCAGGAGTATCCTGTATCATCCATGGAGCTAACGGATATTGGTTTCAGCAAAGATCAATCAGGAGCGGGCGTAAGAACACCTTTCCCTTCATCTATCCTACAGCGTTGATTCGATAACAGCGCTGATATCCTCTTAAATGACCCATTCTGATTGTTTGCTCCAGGAGAACAATTCGGCTCTTGAACAGGAAAGTTCCCCTGCAAGCCCACCTCGGTTTCCTGGAGCTTTTGCACTTCGGGATCAACCCCATCGCCCGATTCCACTTATTTCGGCCTGCCAATCTGTAACAGGTGCAATCGATGCCCCAGCTCCTCTCTTAGTCCACTTTACCGATCAGTGGTCACATCATCCCCTTGTGTACTCCTATCCCACCCGCCAGAGAATCATGTCAACTTCCTTTCCCCTACAGCCCCCATTTCCTTGGACGAGAAGCGGCTCAACGGTGTACTTCCCCCTCATTGATCCCCCAACCATCTTTTCCTTTGGCGGATCGTTCGATGGTGCCTTACAAGGCGATCTATACTCATTCAGCATTGATCCTGCCGTCTCAACACCAAACTTAACCGCAAAACTTGTCGCCACGCGAGGTCCCGCCCCAACTCCTCGATCTGAACCACTTTTAGCTGCAGCAGATGGTCATCTGTTCCTCTGGGGTGGCATGACAGAAGAACCAGGTCGTGCCGAGCAAGATACACGCATCTATTCCCTCTCGCTATCGACTAGTTCCTGGAGTCGATACACAGTCTCAGGACCCTTTCCAGCTGCGACGTTTGGATCAACAACAACGATATTTGAAGGATTCTTTTACGTTTACGCCGGGACTGACATGAATGGATTGGCTCACGATTGCCTTTGGCGAATTGACATCAACCATTGCAAGCTTGTCTCTCTTTCTGGCCTCTACATGATCTCAAAGCTGAGAGCGTCTTCTATTTCAATGTATATCTCTCCAGTGACCTCCAACTTGCTATGGGAGAATGTTTCATACCCCCGTAGCCCAGCAGCGCAAACAGGCCATTCGGCCATTGTATATGCTCGCTCATGGATCGTTTTTGGTGGTTTGAACGGCGAAAACGTTTTCAACGATATATGGACGTTCGTTTTTGGTAAAAAGGAGTGGACATCTGTAGCTTGTTCGGGATCTCTTCCCCCTCCACGCCAACAGCACTCAGCACTTCGACTTGGCGAGAAAATGTTTGTTTTTGGCGGAGTAGATGGCCAAACTTCGAAACTGTGCAACATGTGGGCCTTGGACCTCCTGAGGAAGTATCTCTTCTGCTTATTGGTCCAATTGTGCCTTGCTTGCCCTGCACCTGAACACGAGCTTCTTTGTCATATGTAGGTTATGCTTGGTATGAGGTCGCTTGCGAAGGAGGTGCAGAAATGATGACTATCGGCCAACTCACAGCGGCGTGGGATGAAACGATTTACTTATTGAGTAGCAACACTACCACTGCCGGCCTGCCCCTTCGTCATTCGCTCTACCACACGCTTGACTGCTCGAAAATAACTTCATCATCCACACCATCCCGGGATTTCCAGCTAGTATTCGGGGATGTCTGCGAAACTGTTGTGGCGCTGCCACATGAACTGTACCCGACAAACGATCTACCGTGAGTTTTCCTCTGATAGATTCCCTCAATCCTCATGGCTCCCCAAGAATTGGTGTTTTGTAGATTTAGTGCAGTAGGCGTGCATATCATCCGTGCCACGGCTAATTCTACAAGGCACTGATTCTTGGGGAAGCCGTTGGACCAGGGAGGTTCTGGTGTTATGTACGAGTAGTGCGGTCGGCGTGCACATCAACCGTGCCACGGCTACTCCTATGTACACCACACCTCTTCTGCATTCCCACCAAGCGGTGCTCAAGATTATTTGGACCGGCTATTCTCGTTGTATCTCCCATCTTGTAGTGAATTGTGTAATGTTTTTTTGGCTGATATAAACTCTTCATTTGTTTATTCAGCCCAGGCAAACGCTCACGAATGGGCAAGGACGCTAAGCGATTTGCGCGAGAAAAGGCAAAAAGAGAAGCACCTGTTTGTATCCCCGGCCAGCACGACAACATACACCACCGTACCGTGCCACCTTCTCGTCAACACGATCCGTGCCCTGATGAAGTCATTACAACTGACCAAACAATCAGAGAACATTACGTATCCCTGACGCATGGCGTTTGCATCGTTGCGCCGAACAACCTTCCTCCGTTCTGCATGGCAGCTTGGTATCCATTCGAAACAATGGCGGCCAGCGAGAAAAAAGGTTGGGAAAAATTTGTCCTTCACCTCCTTAGCCGAATCGACTATGTTTCCGAAATCAACACCAACGGGCCCCAAATTCGTGGATCTTTATGGGGCGATGGCTGGCGGAAATGTTCAAAGAACACTGAACACTTTGGACGGTTTTGCTCCGTGGAGTTTTTGCGGAAACAGATGAAGCTCCTGAAATTCAACCCAGAGGACCAGAAAGCCCGACTCCTTGAAGCTGGACAGTGGATCTCTGACAAATTGAGAAGCTTTGCGCCTGGCGTCCACGACTCGAATCAAAAGCTGCTCATCACTAATCAGTACCCTTCGATGAATCACACGGAGTATGGCGAACCCTATACATCGGCCGACTTCGCCTCTTTCCTGACCTTTACCATGTACGACTTTTACAATCATCCGCACACCGATAACAATGTGAACGACTGGACGCTTGTTGGTTGGATTCCGATCTTCAACCCAAAAAACTCGGATAATCCTCAGATCTTGGCCGATGAAATGTTTGACATAGAGGGGGGTCAGTTCTCCTTTCGTGATTTTCAAGTCTGTCTAGACTTGAACAAAACCCTTGGTGTTACACTGTGCGTATTCAGATCTCAAGACTACCGCCATCAAACTCTGCCTGGCTGTTCCCCTTCTGGAATGTATACCAGAATTGGATTTTCTTGTCAGATAAACAGGAGAATGGCTAATGCTATTACCGCTTATATCAATGGCTTATATAAAAAAGATTTAGACATTGGTGGCTTGCAGAATCAAATTGACAATGCAAACGCTCCTCCAAAGAAAAGAAATAAATAGTTGTTTTCCAAATCTTTTTACAATTAGTTTTAAATGAAATGTCATGATTTCCTCTTTTTTTTATGTTCCTTAATTTCCAAACTCTTCATCCAACCCATGTCTTGAAGTGATCTGTCTTCAATCCAATTCAAGTTTCCTTCTCAAATGTCCCAAACAGTGCTTTGATCCACATCAATTTGTGACAATGTATCTCATCAGTTGTGAAAGTCAATTTCTGACGAATGAATGGTTTGGATGAATGTGGAATATTAAGTTTTTGATGAAGAACCGGTCAAGTTTCTTTCTCAACAGAATCAATATACCACGCTGAAAATAGTCAAAGTGCTCATGCGGTGTGCTTAAACATTTGTGAAAGTAACTGAGATTAAGATTTCTGGTTCAAATTGACCAAACATATGTGCATTTATGTATGAGTTTTGTCACTTTCTTTCCTTTGGACAATTTGAAACATCACAAGCATTTCTCACTGCATTTTGTATTTGAGGATGAAATCATATATCACAAACCATTCCAACAACTCCCTCAATCCCTTGGCTTTATACTGCAATTGTAATCTGATAAACAATAAATCTTTGTGGAGATTAATTGGGCTTTATTTAAGCCATTCAGAGCTGTAATCAATTTAGACAAGGTGTTTTTAGCACTTGTTTCACTGTAGTTAATCCATGGATAATTCTATGCAAGAATGACTGTGTAACAACGTGAAAATGGAATTATCAAAAATTGGATCAATTCAACATGCCATGAACAACAGCTGGCATCATTGAAATTTAGTACTTCAGCAAGATAAGGTTATTTAGTTGTACATCGAAGCCACTAAGCATTAGCATTAACTATTATTTCTAGGTGCAAGTTGAATGGTTTGTTTGTGCTCAACTGCAAGAAACAACATATCCTTTTCAGAAACATTTGTCACTTCCCGCTGGTGCAATAAACAAATGGCCACAAATAATTCAATTATACTCACAGGAAACTGCTTTGATATGTTCCAGTTCATTTACAACTGATTTGAATTTGAGTTCTGGGTTATATTTCAAGATGAGTTATGGATGATTCCCAAATTAGTTTGAATTCAGTTATGAATTACTTATTGATACTGTCTGGAAGAGTTCAGGGTGAGCTGTGCATCAGTTCTGAATAATTTTCCCCTGTGACAAGAAGACTTTTGGGATGAGTTCCAGACCACTTATGGATGATCTTCCTCACTATATACATCACTGCTTAAGCTATATTTACTAAAGGCCTCCAGCACAGTTATGGAAAAAAATTCACGTAGGGCACTCCCTGGAGAGTGGGAACATATCTCCCCTGGTGACAGTACCTAGGGAAATTCAAAATGCAACTGGGGATAGCTACATTTTTGGACAAGTTGCTCTGGACGCATGTCACATCAAAGCTGGTCAATATAAATATCTTATTGTGGCACGGGACGACTTATCTGGATGGGTTGAGGCTGCCCCTCTGGTCAAACTCACTGCAAGTAATGTGGCCAAGTTTCTTTTGGAAAACTGGGTCTACAGATATGGTTCAATCAAGACAGTCACAGTGGATAACGGCGCGGAATTCAAAGAAGACTTCATTGAAGCTGTGAAAAGTATTGGAGCAACTCTGAAACCTACAACACCTTAATATCCGGAGGCAAATGGAATGATTGAACGTGGACATCGACCCATCAAGGACGCTATGGTTGAAATGTGTGGTGAATCTGGCGGAAAGTGGAGGGAGTATCTTCCACTAGTTTTATTTTTGGACAGGATCTCAACAAAACGGACAACTGGATTCACTCCCTACGAACTCGTATTTGGACAACTACCAGTACTACCAGTGGACTTGGAAATGGACACCTATTTGGGAATAGATTAGTTAGAAATCAAAACTACAGGACAACTTTTGGAAGCTTGGGCAATGCAACTTGAACGACGGGAAGAAATTCTGGAAGAAGCTCACACTAAGATGATGAAAGCTAGAGAGGATTCTGTCAGATGCTGGGATAGAAAAATGGCAGCTTGATTACAACGACCCTTGGACACTGGCAAACTAGTACTCATTTACAATAAAACTTTGGAGGATCAGTGGGGAAAAGTATTTTTGAACCGCTGGAATGGTCCCTTTAGAATCGAGAAACAACTACCTAAAGGATCTTATGTACTGGAAGAATTGGATGGGACAGAACTTCACCAAAACTATGCAGCATCTCATATCAAGCGGTTCTATCCTCAAGGATGACCCCTGGATCAAGTCATTGAAGATGAACAGGACCCTGAACTCAGCAGTCAAGATGAAGACAGTCATCACTCTTCTGATGAAGAAAACCCTGATTCTTCTGATTGAGCATTACCTCCTGGGCATGAGAATAAACTGTTCAACCTCAACTGTCAATACTTAAACTAGTTAATTTCTTTATAATTCAATAACTCAAGCACAAACTCAAAAAAACACTCAAGAATCAATCCAAAATCAGCATCAAAACACTTCAATTAGAACATCAAATTCCAGCAAATCACTTCAAAAATCAACACATAAATCAAAAAACAAAAACTCACTGGTTTCAAATTTTTTTTAAGTTGGGGGAGGTGCTCTCACTTCTCTCAAATCCCTCAGATTGGTACTCTGAGCTCACTTTCTCTTTTAGTCTCACCCTCTCTCAAAGATTCTCACTCTCACTTTGAAGGTTGGGGACAACCTTTTTGAAGTTGGGGGAGGTTTTTTGGGTTACTTTAACTAAAACTAACAGTAAGATAGGCTGAAAGACAAAAAATTTTTAGCTATAAAGATTTTTAGTTTTTTTATACTATCTGGTGATTTTTTTGGCTTTACTGGAAATTTTACCCTTTAGAGATTGGTTGTCCATCAAGCTTGAGGCGAAGGAAGCTGAGGAAGCTACAGAGATTGGGTAGTCGTGATTGCCGGGAAGCAAGCTGATTTGATTGATTAAGGAAGGCTCAGGGCGATAGATGGGAATAGGTGATTGGTCCATGTGACTACTCATGATAAAGCTACAGGTAGAACGCGACTTTGCGAAGGTATTCGGACTAGTTGGATATAACTGGGGAAGACTACGAAGTTGGAGACGAGCAGATGAGGAGAGGAAAGGGGAAAGTCCCTGGCCTTTAAGCCCAACGAGTCAACTACAAGAACACAGTACCACCACCAAGTAGACAAGGCCAACCGGCAAGAGAAGCTTTGTCCCCAAGCTTCTCCCAAGAGGAGCCATTTCCGTGAACATAAGGAGGTCGAAGAACAAACATCTCTGTCTGGATCACAGACAGAGATGGTGGTCGGCTAACATAAAAGAAGTTCTACACAAAGAAAAGAAGGCTTACGTGCGGGTCGGTCAAGGATCTTGATGGGCAATCCAATTCGAAGACGAAGGAAGGAGGCTTTTTTGGTTACACAGCAAAGTCAAGGAATCGAGTTGGGGGAGGATATGACCTGGTGTCCTCCCTGGGCAAGCAATGAAAGGGCTTGTCAGTCAAAGAAACAATCACAAACCTGGATGTCTGGATACACACCTTACCGGCCAGGGTATTGGAACGGGCCTCAAAGATATCGGACGAAGACGGCGAGGGCAGATTGGCGGGCAGTTGGAAGATGACGGGTGATTGGCGGCATTTGACCGGCATCCGTGACCGGGGACTTGTCAGAAGCCTGGACCAGCCAAAAATTCGTACTTGAACCCAAATCCCGGGAAACCCATGGATTACCGGGGCCCTCTAACATATACACACGGACGCGGGCGCCGCAGCTTGCGTAGCCCCAAGTTAAACCCCTTCAGGCGGCTTTGAGCTTAAACCCGGAGCCCAAACACTACCAAAACACCAAATACAACTACAGAACCGGCGTGCAACCTCATGCACACTGTGCAACACCCCAGCGCTACCCCGCCACAAAACAGGACAAGACACACGCATTTACACAACCCCATCAATAAAAAAAAAATCAATAATAGACCAAATTTTTCCATCTGTCTTACCACCCTTTTTTCATATATATACTAACATCAACTCCCCTTCTTTAAAAAGAAATTTAATTAAAATACATACATAAAAACAAGAAACAAACAAATAAAAAGACAAAACAACAAGAAAAAAATAAGAAAATACAATAAAATACATTCACAAGTTAAAAACACATAAATAATCAACAAATTTTTTTCCTTCTTTCTTTTCCCTTTATTTATTCCGTCAAACCTCAAGACTAGCATTAACAACTCATACACGGACAACAAAAAATATCAAGACAGCTTCAAGACATCAAGACACAACTCTACACTTCGGATAACAACAACAATCAAAACAGAATTGTCTGGGGACAGACAATAAGTTGGGGGAGGATGTGGTATGCTTTATGGTTACCCATCTAGCCCATTTCAAAATTTCCTTTTTTCTCATATGTACACTCTCAAATCAACCAATATGGCGGCACCACTGGATTCTACAGCCAAAACTACACATGACATCATGGACAACACACCTTAAACCTCTATGGATCACAAGTTACAACCACTTCAAGACACCATTATTCAGTTACATACACTCAAAACACCATACTCAGGTCATGCAATCCGTTACATGAACCACACTTACCCAGGACATGTAATCTGTTACATGGACCACCCTGACAGCTTTTCTACCCTTTACATATACTTTACCTCATCAGCTGCACTCATTTCATTGTGCTATGCGCATTTCATGACGTGTCATGCAGTGTTATGCACACTTGATGCAGGCTTATGCAGTCTTATGCAGGTGCATGCAGACTAGTGTAATAGGGGCTGCAGTCTGACAGTTGACAGATGACATCATGCAGGTGTCAAGATAGCAAAAACCCCTCATGCAGCTTGCAGATGACATCAGTTGACAGGCCAGGCCAGCTAAAACATCTCACCTCCTATTTCTCACTAGCTGAATTCCCTCATATGACATCATGACCTCATGTGACCTGTCAACCACCAGCCAAAATACCTCATTGTAGTCTTCAGGGCAGCTAAAACCCCTCATTCTCTTGTTCCCCTGGAGCTAAAATTTCTCACTCTTTTCTATTTAAGGAGGCTCTCCTCCCCCCAGTTGTAAATTCTCTCAGCAAACTACTTGCACTCAGCTTACCCCATAACAGTACAATACTTGCTCACTCTACAGTATTAGCCCCACTCTATATTGTGGTTTTACACCCTTACATACAAATTACAACCTCATTAAAACACTTACACATCAGCTACATCACCATAACCCTTAAGCCACCTGCTCAAAGTAGGCTATCTTTTGATACACCTCCACTATCACTTAGGGTGTTCAAAATTGATTTTTGAATATCATTTTACATAAAATCATAAAATTTATCAAAGTTTTGAGAGGTGCTTGAAATGAAGAGAACCCTCAACTTTCACCATATCAAAAGTTTGGACATGTAAATCTTATGATTTTCTGTAGAAAGTGGTTTGAAAATCAATTTTGAACACCACAACTACATAAACCTTCCAATCATAGATTGGGGGGCTTGTTTTAGTGTCTAGTGACCCAGGAAAGGCAGAGGTAACCTCATTCATCCCTTTCCGCACTCAGCAAAAGGTTCTCAGGAACACTTTTGAGCTTTACACCGTTGGTTTGACATTTCCTGACCGGAACTTGTTCACTCAATTTGAACAATTTCTGTTGTCTGAGACAACAACTAAATGTAATCCACTTGAACAGTATCAGGACAATTACACAAAACTCACCCCCAACCAGCGCCAAATTGTTGATGATATTACCAGGTCATTTGAAAGAAGTGGGTCTGGGCTTGCATATATTGATGGACCTGGCGGCACAGGGAAAAACTTTTTCATGAATGCTTTGATTGATTACTTTACAAACAAAGGTCTGAAACTCGCTGCGGTGGCCTCTTCAGGGATTGCATCTCTGTTTTACACAACACCACTACTGCTCATGCTAAGTTCAAAATACCTCTGAAGGTCAATTCTGGGTCTATCTGTGCTTGGGAGCCTCAGTCAGCGCTTCGACAAGAACTGTCTGAGTTAGCGCATAATCTGGGACAAAATCTCTATGCAAAACAAATTATTGGTTGAAGCAGTCAACAGATCATTCCAGGACCTGAAAAGCCGCAACAATTCATTTGGAAGCATCAAGGTTGTATTCAATGGTGATTTTCAACATACTCTGCCTGTCTTCAAGATGGGCGACATGTTCTCACAAGCAAAGCTTTGCATTTTGAAGTCACCGCTCTGGGACAAAATAATTGAATACCACCTGCGTTGCAATGTTTGGCTTTTAGGCTCAGGCTCAGCGTCTTCTGAACCTGGTGTGGTTCATGGTGTGGTTCAGGTCCATAAATGGCAACTTAATGGAGGCAAAGGTAAAATCCAGAAAAAACTTGTGTAACATGTTCCGTTGCAATTTAATGGGACATTGTTGCGAGATACATCAATCCAATCACTCAGACCAGATATTATCAAGTTCATCTACGGTGAATTGACTACGGCACAAGTCCCAACACCGCAACAGCTGCGCTGAGCACAGCGGGAAGCGTAGCGAGCGCAGCGCTTCTTGCCGCGCTACGCTACACTTTTAGTGAAGGGATTTCAAGTGAAGACCGCCGCACAAAGAAAGCACTGAGATGAGCCTTTAGGCTCAAGAAGGGACAGTGAGGGGATAAGAGCTCACCGGATTGGCTGGGATTGGAGGCGCGGATAATGTAGAAGAAGAACCGATGAGGTTGATTGCGCTGAACTAGACTATGGCAGATCCAAGTTTACTAAAGACAGCCAATCACGAAAAAAAAAGATCAAGGGTTTCCCCTGCAAGCATTACAAAATCCAAACAAAGGGTCTCCTTCCAAAACCAAGCCTCCATAGACACAAGCCCAGCACCCATCCCCGGCTAGTGAGGCTTAAAGTACTGGGCGGTTGAACCCCAGCGCGCCGCAAGGGCAATTGCAAAGGGGGGCCAACAAATGTATAGACCCTCAAACCGCGCAAACGCAACGGCGGAGGGGTTTTGAGCATGACCCCCTGCTGGAAATGCGGCGAGGGCAATCTCCTCAAACTGCGCAAATGCAACGGCGGAGGGGCTTGAGCATGACCCCCTGCTGGAAATGCAGCGAGGGAAAGCCCCTCAAACCGCGCAATTGCGACGGCGGAGGGGCTTGAGCATGACCCCCTGCTGGAAATGCAGCGAGGGAAAGCCCCTCAAACCGCGCAATTGCAACGGCGGAGGGGCTTGAGCATGACCCCCTGCTGGAAATGCAGCGAGGGAGTCACCTGCCGAAGCTACCCGACACAACCAACGACCTTTTATATCCGCCAACCACCCAGTCTCACCGTCCCCACATTATCACACCCCCAAACACTGCCAAGGCAACCATTCCCGCCGCGAAGACCCTGCCCTCAAAATACCAATATACCCTGGCGACGCAATCCAATCCCCAGGTCGGCCGCGTTTGAGACCAGGTACAATACACAAGCAAACTTGACTACACGACACCCGACTCAAAGTCATGCAACCACACCGGCCATCAAATCAAGCGTCTGATCATTCTGCATGGTTCCCGCATGCCCGTAACCGCTACAATAAATTCTACTGCCTCGGCCACCGTCTTCCATCGAGTTCTGGCCTGGCACGTTGAGTTGACTACGACCTATACCAACCAAATCGGCCCAAATAGACAACATGCACCCTTCATTTGCCTGAACCGCCAGCCATTCCCAACCGGCCAAACGCCCTAACCAACCAAACTCCAGCCAGAACCAGGCAAGTCATGTCAGCCCAGCGAGTTTCAGTAACAAGCAAAGTAGCCAAGCGCACGACTAATGCTGGAGGTGTAACCATGATTTAAGGTACAAATACACCCCCGCCCCTCACCTCGCACTCCTACTCATCTGCTTATAAAACTTCCTTCTCATCATTGGAGCTATCACACTTGACCTCCATTTGACCGGTCGTGCTCCGGCCTCCATCTCACCCATGGGGGTATATATGGGGTTTTCCTCCGCGTGGCATCTGAGACTAAGCCAAAAATGAAGGCGCGCAGGACCTACGCTATATCAGGTGAAATCGCCCGTTATAACGGTCAAGTACTACCCAACTTCATGTGCGTTGACATTGCGTATGCAAATACCCAAATGGAATATGAGTGTCAAATCGGCCTCTGGTCATCATCAAGGCGGTTGGTACGGTGCTTTCTGTACAAGATTATCAATTGAAGTGGGAAGGCGGGGGGTTCATCCGCGATGTTACTATGTCTCATCAGTCAACTGTGAGTCATTGCGTTAACTTGGCGTGACAAAGTCATCTAACTTGCTGTTTAGTCCAGTGATAATCACTTTCTGCAAGCGCGTTATTTGATTGAAACTACACAATGTGATTTGTCAACTATGGACAATTTGGGAACAGGCTCTCGGGCTTCTTTTGCTGGCGAGCTCGACGGAATAAGTTGGACTACTGGCGAACTCGTGATAAATGTGAGCTCCCTGTTGTAGTTGATTGTTTTCACCACTTATACTCATGCCAGCTGTTAGTTTTTGACCGGATAAATCGATAAACCATGAATTCAATGAACTTGTTTACTAATTGGTGGCCGGTCACATTTTATACCATTATCCACGACAGTGATTTCTGAGCAGAGCTTGCTCTCTTCCTGTTGACTGTAATACAGTACTGAATAGTTTCTTGGAGGGAATTCTCCGCAGCGTCTGAATCATTTGACGTCTACAATTATAAATTTAACATCCCAGAAATTCTACCGTTGAGTCTTGGGAGGTTGGCGAATCCATTATCATGTTAATCTTTTCGTGATATCAAACTAAATCCGCAACCTGAGTTTGAGGCGATGGCCGTTACTTGCCCTTGTTAGCACTCAATAGGCGGTTAGTGACATTTGACCTGCGAGTCGTGACGCGGCTGGTGTGGGAAATCTTTTGGATAGTGGTTAGTAATGTAGCAAACTGTAAGATTATTTGGGTTTCAGTCAGACTGAAAGCAAGTGTTACTCATCAAATCTTGAGGTCATGATGGGCCCCGTATCCAAAAATGGGTATTAATACTTACTCGAAACACTACCAAGATGGATGAATTTGTGATGTCGTATATTGATCAATATAGCGTATATTGATCAATTTATATTGATCAATTTTTTTTATTATTCTTCTTGATACCTTTGTCTGTTTTCCATGTCTCCTTAATACCATTCTATAATCTCTCTCCTTCCCCTTGTGTTAGCTTCAAGCCACAGGAATCTTTTTTTTTGCCTGATAACATTCATAAATTTCTACATACACCATTCAATTCTTCCTGAAAAAAAGACATTGCAAGTTTTAGGATTAATCCAGGGTGGCTGAGGGGTCTCAATTTTTTTTTTTCTTTTTTTTTACTTCAACAACTGATCTGTTATCAGAAGTCTGCAAATTGACTTTTTTTTCAAAAAAGGAAAAACATTGACCGCTGACCTCTCTCATGATACCATCCTGCACACATTTTTATTTGGTTGGTTGAACTTGCTCAAGATATTGCATATCATACTTGAAGTGCTATATGCATAGGAGGCCTTTTTGAAATTAGTTTACCATGGTTTAGCATATTTTTGTCAGGTTCTTTTTTTTATCTACTTTTGTTATCAACCACAGATTAATGAGGAATATTTCCACATAAAATTTTGTTGGACAATTTTTCTGAATATAAAACCCAGAAATAATGTTTTTGGGGTCACATCCATTATGCAGCAGCTGCAATCTGATCAGTTGCCAAATCTCACTACTTTGTTAGTTTCTTGGTATTTCTGCAAATATATCTCAACACAGCCTGGGAATTTTTCCATGAAATTGGTACCAAAATTTTTAAAAGCCCCCATAGATTCATTGTGTACCTTGAATGACCACAAAATCCCCAAGTGTAGCTGCTACAATCTGATCAGTGGCCAAATATCACTAATTTGGTAGTTTCTTGGTGTTTCTGCCACTATATCTCAACACAGCCCAGGAGTTCTTCCATGATATTGATTTCAAAATGATCAATAGTCCCCAAGGATTCATTGTGTACCTTAAATGACCACGAAACTCCCTAATGTAGCCCCTACGACCTGATCAGTTGCCAAAAAGCACTAATTTCGTAGATTCTTGGTGTTTCTGCCACTATATCTCAAAGCAGCCTGGGAGTTCTTCCATGATATTGGTACCAAAATAATCACATGCCCTCAAACATTCATTGAGTACCTTTGATGACCACAAAACCCCCAAATGTAGCAGCTACAATCTCATCAGTTGCCAAATCTCACTAATTTGGTAGGTTCTTGGTGTTTCTGCCACTATATCTCAACACAACCTGGGAGTTATTCCATGATATTGGTTTCAAAATGATCAATAGTTCCCAAGGATTCATTGTGTACCTTAAATTACCATGAAACTCCCTAATGTAGCCCTACGACCTGATCAATTGCCAAATATCACTAATTTGGTGGATTCTTGGTGTTTCTGCCACTATATCTCAAAGCAGCCTGGGAGTTCTTCCATGATATTGGTACCAAAATAATCACATGCCCTCAAAAATTCATTGAGTACCTTTGATGACCACAAAACCCCCAAATGTAGCAGCCACAATGTGATCAGTTACCAAATATCACTAATTTGGTAGTTTCTTGGTGTTTCTGCCACTATATCTCAGCGCAGCGTGGGAGTTCTTCCATGATATTGGTACCAAAATGATCAGATGCCCCTGAAGATGCATTGTGTACCTTGAATGAACACAAAATCCCCGAATGTAGCAGCCACAATGTGATCAGTTGCCAAATATCACTAATTTGGTAGTTTCTTGGTGTTTCTTCCACTATATCTCAGGCCAGCATGGGAGTTCTTCCATGATATTGGTACCAGAATGATCAAATGGCCCTGAAGATTCATTGTGTACCTTGGATGACCACAAAACCCCCAAATGTAGCAGCCACAATGTGATCAGTTGGCAAATGTTCTAATTTGGTAGTTTCTTGGTGTTTCTGCCACTATATCTCAGCGCAGCGTGGGAATTCTTCAATGATATTGGTACCAAAATTATCAAATGGCCCTGAAGATTCATTGCGTACCTTGGATGACCACAAAACCCCCAAATGTAGCAGCCACAATGTGATCAGTTGCCAAATATCACTAATTTGGTAGTTTCTTGGTGTTTCTGCCACTATATCTCAGCTCAGCGTGGGAGTTCTTCCATGATGTTGGTACCAAAATGATCAAATTCCCCTGAAGATTCATTGTGTACCGTGAATGACCACAATACCCCCAAATGTAGCAGCCACACTGTGATCAGTTGCCAAATTAGTGATATTTGGGAACCATTCACATTGTAGCTGCTACATTTGGGGGTTTTGTGGTCATTCAAGGTACACAATGAATCCTCAGGGCCATTTGATCATTTTGGTACCAATATCATGGAAGAACTCCCACGCTGTGCTGAGATATAGTGGCAGAAACATCAAGTAACTACCAAATTAGTGATATTTGGCAACTGATCACATTGTGGCTGCTACATTTGGGGGTTTTGTGGTCATTCAAGGTGCACAATGAATCTTCAGGGGCATGTGATTATTTTGGTACCAATATCATGGAAGAAATCCCACGTTGTGCTGAGATATAGTGGCAGAAACATCAAGAAACTACCAAATTAGTGATATTTGGCAACTGATCACATTGTGGCTGCGACATTTGGGGGTTTTGTGGTCATCCAAGGTACCCAATGAATGTTTGAGGGCATTTTATGATTTTCGTACCAGTATCATGGAAGAACTCCCACGCTGTGCTGAGATATAGTGGCAGAGAAATCAAGTAACTACCAAATTAGTGATATTTGGCAACTGATCACATTGTGGCTGCTACATTTGGGGGTTTTGTGGTCATTCAAGGTACACAATGAATCTTCAGGGGCATGTGATTATTTTGGTACCAATATCATGGAAGAACTCCCACACTGTGCTGAGATATAGGGGCAGAAAAATCAAGTAACTATTAAATTAGTGATATTTGGCAACTGATCACATTGTGGCTGCTACATTTGGGGGTTTTGTGGTCATTCAAGGTACACAATGAATCTTCAGGGGCATGTGATTATTTTGGTACCAATATCATGGAAGAACTCCTATGCTGCGCTGAGATATGGTGGCAGAAACACTAAGAAACTACCAAATTAGTGATACTTAGCAACTGATCACATTGTGGCTGCTACATTTGGGGGTTTTGTGGTCATCCAATGTACTCAATGAATCTTTGAGGGCATTTGATGATTTTGGTACCAGTATCATGGAAGAACTCCCACGCTGTGCTGAGATATAGGGGCAGAAAAATCAAGTAACTACTAAATTAGTGATATTTGGCAACTGATCACATTGTGGCTGCTACATTTGGGGGTTTTGTGGTCATTCAAGGTACACAATGAATCTTCAGGGGCATGTGATTATTTTGGTACCAATATCATGGAAGAACTCCTATGCTGCGCTGAGATATGGTGGCAGAAACACTAAGAAACTACCAAATTAGTGATACTTAGCAACTGATCACATTGTGGCTGCTACATTTGGGGGTTTTGTGGTCATCCAATGTACTCAATGAATCTTTGAGGGCATTTGATGATTTTGGTACCAGTATCATGGAAGAACTCCCACGCTGTGCTGAGATATAGGGGCAGAAAAATCAAGTAACTACTAAATTAGTGATATTTGGCAACTGATCACATTGTGGCTGCTACATTTGGGGGTTTTGTGGTCATTCAAGGTACACAATGAATCTTCAGGGGCATGTGATTATTTTGGTACCAATATCATGGAAGAACTCCTATGCTGCGCTGAGATATGGTGGCAGAAACACTAAGAAACTACCAAATTAGTGATACTTAGCAACTGATCACATTGTGGCTGCTACATTTGGGGGTTTTGTGGTCATCCAATGTACTCAATGAATCTTTGAGGGCATTTGATGATTTTGGTACCAGTATCATGGAAGAACTCCCACGCTGTGCTGAGATATAGGGGCAGAAAAATCAAGTAACTACTAAATTAGTGATATTTGGCAACTGATCACATTGTGGCTGCTACATTTGGGGGTTTTGTGGTCATTCAAGGTACACAATGAATCTTCAGGGGCATGTGATTATTTTGGTACCAATATCATGGAAGAAATCCCACGTTGTGCTGAGATATAGTGGCAGAAACATCAAGAAACTACCAAATTAGTGATATTTGGCAACTGATCACATTGTGGCTGCTACATTTGGGGGTTTTGTGGTCATCCAAGGTACTCAATGAATCTTTGAGGGCATTTGATGATTTTGGTACCAGTATCATGGAAGAACTCCCACGCTGTGCTGAGATATAGTGGCAGAAACATCAAGTAACTACCAAATTAGTGATATTTGGCAACTGATCACATATTTGGGGGTTTTGTGGTCATTCAAGGTACACAATGAATCTTCAGGGCCATTTGATCATTTTGGTACCAATAGCATGGAAGAACTCCCATGCTGCGCTGAGATATAGTGGCAGAAACACCAAGAAACTACCAAATTAGTGATATTTGGCAACTGATCACAGTGTGGCTGCTACATTTGGGGGTTTTGTGGTCATTCAAGGTACACAATGAATCTTCAGGGGTGATTAAACATTTTGGTACCAATATCATGGAAGAACTCCCACGCTGTGCTGAGATATAGTGGCGGAAACACCAAGAAACTACCAAATTAGTGATATTTGGCAACTGATCACATTGTGGCTGCTACATTTGGGGATTTTGTGTTCATTCAAGGTACACAATGAATCTTCAGGGGCATGTGATCATTTTGGTACCAATATCATGAGTGAACTCCCACGCTGCCCTGAGATATAGTGGCAGAAACACCAAGAAACTACCAAATTAGTTATATTTGGCAATTGATCAGGTCTTAGGGCTACATTAGGGAGTTTCATGGTAATTTAAGGTACACACTGAATCCTTGGGAACTATTGATCATTTTGAAACCAATATCATGGAAGAACTCCCACGCTGTGCTGAGATATAGTGGCTGAAACACCAAGAAACTACCAAATTAGTGATATTTGGCAACTGATCACATTGTGGCTGCTACATTTGGGGGTTTTGTGGTCATTCAAGGTACACAATGGATCTTCAGGGCCATTTGATCATTTTGGTACCAATATCATGGAAGAGCTCCCATGCTGCGCTGAGATATAGTGGCAGAACCACCAAGAAACTACCAAATTAGTGATATTTGCAACCAATCACATTGTAGCTGCTACATTGGGGGGTTTTGTGGTCATTCAAGGTACACAATGAATATTTGTGGGCATTTGATTATTTTGGTAACAATATCATGGAAGAACTCCCATGCTGCGCTGAGATATAGTGGCAGAAACATCAAGAAATTACCAACTTAGTGATATTTGGCAACTGATCACATCTTGCCTGCTACACTTGGGGGTTTTGTGGTTATTCAAGGTACTCAATCAATCTTTGAGGGCATTTGATCATCTTGGTACCAATATCATGGAAGAACTCCCCTGCTGCACTGAGATATAGTGGCAGAAACACCAACAAACTACCAAATTAGTGATATTTTGCAACCAATCACATTGTGGCTGCTACATTTGGGGGTTTTGTGGTCATTCAAGGTACACAATGAATCTTTGTGGCCATTTGATCATTTTGGTGCCAATATAATGGAAGTACTCCCACGCTGCGCTGAGATATAGTGGCAAAAACACCAAGAAACTACCAAATTAGTGATATTTGTCAACTGATCACATTGTGGCTGCTACACTTGGGGGTTTTGTGTCACATTGTGGCTGCTACATTTATGGGTTTTGTGGTCATCCAAGGTACTCAATGAATGTTTGAGGGCATGGAATCATTTTGGTACCAATATCATGGAAGAAATCCCACCCTGTGCTGAGATATAGTGGCAGAAACACCAAGAAACTACCATATTAGTGATATTTGTCAACCGATCACAGTGTGGCTGCTACATTTCGGGGTTTTGTGGTCATTCAAAGTACACAATGAATCTTCAGGGGTGAATCATCATTTTGGTACCAATGTCATGGAACAACTCCCATGCTGCACTGAGATATAGTGGCAGAAACACCAAGAAACTACCAAATTAGTGATATTTGGCAACTGATCACATTGTGGCTGCTACATCTGGGGTTTTGTGGTCATCCAAGGTACACAATGAATCTTCAGGGGTGATTAATCATTTTGGTACCAACATCATGGAAGAACTCCCACGCTGCGCTGAGATATAGTGGCAGAAACACCAAGAAACTACCAAATTAGTGATATTTGGCAACTAATCAGATGGTGGCTGCTACATTTGGGGCTTTGTGGTCATCCAAGTTACTCAATGAATGTTTGAGGGCATGTGAACATTTTGGTCCCAATATCATGGAAGAAATCCCACGCTGTGCTGAGATATAGTGGCAGAAACACCAAGAAACTACCAAATTAGTGATATTTGGCAACTGATCACATTGTAGCTGCTACATTTGGGGGTTTTGTGGTCATCCAAGGTACTCAATGAATGTTTGAGGGCATGTGATCATTTTGATACCAATATCATGGAAGAACTCCCATGCTGGGCAGAGATATAGTGGCGGAAACACCAAGAAACTACCAAATTAGTGATATTTGTCAACTGATCACATTGTGGCTGCTACATTTGGCGGTTTTGTGGTCATTCAAGGTACACAATGAATCTTCAGGGGCATGTGATAATTTTGGAACCAATATCATGAAAGGACTCCCACGCTGCGCTGAGATAAAGTGGCAGAAACACCAAGAAACTACCAAATTAGTGATATTTGGCAACTGATCACATTGTGGCTGCTACATTTGGGGGTTTTGTGGTCATCCAAGGTACTGTATGAATATTTGAGGGCATGTGATCATTTTTGTACCAATATCATGGAAGAACTCTCATGCTGTGCTGAGATATAGTGGCAGAAAGGGCCTGAGCTCCATTTGGGGGTTTTGTGGTCATTCAAGGTACACAATGAATATTTGAGGACATTTAATTATTTTGGTAACAATATCATGGAAGAACTCCCATGCTGCGCTGAGATATAGTGGCAAAAACACCAAGAAACTACCAAATTAGTGATATTTGGCAACTGATCACATTGTTGCTGCTACATTTGGGGGTTTTGTGGTCATCCAAGGTACTAAATGAATATTTGAGGGCATGTGATCATTTTTGTACCAATATCATGGAAGAACTCTCATGCTGTGCTGAGATATAGTGGCAGAAAGGGCCTGAGCTCCATTTGGGGGTTTTGTGGTCATTCAAGGTACACAATGAATATTTGAGGACATTTAATTACTTTGGTAACAATATCATGGACGAACTCCCATGCTGCGCTGAGATATAGTGGCAAAAACACCAAGAAACTACCAAATTAGTGATATTTGGCAACTGATCACATTGTAGCTGCTACATTTGGGGGTTTTGTGATCATGCAAGGTACACAATGAATCTTCAGCGGCATTTAATCATTTTGGTACCAATATCATGGAAGTAATCCCACGCTGTGCTGAGACATAGTGGCAGAAACACCAAGAAACTACCAAATTAGTGATATTTGGCAACTGTTCACATTGTGGCGGCTACATTTGGGGGTTTTGTGGTCATTCAAGGTACAAAATAAATTTTTGAGGGCATATGATCATTTTGGTACCAATATCATGGAAGAACTCCCATGCTGCTCTGAGATATTGGGGCAAAAACACAAAGAAACTACCGAATTAGTGATATTTGGCAACTGATCACATTGTCGCTGCTACATTTGGGGGTTTTGTGGTTGTCCAAGGTACTCAATGAATCTTTGAGGGTGTTTAATCATTTTAGTACCAATATCATGGAAGAACTGCCATGCTGTGCTGAGATATAGTGGCGGCAACACCAAGAAACTACCAAATTAGTGATAATTGGCAACCGTTCACATTGTGGCTGCTACATTTGGGGGTTTTGTGGTCATCCAAGGTACACAATGAATCTTCAGGGCCATTTGATCATTTTGGTACCAATATCATGAAAGGACTCCCACGCTGCGCTGAGATAAAGTGGCAGAAATACCAAGAAACTACCAAATTAGTGATATTTGGCAACTGATCACTTTGTAGCTGCTACATTTGGGGTTTTTGTGGTCATTCAAGGTACACAATGAATCTTCAGGGGCATGTGATAATTTTGGTACCAATATCTTGGAAGAACTCCCACGCTGCGCTGAGATGTAGTGGCATAAACACCAAGAAACTACCAAATTAGTGATATTTTGCAACTGATCACAGTGTGGCTGCTAAATTTGGGGGTATTTTGGTCAATCAAGGTACACAATAAATTTCCAGGGGCACGTGATCATTTTGGTACCAATATCATGGAAAAATTCCCATGCTGCTCTGAGATATAGTGGCAGAAACACCAAATTAGTGATATTTGGCAACTGATCACATTGTGGCTGCTACATTCGGGGGTTTTGTGGTCACCCAAGGGCCTCAATGAATTTTTGAGGGCGTGTGATGATTTTGGTACCAATATCATGTAGGAACTCCCATGCTGTGCTGAGATATAATGTAAACACCAAGAAACTACCAAATTAGTGATATTTGGCAACTGATCACATTGTGGCTGCTACATTTGGGGGTTTTGTGGTCATCCAAGGTACTCAATGAATGTTTGAGGGCATGTGATCATTTTGGTACCAATATCATGGAAGAACTCCCATGCTGCGCTGAGATATAGTGGCAGAAACACCAAGAAACTACCAAATTAGAACATTTGCCAACTGATCACATTGTGGCTGCTACATTTGGGGGTTTTGTGGTCATCAAAGGTACACAATGAATATTCAGGGCCATTTGATCATTTTGGTACCAATATCATGAAAGGACTCCCACGCTGCGCTGAGGTAAAGTGGCAGAAACACCAAGAAACTACCAAATTAGTGATATTTGGCAACTGATCACTTTGTAGCTGCTACATTTGGGGTTTTTGTGGTCATTCAAGGTACACAATAAATTTTTGAGGGCATGTGATCATTTTGGTACCAATATCATGGGAGGACTCCCATGCTGCACTGAGATATAGTGGCAGAAACACCAAGGAACTACCAAATTAGTGATATTTTGCAACTGATCACAGTGTGGCTGCTACATTTGGGGGTATTGTGGTCATTCAAGGTACACAATGAATCTTCAGGGGCATGTGATCATTTTGTTACCAATATCATGGAAGAACTCCCATGCTGCGCTGAGATATAGTGGCAGAAACACCAAATTAGTGATATTTGGCAACTGATCACATTGTGGCTGCTACATTCGGGGGTTTTGTGGTCACACAAGGTACTTGATGAATGTTTGAGGGAATGTGATCATTTTGGTACCAATATCATGGAAGAACTCCCATGTTGCGCTGAGATATAGTGGCAGAAACACCAAGAAACTACCAAATTAGTGATATTTGGCAACTGATCACATTGTGGCTGCTACATTTGGGGATTTTGTGGTCATCCAAGGTACACAATGAATCTTCAGGGGCATTTGATCATTTTGGTACCAATATCATGGAAGAACTTCCATTCTGCGCTGAGATATAGTGGCAGAAACACCAAGAAACTACCAAATTAGTGATATTTGGCAACTGATCACATTGTGCCTGCTACAAATGGGGGTTTTGTGCTCATTGGAGATACTCAATCAATCTTTGAGAGCATTTGATCATCTTGGTTCCAATATCATGGAAGAACTCCCATGCTGGGCTGAGATATAGTGGCAGAAACACCAAGAAACTACCAAATTAGTGAGATTTGGCAACTGGTCAGATTGTAGCTGCTACATTTGGAGGTTCTGTGGTCATATAAGGCACAAAATGAATCCTTGGTGGCTATTGATCATTATGATACCAATATCATGGAAGAACTCCCAGGCTGTGTTGAGATATAGTGGCAGAAACACCAAGAAACTACCAAATCAGTGATATTTGTCAACTGATCAGATCGTAGGGGCTACATTAGGGGGTTTTGTGGTCATTTAAGGTACACAATGAATCCTTGGGGGCTATTAATCATTTGGATCGCAATATCTTTGAAGAATTCCCAGGCTGTGTTGAGATATAGTGGCAGCAACACCAAGAAACTACCAAATTAGTGACATTTGGCAACTGATCAGATTGTAGCTGCTACATTTGGGTTACGTGGTAATTTAAGGTACAAAATGAATCCTTGGGGGCTATTGATCATTTTGATACCAACATCATGGAAGAACTCCCACGCTGTGTTGAGATATAGTGGCAGAAAGGGCCAGAAACTACCAAATTAGTGATATTTGGGAACTGATCACATTGTTGCTGCTGCATAATGGATGCAACCCCAAATAAGTTATATTTTAAAATATTTCTGGGTTTTATATGCAGAAAAATTGTCCGATGAAATTTTATGTGGAAATATTCCTCATTAATCTGTGGTTGATAACAAAAGTAGATAAAAAAAAGAACCTGACAAAAATATGCTAAACCATGGTAAACTAATTTCAAAAAGGCCTTCTATGCATATAGCACTTCAAGTATGATATAATGCAATATCTTGAGCAAGTTCAACCAACCAAATTAAAAATGTGTGCAGGATGGTATCATGAGAGAGGTCAGGGGTCAATGTTTTCCCTCTTTTGAAAAAAGTCAATTTGGAGACTTCTTATAACATCAATTGTTGAAGTAAAAAAAAAAAGAAAAAAAAAATTGAGACCCCTCAGCTACCCTGGATTAATCCTAAAACTTGCAACGTCTTTTTTTCAGGAAGAATTGAGTGGTGTATGTAGAAATTTATGAATGTTATCAGGCAAAAGAAAAAAAAATCCTGTGGCTTGAAGCTAACACAGGCAGAAGGAGAGAGATTATAGAATAGTATCAAGGAGACATGGAAAACAGACAAAGGTATCAAGAGGAATAATAAAAAAAAATTTGATCAATATACGCTATATTGATCAATATACGACATCGCAAATTCATCCATCTTGGTAGTGAAACAGTGTTGACCTCCGACTTATCATGCATTTGGGATTTATATGAGTTAAGATGAATTTCCTTTTTCAATGGAGATTCAGGATTTTCCGGCAAGTTGGTGAACCCGCAAAATGTGAATTTGGGAATTGACATTCTTATGGTAGACCATATGGAGCACTTCCCTCAATTGCCTGTTTTTGCCTTGCTGGAAGCTGGTTGGCTTTTGGGGCACAAAGCGCGTTGGGTTAGCAGACTGCGTTGGTGGGAACTGCGTCACTGGGCTTCCGGATGTTTGCGCTCTGGCGGTGAAGCGGCCTGGAGGGATGCTGGGCTGGAGCTGATACCATGGCTCTGCAGCGGCGCAGCCGCCTTGGCCTCTAGTATAGGCTAAATACACAGGGCAGACTTGTGGTTCGGAACACAATGAATATGCAAAGAAAACAATGGAAGGTGATGGAAAGTGATGGAACTCGGGTAAAGGAAACAGGTGACATTCTCACTATCACAGACAGAGCGCGCGCGCACATAACAGGCACAGTAGATCAGGAAAGCTATGCAACACATCAGAACAGGGATTGATGTCACAGGCTGAGGTAGGAGGATGGCATGACTTGAGCTAAAAGGAGAGCATGTGGTTGACAGGAAGTGTGGATAGGAGTGACAGCTGGTTTGAGGATCATGAGGTAGAAGGAAGTGAGATAGAAATCCAACATTTAGCAGCGGGTGGCCCGCTGCGCTTTTCGCTGATTCATCTTCAAGGAAAAATGTGAAGATTTCAGCGAGCTTTTTTCAGCGGTATTTCGCCGCTCTGGCCGCTGAAATAGCAGAAAACCGCTGCGCTGGGCGCTACAAAGCGGGAAAACCGCTGAAATAGCGATAATTGGTTGCTGTGCGCGCTGAACGCTGAAACAGCGGAAATATGCTGCGCTGAGCGCTGAAAATTGGCAATTTCTGCTGATCCCCGCTCTTCAGCACACAAAAGCGCAGGGTTTTCTGCGTTCTGGACTCCATTCTTGGCAAAAAAAGTGACTCAGCTTCCAATTCGGCTGCGGCACACTGCACTGGTAGCGCTATTCTTAGTGTAATTTTGCTACTTTTGCAGCCAAAAGCGCAGCGGCGCAGTGCGCTATCCACGCTATTAACAGTTTAACATTAAGCGGACCGCCGCGCCCACCAACAAAAAAAATGGCAGCATTTCTCCCTTCCCCCACTCAAAAAAAAAATTACAGGTACCAATGCACCTGGATCGCTTGGCTCTTTAAGCAATTGGCACCGAGCAAGAGCCAAGCGATGACCAGCAATCATCGACTCGCTGCCTCCTTTTATACTTTTCCCGTATAATTCAATTCAACCCGGACTCTGTTAATTTAATCTCCTTTTCCCCTCCCACCTTCGCCCACATCCCCCTCCCCTTTTTCTTCCATTGTCACCTTTCCACATGCAATCGATCACTCAAAAATGGTTACCTGAGATTCTTTTCAGCACTCTTAAAATCACCCCAAGCCATTTCCCTAGCCCTTCTCCAGGCTGACACCTTTTCCGGTGTGCCTCCGAGTCTTCCCAGACGCAATTGATCCCACAAAAAAGGGAAACTGAGTTTCATTTCAGAAATCGTGACTTTATTGCGCTGCCGGGAATGGATTCTTCCCCAATTTCCTCTGCGGTCGTGTCCAGGACAAGGTCTTTGACCATTTCTCCGATCCATAATAAGTAATCCATGTCCAGTTCAATGACTGTGAACTTTTTCCACCTCTTAACACCTTTTCCGGCATCCCTCCGAGCTTCCTCAGCGATATGACAAACAAAACTTCAGTTGACGGTATTGGAACTGCCGTAGCCTTTGAGCGCGAGACAGCTGAAAATAACGGTCATGTTGAAAATAACCTTATGGTGACCATGCACCACCACGACTGGGATCCACAAGTACGGTTTCCCCCTGAGCCCATCTACATGAAATCACCCACAATGCATATTATTGCATACACTAATTTTGAAATTGTCCAAATTCGATCGGTCCGAAATTCCGCATCCCCGGTCGACGCAACATGGCCAATACCCATGTCCTCTTTCAAGTCAACCGAGAATTTTCCCTGATTGGGTTTCTTTGTGACTGGGACATGGAGAATGGGATGCCAGTAGCCGAGGTTTGTCATAACAGATAAAATGGATAATGTATGTCTTCGGACTCAACTGATGATTTCATATTATCCCTCCCAGGTCCTCGCCCTCAGCTGGATTAATCCACCAAGCGGCAACCGCGGTGCCAGTCTTCCGCCCCCTCCAGGTGGGAACGGCAGTCCCGCAAGACCTGGAAGAAACCTGTAGGTTCAAGCAAATATTTTGGTCTTCTATCCTATCTGCCATGGTGCTTATGTATCTCGGATGTTGTGTACAGCGTCCGTTGGACTGGTAGCGCACGGGCTTCAGCATCCATCCCTCCCTTGCCAGTCGATGCTGAGCAACCAGTCGGGACATCGCAAATCCAAGTCGATGATGCTATGATTACCCCGACCGCATCTGAAGTCATAGGTGCCGGCCCGGTCGACCGCTGTAACTCGCCAACGGACGGAATCCAAGTTACTGGCGAATGCATTCCGACATCCCGAAGAAGAGCTAAAGCTCCTGTCAGCGTTATCCCAAAACGCCGACGGGATGAGCAATGGGTGATTTGCGCATCTTGTCCGAGTTGGCTGGATCTGCCGACATTTAAAATGGCAATATTTTCACCTTTGCAATAAATTGGCGACGCTTAGCTCCATCTACTTATCACCCTTTCCCCTCTCCATGTATGAGAATAACCTTCAGCAGTAATACGTCTGCTTCTTTCCTAGGCCTTGAACCAAAGTTTTCCAGCCTTCTGTATCTGCTGATTTTCTCTCTTGGTTTTATTCTGAACTGTGGAATTCCTGCAGGCTAGGCTTCAGCCAACGTGCTGATTCTCCAATTGTACATTAGCGGTTTAACATTAACAGGACCGACAGGCGCCCGCCAAAAACTTTTTTGGCAGCATTCCTCCCTCTGTGCCATTACAACAACAAACTACAGGTCTAATCTGCCCTGGATCGCTTGGCTCTTTAAGCAATTGGCGCCAAGCAAGAGCCAAGCAATGACCTGAAACCATCTACAGGCCGTGTGCTTTTATAATGTGGCCCTCCCCCCATTGTCTGCATTGTACAAAGCGACTAGAACAGATGACAATTTTTTCATCATTTCCTTTTGCATTCCTTTAAGTCATGTTATGTCTGCGTTGCCTTCCACTTTTGTGGTGCAGAAGCTGTCAAAGACTGCCACCCACATTGCCAAGACTTCCTCAGAAAATGTCTTCAACCGGGAAACAATTGCATCTCACTGCCTTAATTTCCTCGTGAAATCAAGTCCCTCCCCTCCAAAAATGGGAAACTCAGGTTGCCCTTGAAAAATAGTAATTTGCGTGTGTTCCCGGTATTGGATCTTCCTCCGAGCCCTTCTGAGAAATCTTGCCTCACTCATCACGGGTATAAAAAACTTTGCCTTGCTTCTTTCCTTTTCCCCTCTCACTACCAGCACCCCAATACGCCTTTGTCCTTTTGTGGACCATCAACCAATTTTGCGCTTCATGACAATGCTCTCCCCTTCTTTCCTTCCCCCTCTCACTACCAGCGCCCCAATACTGGCTTTGTCCTTTTGCGGACCGACAACCAATTTCGTGCTTCATGACAATCCTCTCCCCAGAAAAACTCCCCCTCCCCCCTCCAACATAAATAAAACGTCCAATACCCAATGATTTTCCCACCTTTCCAACAATGCAACGTCTTGATTCATCTCCACCTGATGGCTTTCCCAACCCTCAGCGCTTCTATCCCTCTATCCAACCTACGCCACATCTCTTCAAACAATGACTTCATCACTTATATCTACTCCCCAACAGGAGGTGCATCTACAACGCCTTCTGCACACTGATGTGATACTCTCTACAAAATCCTCCTCCGCCGTTCCAATGAAAGCCCTATTTTCGGGAATTTGAATAATGTAGTTGTCCTATTGAAGTCTCAAGTTTTTGCGCATGGTCACCTATATGTAGCTTTGTTGAGGGTGAAATGTCTAGAAAATTTGGTGGTTTTCCAAATTGGATTGTCTATGGAACTATTCAATGTGGTTGACAGATTTGTGCTGCTTTAGATTTCTTTTGGTTTGATTATTAAGTTTTGGTCCATTTGTTGAACAGTTTTTTTCATTTTGTTGTAGAAGGGTCCACAAATTCTTTTCTGTTTTTACATACCCTTTTTTGTATCACAGGGCGGCGTAGCCGCCCTTAAACCCTAGTTTCAGCAAAAGTCCGCTAAAAGCGGGTCCAGTCGCTGTCCCGCTTTCGCTGCGCTTTGCGCAGGCCAATTCACGCTCAGCGGAAAGTTCGCTGCGCTGGCGCTGAAAACAGCGCCCGGCCGCTGACGCTATCGCTGTTTGGCTCCAGGAACAGCTGATGGCCGCTTCGCTGCGCTATTGTGGCGTTTTTGTCAGCGAAGCGCAGCTGTTGCGGTGTTGGCACGACGGCCGTTTGCAGAGAATTTTCTGACTGAATACTATAAAGCGCGGGCTATCATTACGCCTCTGAATAAATATGTCAAAGCAATCAACGAGCTCTCAGATAAATGCCCTTGGAACTCCATATCTCAATTGCTATGGATCAAATGACTGATTCTTTAGAAAAGGCTTTGCCAGAAGAATTTCTGAACAAAATTGATGTTCCTAATTTCCCTGGGAGTTGAAAAATCAACTCCCAAAAGTTGTTTACGTTGCGCCGACCGCCTCTGGACGTCTGTCCCCGGCCCTCGGGACCAAAGTTTGACCCGCGCGCATTTTGGGAGTTGGAAAATTAATTTTACTCTCCAGAATGGGAGTCAGAATTTTAATTTCACAAAAAATGACGGAAAATAAAGAAAAATTTATACCTCCACACTGGGGCACCTAAAGCCCCCCAAAATTTTACAGAGGCCATAAAGCACTCTGAATATAAAATTATGGGCTTCACAGCATTGGCACACCCCAAGAAAGGGGTGTGCTACTGTGGGTCTAATTTGGCGGATTTCCTTAGTAGGAAATCCGCCAAAGCCTTAGATAAAGTGCCCCAAAGCCCCCCAGTATTTTACAGCGGGAATGAAAGCCTCTGAAAGTCACATGGTGAAATCCTTGGCAGTAGGAAACCCCAGGAAAGGGGTGTGCTACTGTGGGTCTAATTTGACAGATTTCTCACTAAGGAAATCCACCAAAGCCTTTGCCACAGTGCCCCAAAGTGCACCAAAGTTTTGGATCATGAAATAAAATACTCTGTACCCAAATGGTTAGCTGCAAGGCAGTAACACACCAGCATAAAATAATTTTGAGGCAGCTGGGGCTTTTGGTCATATCTGCTACTAATATCCTCCGCAACAGATAAGATTGCCTCCGCCACAGTTAATAGTGCCTCCGCCACAGTTAATAGTGCCTGCGCGGGTCAGACTTTGGTCTGGCGGACCGGGGACGGACATCCAGAGGCAGTCCGCGCAATGTAAACAACTTTTGGGAGTCAATTTTTCAACTCCCATTTCCCTGAGCATTGGCTGGAGTTGGAAATTGGAAAACCTTTATTATTACTTCGCAACCTGTGTCTCCAAGATGGCTTAGCAAATGGAACAAAAATGTTGCTACTTGATGTCAAGCAGACGGTATTGCGCGTGAAGATCTTGACTGGTACCGCAACTGGCAAAGTGGTAGCGTTACCTCATATCACCCTCAATTACAAACCGGATATGGAATTTGCCTGTTCATCTTCTAGGTTTCATTTCCCTGTAGTCAGCGCCTTTGCCATGACCATAAATAAATGTCAAGGCCAATCACTAGATCATGTCGGTGTGTTCCTGCCCCTGCCTGTCTTTGCCCATGGACAACTGAATGTGGCCATCTCCAGGGCCACTACTGTTAAAGGCATGGGTGTCGACTATGTACCCAAACAAGAAACCAAGGATACAACAAATGTTGTAAACAAGGCGCTACTTTCGTCACATGTGGATAAATAGTGTAGTTATAAAGTATACAAACACGCCTTGAACCTGTTTATAGCTATTTTGTTGTAACCTGTTTGCTGCTTGACAATTTTCACGCTTTGTTCATTTCCAGTTGACTTTGTAGATAGTCCCATGTCCGCGTTGCCCAATAAAGGTAACTCTGTTCCGCAGCGCAGCCGCAATTTCCCTAGTTCTTTGTTATGTGGGTAGTTAGGCCGCAAGTTTGTAAGCGCACAATGAGCAATTTTTAAAAGTTTCAAATGTTACATTTCTTTTATATTTAGGTTTGAACCCAATTTAACCCCTTGTAGATGAAAAGTAAGCATACATAAGATGACTTGTTTTGAGTGGAAATGCAATATCAGGGTAAATACAAGAATCTTAAAAAAAAACTTGTAGTTTTACATGGGATGAAGTCGAATAGAACTGCTATTGAACCAGTGGCTGTTGTAGTTTTTGAAACTCAAGATTGAAAATGGGAGATAAAGATTTTGAATTTATTAGCGCTTGAGATGTTCGTACTCCGACTTTGGCCTCAAGCAGTCCATCTCAAGATCTTTTTCTTCCTCAAATTGTGGATCCAAGGCTGAATCCAGATCCAGATGATGTTGAATGACATCGTCCTGTACAGTCTTCCTTTGAGCCCAATTCCGTAGCAGATCAAAGTTGGGTTGTTCGAGGGGTTCGGATGCCTGAGAGTGGGTTACTTGCACCACACTGACAGTTAATTCCCGGACAGGAGGATTGTTGCCTATGATCCTACTTAACTTGGATTTCTTGGCTTCTTTCTGGCCGTTTTCAGGCTCGTTGGGACCTAAGATCGGAATTTTCTTCCGTCTCATGCAGCACAAAAAATGAAATGGTCGAGGTTGAACTATTCTGATCGTTTGAGCTAGAATAACCGCTATGATACTGTTAAAAGCTGATTAGTACTACGTATTCACATCATAAATCTAAATCCTTGGGTACTTACACGTTCCCGATAATTGAAATGATGACATCGGATGCCTATGAATCATTGGTAACTCATAGTAAGATTGACGCTCAAATTGAGTCTTTACCCAGAGTATAATTGACTGACCATTTCTCGAATTGCCAGTCCATCTCCGGAGCGGCACTTCCCAGCAGAGATGTGCATAAACTACAATTATTGTGTTCATCAGCTTACGGAAAAACTTTGTGAGCTCCAGTAAAAGCAATATCCACGTACCTCCCATACAAGAAGGGGCCATTCGACAAGTAATACAGAATAGATTACTCCCGCAGTGAGAAGAAGACTTCTCATTTCCTTTTTGCAGTCAATTCTTGCCCCCTTCTTCTGCGGGCGGAGATGCTTTTGCGGTCCTTTTTTGCTTTCTGCCCAATCTTTGGGTGCCAGCTTTTTATATTGTTTCAGCTGACGATACGTAGAAAAAATGAAAGGTGTATATGCCTGTATCAAGCAAAGCACACATGCGTAAGCCCGTAGCTGAAAGGATACAATAGCTCGCCGCGGCCTTCAGGGAACTCACCATGAGCAAGCAGCTGTTGAGAGCTAAACAGGTTGTGATTCTGATTTTAAGCCAGTGCGAAAATTGATGCTGCCAGATTTACTCATGTTAGTAAAACCACATAGGTGAGGGCCCAGGATATGCAGACCTACAATCAAGTTATGAAGCTTGCTCAATGGATTTCCAGGGAGGTTAGAAGCAACCTGGAAAGCTGTTTCGGGATTGGCTGACGTCATATTTACATGGGCAAGAGCCAGTTCAATGGAGTCAACGGCTCGTTGAAGATAGATATACTGGGAGTTGGAAAGCGAAAAAACTGTGACAATGACTAGTGGTGCTCAACCCAAGGTTATTTTTGAGGTAAGTAGCGCACCAAGTATTCTCTTGAAGAGAAATAAGTGTTTAGCTTACTTGCGACACTGAAAATGGCTACTCCAATGAAAATTATGTTTAGCATCACAATTACCGAGTAGGGAACGATGTTCAACTTTCTGTCTGACGAATTGGATTGCCAAGGAGGATCCCATCGTGCGCAAATGTACTGGCAAGCAGTGCTCCAGCAAAAACACCTATTTGAGGGGAGAGAGCTGGAAATGAGTATATTTGGTCTGACCAATTGGTCAACTATTGGTCTTCTATCTTACCATACACCAATCCAAATGATCAAGTATTTAATTCCCGGTATGTGGACTTTAGCTTCTGGATTACTGATCCCATAATCTATTGCTAGTTGCATCCCAAGTCCAACCACAGCAACTAACATCGGAAGGAATTCAGGTTAGTTCCCAATCAACCTCTCGTATGGTAATATGCTTGAAAAATCATCAGAGGAACTGGACAAATCTAATGTACAAATGTCATACAATACGTAGCATACCGTCACACAACCGGTGGCGTTTGGCCTCAGGACTCCGTCTGGGGGTTTCGAATGGAATTAAAATGATCAGAAGATTTATAAATCTGATTGGGGAGTGGAATTCCTACTATTTAGATTACTTACGTCTGGTTATATACCCCAGCATGAACTTCCGGCTGGACAATCTAACCAGAATAACGCTCAACGCCATGACAAGCATTCTATGAAAGACACAAATGATTTTTCAATCTCTAATTTATGTCTCCCCTACCCTACAAGTTAAAAGATGTTGATTTGCGCTACTGACATGAGATGAGCCACAAGCATAGTGATTAAGGTGACCCTGGACCACGAATAAGTGCTAGGCTGTGGATAGTTGATTATGATTGGGAGCGAAAACACCACCTTCAGTGAGCTACGATTGGGAATCCAAGATATCTAAGCAGTCAAGTGAGAGGTTCATTGCACCGAGTCCTACATCATTTTTAGCTTTCAGCAGATTGTGAATGGCGTAGTAGACATTGGTGAAGGATGAGTTCGACGTGACGCAAGTGAGTCCGGGAGCGGTGTTAAGTGATAGTCGAGACATTTTGAGAACTTTTCTTGTGGAGAGAGATTTCAAGATTCAAGTCGCGGTGAGGAAGAAGAAGTGACCAGTTCGCCCAAAGGCGGCGAGGAAATAAATTGGTTATGAATCGTTTTGGTAAAGATGCTGTGCAGAAGCTAAGGAAGGCGGAACACGGTTGCGATGGAACAAGGATATCTTGAAGAGCACTGGATACCGCCGGCCATCAAAGCATGCATGTTGAGAGCATCTGGGATTCGAGTTGAAGGTATAAGATGCAAAGAACTCTCGAATCGATGCAAAAAAGTCCCGAATCACTGCCAGTCTCAATAGGCTAAAACAACAAGAGCTGAGACAACAGAAATTTGAGAGGGGTATGTTACGGTGGACCTGGCCCGACATTGGTTGTGCCACCCGAAACGAAAACAAAAAACGAAATCTGACACTCGTGCCAGATACATATGCCGAGTACAGGACACGGGACATAGATACTACAGTCTGTACTCTAACACAGAGTGCTACAGCGTTTTTGTTTGCTGAGGTGCTTTTTGCTGAGAGTAGCGATGATAGAGCAGAGCACCGCTGCATACTTGTGTGCGCTGAGGACATCATTCCACCCACACCTCTACCCAAGCTTCACAAAGCTTATTCATGGTGTACTGAATGCTGGTAAATTCACGGCCATTGCTTTCTTGCCATGTAATTTGTTATTTAATGCCCTTACATATATCTTTACCATAGTGTGATTACTGGCTGGAGCTCTCCCTCCTCACCACTCTTAAGAGGAAAGAAAAGTGCTATGCCAGAGGAGTTTTCCGCAAATTCGACTGTGTGCAGAATATGCAGCTGTTGCGGTGTGGCTGCATCTGCATCCTATTCCGAATTTGCTCAGTTGAAATTGGGCAACGCGACCATGGCTGTACCAAGACCCTTGAGCAGTTGGTCATAAAGCATGTGGCTCTTCGCTTGTCAGTTTTTTCAACTTCTTGCTGTTTTCCTTATCTCTGGCATGGGTATATGTAAACCCTAGTCGAGCTTTCCCTCGTTGTTCTCTCTGTCCAGGTTCTGATCATTTTGCTTGTGCATTTGTTGAAACGTCTCCGCAGCCGCAGCCAGCTAGCCCCCAGCCAGCCCCGCTTCGCGCCGGCAGTTTTTGTGGTCTCCCGCCTGTCCATGGGTATTCCAGTAGTCAACAAACATCGGCAAGAACATCAACACAAGCATGCCTACGATTACAGTCGAAAAGGAGAGATTCTTCAACGACCTGGGGAAAACATTCCGTTGAGTCCAGCCCACCCGACCAGCTAGATAGCACTGACTGACTGCTGGGTGTCGCAGCAGAGGACGACAAGGAGTTCGATGGAATCCTATTCGACTATGGCCTCGAGCTGGATGAGGACGTGAGTGAGGAGGGTGTGGATTACCACAGAAGAACAGAAAACTCACCTGGACATCCGACACATTCCAGACCGAACACACCAACCCGGAGGAGAAGCCGTACAAACTGAAGATCGAAGTGCCTGCGAACAGATACGACCTACTATGCCACCAGGGACTGGTACTGGCGCTCAGGACGTTCATCGGCACCTCTCCCGCCCCAGCCTACGAGCTCGTCGTCCCTCCACCCGACCAACAATGGAAAGCCTACGTGAGGAAGGAGACCAGCCAGATCAGACCGTTCTTTGCCGCCGCCATCCTCCGCGGGATCCGGTTCGACGAGCAGCGGTACAAGGACTTCATCGATCTCCAGGATAAACTGCACGGCAACCTCTGCCGCAAGCGCACCCTCGTCGCCATCGGCACCCACGACCTCAGCAAGATCGACCAATCCACCAAAACTATCTCCTACGAGGCCCGCCCTCCACGGGATATCAAGTTTGCCCCCCTCAACAAGCCCTCCGAATACGATGCCACTCAACTCATGGATCTCTACCAGGTTCGTCTCCCCATCATCACCTCATCATCATCTCCAGCCAACTGAGACCATCACCACTACTTACCTCTCCAGTCAGATAAACACCTCAGCAAATATCTGCATATCATCCGCGACTCCCCTCTCTATCCGATTATCTACGACCACTCCCGCACAGTTCTCTCAATGCCACCAATGTCAGTTCCTTGGTCCCTCTTTATCTTCTTCCAATCCGACTGACTTGCCATCTCTCTATTTTCCGCAGAATCAACTCCGACAAGACCAAAATCACTCTGGATACCCGCGACGTCTTCATCGATGTCACCGCTACCGATCAGACTAAATTGGCCATCGTCATCAATACCATCATCACAATGTTTTCTCAATATTGTTCCAAGCCATTCACGTGAGTCTCAAGTTCAAAAAACTACACCACAATTCCCGGGCACAGCATGCCACAAAAAAAAAACCCACCCGTTTATCTTATGCCATGCATCTTGATAGAGTCGAGCCGGTCGATATAATTTATGAACATGAGTTTGCAACGAGCTACCGATCACCAAAGATCGAACCCCTCGTGTTTGCGACAAGGCAGTCGTACATCAACTCAGTCACCGGGCTGACATTGACGCGCGAAGCGACGATCGCACTGCTGGAGAAGATGGGGCACCGAGCGAGTATCGGTACCTCAGCGGACAGGCCGGCGATCAACACCTCCACCTCACTCGTCCTCCAACAGGCCTCCGCTGACGACCTCCTCTCCGTCACCGTCCCGCCCACCCGTCCTGATATCCTCCACGAGTGTGACCTCGTCGAAGATGTTGCTATCGCCTACGGCTTCAACAACTTGACTAAAACCTTCCCGAGTACCAATACCGTCGCCAAACCTTACCCGATCAACAAACTCTCTGACCTGGTTAGGAAAGAATGCGCCTTTGCTGGATGGCTAGAGGTCCTACCACTCACACTTGTGAGCTAGCCGACCTATAATTGTCTGATCGATAGTGAGATACTGAGTTGGTTTCACATCAACAGTGTTCACATGATGAGAACTTCAAGTTTTTACGCAAGGAGGATGATCAAAGCGAAGTGGTAGTGCTATCGAATCCAGCGACGATTGAGTTCCAAGTAGTCCGGACCTCATTACTGCCTGGGTTATTGAAGACGATTCGAGAGAACCGTAAACACAGTCTTCCGATGAAAGTCTTCGAGGTCTCAGACGTCGTCCTCAAGGACCCGACGCTCGAGCGCAAGGCTAAGAACCTGCGCAGAGTCGCGGCCGTCTATGTCGGAAAAAAGAGCGCCGGGTTCGAGGTCGTCCATGGCCTCCTCGATCGCATCATGGCCATCCTCGAAATCGAGTGGGTCGGCTCGGTCCCTGATCCTTCTCGCAAAACTTCTAGCCGAGGTCAATACCGCATCGAAGAATCCAACCGTACGTCCCCCCCCCCCCCCCCTCTCTTTTTTTTTTTTTTTTTTTTTTTTTGACTCCTGTCTGTTGGTTGATCCGCTCCCGATTTTTTGTTTTTCAGATCCTACATTTTTCGACGGCCGGTCGGCTAAGATCTTATATAGACCCAATCCAGCCACCTCTCAAGAAAACCCCGATTGGATCCAGATCGGGAGGTTGGGCATCTTGCATCCTATCGTCCTGAAAAACTTCGAGCTCGACTTCCCTTGCTCTTCTCTTGAATTTGATCTCCTTCAGTTCTTATAAACTCTCGAATCCCAACTCTGTTTCTTAGTAGATTTTGCCTTGTTTTCTCTACTTTTGATTTGGTTGTCATGAAGGACAGGTTGACTTGCTCACATACAAATTAATCTATCAACCTCGTCTCTGCTCTAACTTACTACGTCATAGAGGTGTAGGCTTAGGGCGCCGTGATCAGATTGCGCAATCTATGAAACAGCGTCAGGTCAGATAAGCTGCGCTTAATATGACATTGGTTCATGTAGTCATACAGCTTCCGAAATTAATGCTACGTGGCAATCCGTTTCATTTCCAAATCAATGCGCTCCACAAGATCCCGGGAGTTAAATTTCCCCACCAGTTCCCATAGATTCGCCCGTAAAACTTAAAAGGCAAAGTTGGTGCATTGGTCCGCCATAGGTCCGCAAGTATGAACTGGGGCATCTATATCTTTTTGGCCATCACAGCTGCCAGTGGGACTGATGAAGTAGATCCGGGTGAGCACCTTTTCGAGCCGACATGCATCATGCAGCCTTGGGTACCAGATACCGTCAGTGATGGCCGGCTTGGATTTGACCCCGACGATTTTCTCAACTTGGACTCGGAGGGAGATCAATTACCGCGCTCGTCGAACTCGCGCCCACCTGGCTATGAAAGACTTCAGGAGCACTTTGCCCCTCAAGGTTACTCCCCATCTGATTTCCTCAGTGACCTTCTGGGACCTCCAATAACCCACAACGTCGAACATCGTATATCTTCTTCTTCCACAGCCGATGAGGGGGGTGCTCAGATGGCCGGCGCAGCTTTCCAGCCGCATGCGACTAACAAGGGTTCTCCAACCGATGAACGTCAGCAAGCCGATTTCTCTTCCAGTGAGGATAGCTTCCAATTCCAACCGAATGGTGTGAGCATGCAGCCTCTTCAGCCCAGCCAAAAACATGACGATGGATTGGAGGGTACCTTCGACCAACTTGACATCTGGTTCAAATACACGCAAGATGCTACACGCTCTCCATCTGAAGACGGACTCCAATCAGACAATCCAAAAGCCATTTCCAACCACGCAGACATCAATTTACCTTCTTCATCTTCAAAAAATGCTCACATAGAATCCCCAGTATCAGCTCCCAGCCAAGCACGCCATGAAATATTAAGCAAACTTTTGCAGAACAACCAGGAACAGTTATCAATTTGTATGACCAACTATGCAGACACCATGATTTCTTCATCTTCAGAAACCTCTCACTCAGCTTCCCCAGTAGTTTCCTCGAGCCAGGACCGCTACCAAATATTCAGCAAACTTTTACAGATCAGTGAAGAACAATTGTCAATCTGCAAGAAATTATCTGCTGATCTGATGGAAAGTGAAAAGCTTCTGAGGGGCTTCACTTTAATAGGAGATCGTTGTTCCAAGCTCATCAGTGGTAATAAAAGAAAGAGCCATGAATTATTGGGTGGTTCATCTTCACAGCCTCCTGATCATCAACCTTTTAAGCAAGCTTTCCAGGGAATTGAGGACCACTTGTTTTATTCAGAAAACTTGAATCAACATCCTAATATTAATGAACCGATCAGCAATGATTTACCAGTAGAATCAGTTGGGTTGATTTTTCCCCAGGTCTCACAGAAAAATCCTTTTGAGGGACATCAACTCAAAAGTATACCCAGGTTAACAGTAAAGGATTTTATAGATTGTAAGAATGTGAATGAAGGCTGCAAAGCATTGATGAAACATATGTACAGACATATTCCAGAAATGACCCAGGAGAATGTCTCTTTGAAGGAATACCAGTTTGGACTGATCTGTCGTATTTTGAAAAAACAGAATCCAGATCGTAGGTCCGTAACCTGTAGAGGATCATCTCTTGTAGACATGATTAATGGATTTGGAAAGTATGAAAATGTGTGGTTTGAATATTGGAAAATACAAAGCAATTTTGATTTCAGAATCCATAAGGACAAGGTTAACTACAGAAGCCTTCCATTGATTTATACAGTGTTCATGTTTTATGTTGAAATGATCCTCTCAATTGTTCCTTATCCAATAGGACAAAGAACAGAAGATGGGAAAGCTCCAAATTACATCAATGAACTCAAGAAAGCTAGTGCACTGTTTTTAAAAATTATGCAAGATTTGCAGAGACCAGATTCACAGATTAAAGGAGATCAAGAATGGATAAAAATGTTGCACAAAATGGGGGAAGCTTTCCGATATTTGAAAGCCAATAACACTCAGATCCTGTGGCATTTTTTGACACTCTGGTTGAGAGCTAACTATCAGTCACTTTTTTTGGAAATCTCTCTAGCTTCAAGTAACCCCAACATGTCTTGCGTTCTCACCAATAATCCTAAATGTTTCTTTAATAATGTGTTTTTGTCTACAATTGGCAATCTGTCTGATGATCTTAGGATACGTTTGCTAGCGTAATATGCAAGTGTCATATACAAATTCAACATGAAGAAAGGAACCAATTGGGCCCAATCATCACTGATTCAATTAATGGGCATTTTTTCATCCAGGTTTATATGAGTCAAAACAAATCTGTGAAAAAAATTGGCATTCTAGCTTGGTACTTGTGGTCAAATTTTCATATTATGCTACATTTGTCATGCATGCAAACATGTGCTTAGCCAACAGATTGATTAAAAAATTATGTTGGATATGTTTTCTGGGAAGCCTTTTCTGTTTTTTTTTTCTGTTTGATAGCAACATATATATATATGACTACTGTGATCTAACACTCGCAGTTTGTGGACGTGAACTGCCCATCCTATTTTACGTGGATTGCGCATTCTTTGAAACATCCTGAGGCCCATGTGGGTTTTGATAAGCGCTACGGTTGCGTAACATGGCATCGGGACACGTATCTATACAGCTGCAAGAGTAACGTCACATGACACTATGTTTCATGAATCGATCCCGGATCTAAGGTTCCCAAGCCCAGGCTCCTGGGGATTTCTTAAGACTGCTTCCGGCATTCATCCGCAAAACTTGTTCCGCCGTGGGTCCTTGAGTATGAACTGGGGCATCAGTCGATTTCGTATCTTTTTGGCTATCATAGTTGCCAGTGGGATTGATGAAGTATATCCGGGTGAACACCTCTTCGAGCCGGCCTGTTTCATGCAGCCTTTGGCACCAGACTCAATCAATCATGGTCTACTTGGATTTGACCCCGACCACTTTCTCAACATGGAATCGGAACAAGATGGCTGCGCGTCGAGCTCGCGGGCAAGTGGCTATGAACGATTTCACGAGCATATTGCCCCTCTTAATTACTTCCCAGCTGATTTCCTCAGTGACCCCCTGGCACCAGCAATAACCCACAACATCGAACATCTTATACCTTCTTCCACGATGGCCGATGAGGGGGAATTTCAGACGGTCAGCCAAGTTCTCCAGCCATATGCAACCAAGAAAGATGTTCCAACGAATGAACCCTTGCAAGTTCAACCCAGTTCCACTTTCAGTCAAGAAAGCTTCCGATTCCAACCAAACGTTGTTGGCATGCAGCCTTTTCAGCCCTGGTACCACCATGATGGGGCATTTATTGATACCTTCGACCCTGAGGAAGTTGATATCTGGTTCAAATACAAGAAAGATGTTTCAAGATCTCCATCTGAAGACCGATTCCAACCAGAAAATCCAGAAGCCCTTTCCAACCATGCAGACACCATACCTTCTTCATCTTCAGAGGATGCTCATAAATCTTCCTCAGTATCAGCCCCCATCCAAGAAAGCCAGGAAATATTGAGCAACCTTTTGAAAAATAATCAGGAACAGTTATCAATTTGTGGGAAAAACCATGCAGAAACCATACCTTCTTCATCTTCAGGAAATGATCACATGACTTTACCAGTCGTAGCCTCCAGCCAGACAAGCCATGAAATATTCAGCAAACTTTTGCAGATCAATCAAGAACAGTTATCAATTTGTAAGAAATTAGGTGCTGATCTAATGGAAAGTGAAAAAACTTTGAGTGGTATCATGTTGCTAGGAAATCACTGTTCCAAATTAATTAGTGCCGCCAAAAGAAAGGGACATGACCTATTGGGCGGCTCATCATTGATTGGTGGTACTAAGAGAAATATACATGTCTTGTTGGGTGGTTCATCTTTACAGCCTCCTGATCATCAACCATACAAGAAAGTTCTGCAGGGAATTGAAAATCACTTGTTTTCTTCAGAAATTCTAGATCAACATTCCAATCTTGTTACATCTTCAAGCAATGATTTATCTGGAAAGTTACTGGAATTGATTTCTCCCCAGATTCCACAGATAAAGCCATCTAAGAGATATCAAATCAAAAATCTACCAAGGTTAACAGTGATAGATTTTATAGATTGTGAGAATGTGAATCAATTTTATAAATCTTTGATGGAAGATATGCACAAGGAAGTTCCAGAAATGAGCCAGAAGAATGTCTCTGTGAATGAATTTCAGTTTGAAAAAATCTGTTGTATTTTGAGAAAGAAAAACCAAGAAGGTGGAAACATCCTGTGTAGAGGATCATCTCTGCTACAGATCATCAATGGATTTGAAAAGTATGAAGATGTGTGGTTTGAATATTGGAGAATACATACCAATTTTGATTTTAGAATTCACAAGAACAAAGTCACATACAAAACCCTTCCATTGATTTATCCAGCTTTCATGTTTTATGTTGAAATGATCAATTCAATTGTTCCTTATCCAAAATCCCAAATAACAGAGGAAGGTAAAGCTCCAGATTACATTACTGAACTTAAGAAAGCTAGTGCACTGTTTCTAGAAATTCAGCAAGATTTACTTGGACCAGATTCAAAGAAAAGAGATCAAGAATGGCAACAAATTCTGCACAAAATCAAGAAATCTTTCCAATATATGAAAGCCAACAGCTCTCAAATCCTCTGGCATGTTTTGACACTCTGGTTGAAAACTAACTATCAAACACTTTTTTTGGAAATCACTTCAGCTGCACGTAGAGCCAACTCATCTTTCATTATGAATGATCCTAAAAGTTTCTTTAATAATGTGTTTGTGTCTACAATCAATGATCTGTCTCAGAAGCTTAACCAGCAGTTTGATTGAGAATTGTATTTTTTTCTTGGTGGACCATTCTGTTTGATATAAGACAAGGCTACTATAATGCAACACTCACAGGCTGTGGATGTAAACTCCCCACCCATCAAGTTTATATCCATCTTTTTACTCTCCAATCCATCAGTGGCAGCCACAGGTGTAAACTTGCCAACCATCAAGTTCATATAACACTTTACTCTCCAGAAGGATTAAAAATCAAAAAGTCATTAATTCTATCAAAACTAAAAGCTTTGTTTTTTCATCTGAATGCACTTTAATCAAAGTACACAAATATCAGAGGTCTCAATTCTGAGGTCCCTGAGACACCAAAAAGGCTGAGGGTAAAGAGCTGTTGTTGCCGGATTAAGCTACATCAGTGAGAGTGCTGTCAAAGTGGTGCTACAACTTGTAAATTATGCAAATACGTGCACCATCAAGCGTTACTTGCCCTCCCCCGGTGTCATGAGTTTCGTTAGTCTTGGGGACGCGAGGCCGCAGCTTGAGCACAATCCCCTCGTTTCAGGGGCCGGGGGACCCGGCGCGCCGAAGGCGCCTGGCGAAGCGAGCCTGCGCGAGGGGCCAGCCCAGGCTGTACCTAGCTTAACACAAGTCCCCTCCTTCGGAGGCGCTCGGAGACGCTTCGCGCCTCCTTGGAGAGGCTTAGTTAAGCTCGAGGCTGTACAGGGCCCTCCGGAGCGAGGCACTTCTGTTAAGTTAGGCGAGGCCGTGGGTCTCACTGTCTCTCGTAGCCAAGCAAGAACTCCAGCGGGATCCCAGCTGGCAGGCCGGCTCGGGTACCTAGCTATCCGGAGTGAAGTGTTTGATCAAGCGCATTAAAGCTAGCCTCTCCATCTCGGCGGCGCCTGTCGTGAAACCCTTAATCATCCCAACGGGATCCAAGCAACTGTAGTCAGCTCGGCCGGTGTGATCCGGAGTGCGATCAGTGTTTCATCGGCATGTTCGCAGTAGATATCACAACCCGAGCTCGGGGAGATATGGCAATCACCGAGGCCGTAGGTCTCTCGTAGCCAAGCAAGAACACCATCATCTTAAAGCAGGCCGGCTCGGATACCTAGCCATCCGGTGTGAAGTGTTTGATCAAGCGCATTGAAGCAAACTTATCCATCTCCGCGACGCCTGTCGTGAATTAACCCTTGATCAACTCATCGGGATCTAAGCAACTGTAGACAGCTTAGTCGGTGTGATCCGGAGTGCGTTCAGTGTTTCGTCAGCATGTCCGCAGTAAATAAAGACGCCGGTTTGCCTCCATCCAGTGCCTGCCATTTTTCACCAAGCGCTCTGTTGAATTCTCATTCATCGCTTATTCCTTACCACCACGGTCATCGGACACTTTCTTTGCCATCATAATTCTTGCGCCACACACTTGTGATTGACAAGACCGTCAAGGCCTCGAGCTTATAAATATATTGATTCCGGACAATTTTCTTTTGACTTTGTAGACTGACCATTTCCCTATCTTTTCTGATACATCACATCGGTTTACACAACCTTTAACACCACGACTTCACATAAATAGACAATTTTCACCGGTCTGGCGCATTCATTCTCTCGCCTTGACATACATGCTTGAATAAATCGTCCAACTGGTCGATATCAACATACAAAATCAACATACTGCATCTATCTCAGTTTACCATCTTTTGTATGTGTCATCTATTTTTTCGACATATACTCATTATTGCAAAAACAACATACTTATCTCATAACCTCTGCATAATACCTAGATAGACATCTCATTGAAGATGAATAGCTGTTCAAACGTCTATCAGCTGTCTTGCCGATTGAATTGGATTGGCATTGCTATCTTTTGTTTCTCGTCAATTGGATTGACAACCCAAACGCCAACCAGACTGTTGGCACGGGATCAAGCTCCAGTCCCTAGGCCTAAGCGTAAGTGAAAATGGTCTGCAATACAAAACATCAAGACTAACAAGACCTATTTTACACCAGCTGTGATGGGATGGAACTCTTTTACTCCTATGGGCTGTACCGATATAAACGCTGAGAAACTCAGAGCACAGGCAGACCTATTGGGTAGTCGGAGATTGCTACGTGCTGGATACAAAACATTCATTGTTGAATGTGGATGGGAACAGGGTGTTGGGGACGACGGTCCAGCAGTTGCAGTAAGCAGCTATTTTTTTTTCCAAATTGGTGATTGAACCAAAATTTCTAATGGGTGTAAAAAAAACTCCATCAAAAAACAGATCTATCCAGATGTTGTGGGGGGAGATGTAGTGGCTTTCCGAGAAGACTTTAGAAGAAGGGGGCTTTTGCTTGGTTTTGGTACTTGGGGAGGGTTTGTTTAGAATTTTCCTGTTTTCTCAAGATACATAAGGTAGGGATGAAATAATGCTTACTCATTCATGTGCATAAATGCAAACATTCTAGACCACAAATATGCACAAGAAATCCAGACGAGGATTCTCATATTAAACCTAGAACAGACCTTGACAGTTATGCACGTGGTTTGGATTATGCTGGTGTAACTTATCTATCACACCGACCGTGAGTACAAATATTTTTTAAGAAGCCTGGAGATTTTCCAAAATTTCTAATATAAAGATTCATAAACACCAAAAGATGTGAATTGGTAAGACCTGATATCATACAAACTCCTGATAAAGCCATGGAAGTGAATGTATGTCCAAGTCTAGTAATTTCCTAAATTGCAAAAAGAGTTGAAAAGGAATGAAATATCAGTCCCGCTACGTACAAATGGACGGTGCAATAATAAATCGTGATCTTCAGAACAAAATATTATATGCGTTAGTTGAAAGTTCACCTTTAGTTTAAGATGGCAACCAATTTTTCACTTTACTAACCAAATTTATGAAAACTAGCTCTGGACAATGGGGTGCTACACCAGAAATGGACAATTCCCGGGCGTATAGTTGGAGAATAGCTGATGACACCATAGATAGCTGGCCCTCAATGTAAGAGAAATGATGACCAACTGATAATTTTTCTATTTTTAGCTGAATCGTTTTGTTTATTTCCAAACAGTATCAGGACAATGAATGCACTGGTCCCATATTCCATTGCAAACAGGCGCCCACTTAATGACCTTGGATTCCTTCAATTTGGCCCAAATCGACTGACACCTGCTGAAAAGAAAACACAATTTGCCTTTTGGGCTGCGGCAAAGTGCGCTTTCTTCTTTCTTCTTTGAAAATACATTACCAAGCAGAAGATTTATATCCAATACATTTTAAACAAAACTCTTTGCATCCCAGATCTCCACTAATCTTTTCAGCTGATATTGCTACCCTTACTGAGGATGAAATAAACCTAATGACCAACCCAAAGGCAATTGCCATCAATGTGAGCAGTTTTTTGTTTCCAATGATGTAATTTGAAAACTTGTTACTGAGAAACACACTTCCCCCTTTTACATAGCAAGATGACTTGGGGACAAGTATTACACTAACTCGCAGGTACCCTGCTGACATGGATATGTGGAGTGGGCCCTTAAGTGATGGTAGCACAGTTGCAGGTAAGAACCTGCTTTCTTCCAAGTTTCTACCTTGTAGCTGCTTCAATTCAGTTCAACAGTTATTTTTTTCAAATGAACTGATAATTCTATTTTCAAATCAGTTATTGTGAATTGGTCAGATGATAGTGCACAAAAAACAATTCAGCTTGATGATTTGGGGTTTTCATCTGCAAATGTGGAGGACATACTGAATCAAAAAAATGTAGGACCTGTCACCAAAAGGCAAGTTATTTCAAATTTGGTAATTCATATGAATTTCTGACTAAACTTTTCAAAGATTTCTGATACCAATTTCCCACAGTCTTATCACCACAATTGAGAAGCACGGATGCTTATTCATAAAGCTAACTGACACCAAGCCAGCTCACAAGAAAACTTTCACTGAATTCCCTATTGAAGTGGCTGATATAACGGGTGTTGCGCAATTGAAACTGAATAACCGAGGTGTTAAAGTAGCCGTCAACCTCAAGGCTGATGGAGTAACTGGGCTGCGCTGGAGCAAAATCATTGGTTCAAAGAATGGTTTCACTTTAGTTCGCCTTCATTACACAAACGCAGAATTGTCCCCAGGGAACATGGACGATTCAAAATTGAACTTCAAGCACACAGCTATTGTTATAAACGACAAATTCACCTATTATGCAGATTTGCCTATAACTGGACTAGTAAGTACATTCATTTTGGAAATAATGAATAAAATCCTTTGATCATCTTGAGAGCTCATTGCTTTTGAAATCTTGGATCTTTTGTACCAGACTTGGGACGATATGATTGAAGGATTTCCCATAGTACTTCCTCTTGAAGTGAGTGTAACAAAAAAATGCTACATCTTGAATCTTTCCAATATGATGTGCCGGACCTGATTTCGATTATCAAATCTTTTAGCCCGGAGTTGAAAACACCATTTTCATTCGGGGAGAAAACAATCAATTTGCCCCAGACATTCATCGCTTGTCAGTTGAGAACACAGGCTCTGTTTGAGTCGAAAAATCCACTGTAAAAATCCATCCATCATGAACATGTATGTAAACTAGTACCACTATGTAAAACCTTCCCTCAAGATACTTTGTATTGGCCGCACTTCAAAAGCTGCCCACAATCTTTCCATTGTCAATATTCATACTTCACTGCCATTTTTACACACCATCCAATCGGCTTTTCACTCGGCAAATTATGCTGCGGCTAAGGAGATAAAGACTTTGGTTGATGAAAGGTCTTTCAGTCAATCCTATTCAGGTGACTGTTAAGTATGTCAGCCAACGCGTTGGACGTGGATGGAGCTTCCCAGACGTCCAAAGCCGAATAATCCGGTCTGGCAACTTGTTAATTTGCCAGATGTCAGCCTCAGTGTGTAGTGAGGGAGCTGAGACTGAAACTGTCAGTCAAACGCTTAGTTAGCGTCATTTAGTTGAGCGAACAGTTTCGGAGGTCAAAATCATGCGTTGCAGCTTGTGATGCCCAAGAATCAATATGGGGTCTTATTTCCGAATGCTTCAGAGAGACGTGGATGGCCCTAGCACAAAGTCTTCGCGGCGAGCAGTTTTCTTTAACAGCTTGCCGGGAGGATTCACATTGGAGTGGGTACAATTAAATCCAGCTTTGTAACGACTCCCAGAACGGTTGATACAGCTCGTCGGATACTCTCGCAAACTAAGGTTTTGCACCGTCTGGCTGGGAGTCCTTGGCGAGCTGAGGTTCTGTATATCCGGAGAGCTGAGAATGCGGGAGGAGCGGGCCTCCGACCCCGCCCCCCGCTAGCTTAACTAAGCCTCTCAAACGGAGGGTCCAGGGGACCCCGCCCGGAGGGCTCTCCGCAGGAGAGGCTTACACCTAATGTCTGAAGTCTGGCAGGGAAAGGAAGGATATTCAACCCCAAAATCACTAAATAATTATTTAAAAATTAGCAAAACATGTACAAAAAAAAACTGAATAGACAGTTTCATTGGCAGTGCTGATGCGCACCCTCACCCAAAAATTTGAGCAAAAAGACCCAAAACTGATTGAAGGAATCCGTTTTGAAGGTCAAAGCAACCCTGAAGGATATTACATTGCTCTGAAGATCCATTTTTGGATTTTCTGATAATATGCACAATTGAAGGACCCTGGCAACCCCCTATAAATGGGCGGCATGTAAAATCCCCAATTTTTCCAAAATTCATACATTTTCATAGCCCATTCATACACGTTTCATGTGTACCCTCAGAGGATTTCAAAAAATTTCATACATATTTCATGCCTACCATTTTTTTTCCGCGGGAGGGGGTGCAAGCCTGTTTTTTTGAAGCTATCCATTTTTTCTAGCTTCAAGGGCGCCAGTGCACATGAAAAAACATGAAAATAAGAAAGGCAATGTCTTGAATTACTGGACTAATCTAACTTAGCTAATTCCCTCCTTGGGGGAGCGAAGCAACCTCCAAAGGAGGGACTTACACGCTATGTGGACCCCGCGGCCTGAGAGAATTATGACTTTTGGTGGGGACTTTTTTAGAATCACTCTCCCTCATGAGCCTCTGCACCATTTTTGAAATTGTTTACATTTCTGGGATGGCCCAAGCTGTCCCTATCTTTCTACTATTTTTTCCCATCCTCAACACCTCTTGTTGAGCTGTAATCAGAGCTGTAACATCATGGATTCCAGATTCTGTACAGTGCAACATGTGTGATACGGGATATAGCCAACTAGATGAAGTTGCAAAAAAAGACATTTGGATGTCATTACATATCCCTAAAAATAGGACAATAGGTGGAACAATTCTCCTTGATGTTCTGCATGTTTTGTTCCCCTACAACTCAATCGCACAATGTGATGTGATGAAGCTACACAGGATTGAAAAAGGCCAAGTTCATGATTCTCTCAGGCCGCAGGGTCCACTTAGTGTAAAGTCCCTCCTTCCAAGGGACGGCGCCCCCCCCTCCACAAAGAGAGGGACTTAGTTAAGTTAGTGGACTAATGTTGAATGAATACAATCAAGCTTTATTTTTTTTCTTTGCAAGAGCTTTCATATGTAAGAACTCTTTTTCCCAGTGTTCCAAGAATGAAGGTTGAGACATGGCAAGATAAAAAAATTCATCAACCGGAAATGTCATCAACAAATGGCTGGGCGCGCACTTCGCGCTAAATTGGCACCAATGAACAAATTTGACTGTTGACCATCCTGTCAGGTCCTGCCAAGGGGGGGTTGAGAGGGAGCACTTGGTGACTCCCGGCTGGTCTCATACATTTTTTGACCATCCTGACAGGTGCTGCCAAAGGGGGGGGGCGGGTCAAGAGGGAGCGCTTGGTGGCTCCCAGCTGGTCTCATACATTTTTCATTACTACCCTCCCTTCCCTGAGGAAAATCTCATACATTTGAGGTGCCTACCCTTAATGGCAAAAAAAGGCATTCATACCATTTTCATGTGTACCATTTTGTGATTTTGCCAAATAATTCATACATTTTCATGCCACCCATTTATAGGGGGTTGCCAGGGTCCTACAATTGAATTTCCTTTCTGCAACAAAATGCAACACTACATGTGTAGGATCTGCGGGTTTGCGGATCCAGGATCCACCAGGCATGATGGTTGTGCATCCTTAGTTTACATTTCTTCATGTTTTTTTTATTTTTAAACCATTAGTACAGTGTAAATGGTTTGGATTGAGGAGATGAGACCAGTGCCAAATGAAAGCTGAGGTCCAGAAGTATCTTTTGGCTCTGGGGCAGGTCCACAGGACCTGAGGGGGAGGCTGGCTGAGGGTTAATATTTTCCCTCCAGCCAATTGTGATTTCTTTCCCAGCCAAAATTTTGACATTACGCGCAAGTCCCTCCCTGCGGGAGGGGCCGCTTTGCGGCCAGCCACAGCGAGCCTCCCACCAGGGGGGACTTGTGTTAAGTTAGGCCCCCCGGCAGGCGAGGGACTTGTGCAAGGCCGGAGATTGGCTGCGCTGCCCATCCGGAGGTCTCGGCGGGGACACCTCGGGACGAGACCCCGAAATATCTGGTCAGGTCCCTACTAACTCAGAATCGGCAACAGATGATCAAGCCAGCTAAACCATGTGCCGCCTCCTTAATTTGTAGGTTAGACTCTTCATCGCGCACATTTTTGCGGCAGGATACATAGCTGAGATTCGAGAACACTTCACGACCAGACCGTCAAATTACAATCACGATAACTCGAACGATCTTCATCCACCATGCCCGCAGCGAGCAAGAACTCGAGAGTTGGAAAAGAGCTGGGAGAATCGTACCAGAGAATCGTACCAGTTCGTCGTCGTCGGGGCGGGGCCCGCTGGTCTGACTGCGGTAGCCAACTTGATCGATAATGGAATTTCTCGGATAGCGTGGATTGATAGTTCGTTCTCTGGAGGAAGGATGGGTGAGAAGTATAGGGAAATACCAAGGTTTGTACTGACAATAGATTCTATGTATAACCTAGATAGGAGACAATTGCTGTTGTAACGGCAACCCATAAACTGACTGTTGGTTGAAACTATTACCATGCCCACCTTTAGTAACACGAAAATCCAGCTGTTCCTTGATTATGTGGCCGCAAGTCCAACTCTTACCAAGCTGGTCCATGAAGCGGAAGAAAAGCCCAACGCATACACTACCTTAGAAGAGCTGGAGCGAGATCGAGGAAATCTGTTGAGTTATGCGGCAGATTTAATGATCATGTTAACCAGACGACTGGTCTCAGCTCATCGCAATGAGGTAGACACCTTCCAAGCGCGTGTACACTCTTTAGATTTCATTGATGGTGTCGGTTGGATGGTTGATGTTGAGATGATGGACCCGGTCAGCCATCAAGCCACAATTTTAAAAACTAGCAAGGTCATTTTAGCCACCGGGTCAGAACCAGTCCAACCGAAGGAGAAGGCCATACCTCCCATCGACTTGGAAGTCGCGCTCGCACCCTCCCAACTCGAAGCTGCAACGGAAGGGATTGATCTCGAAAAGGAAACAATTGCTGTTGTTGGATCTTCACATTCAGCATTCCTGGTCTTGAGGAATCTGATCGGTCTTTCGAACAGGGTGAGGGTCGTACATCTCCTCCGAAACCCCAAGATCAGATTCGCCGAGCAGAGGGATGGGTGGATTCTATATGATAACACGGGCTTGAAAGGTGTGGTAGCTGATTGGGCCAAGGATGAGTATCCAAACCTGGTCGCTGAGGGGAGGATCTTGAAGACCCAAATCGAGGCCTCAGAAGGCGCTCTTTCTCTCCATCTCACAACTCTCACCAGTTGCGCGCGAGTAATTTATGCGATCGGCTATCAGCCCACCCCGACTGCAAGAGTAACGCTCGCTGGACTTGAGCAGAGCTTGAAATTCGACCATCTGACCGGGCATTTCGAACGTCTCCCTGGCCTCTTCGGATGCGGGATCGCTTTCCCTCAACGAGTTGTCGATCCCGCTGGAAACGTCGAACGTGCAGTCGGTATCTTCAAGTTTATGAAGTTCCTCAGGGCCGTCGTCCCGCTTTGGATTCAATCTTAATGGTTTATCTCGATTCAATCGCAATGGTTTCTCTCTGTCTCTTGAGCTATGTAAATCTGTCACTTCTAAACATTTGGCTCTTGGCAGAATGTGATCACTGAATGTTTAAGCGCAGAAGAAAATGGACGAGTAGCAGTCAAAGATGAACTGGTGGTTTACCTGGAGATGGCTGGCAGTTCACCCGCCCCCACACTGTGAATAAAATGTGAAACGTCGTGAATTCACAATTTCAGAATAGTTAGCTGCTTACGGCTGGCCAACTTCGTCTTACATATAGTTTCTAGCCATCAGGGTACCTTCCAGCCCACTGCTGAGAAATGCTGCCTTAAGAAAATAGGGGGTTTCAAAATTGATCCAGGAAGCGTTCCAGGTCGGAGTTTCCAGGAAAAATGAGCGACCTGGAACGCTTCCTGCGGACCTGATCTCCTTCTTCCTATGCCCTTCCAGGACATCCAGGAAAACAGGAAATCAGGAAATTAAAAGAGGACAAAAGAGGATAAATCCCACCTTTCTTCTCAAACCCCGGACCCCCGCCTTTTTTTTCGACACCCCTACATCATCTTTCCCACCACCTCACACTAACTTCGAGCGAATTTTTGTCCACCGCCCGCCATGCTAGAAAATACCTCCCACTCAACAGTAATATCAAGCAGTCAAGACTCAACCCAGAGGAGTCCCTCCCGGTCGACAGCCATATAAGGCAGTTGGCCGGGAGCAGTACCTCCCGGTCGACAACCACATACATACAAGAGTTGACCGGGAGGAACCGGGAGGAGTCCCTCCCGGTCGACAGCCATATCAAGCAGTCATCCGGGAGGGACTGGAGCAGTAGTACAGTACCTCCCGGTTGACAGCCATATAAGGCAGTCTACCGGGAGCAGTATCTCAAGGTTGACAGCCATACAAGGCAGTCGACCAGGAGCAGTACCTCCCGGCCGACAACCACATACATACAAGAGTCGACCAGGAGGAGTCCCTCCTGGCCGACAGCCATATCAAGCAGTCATCCGGGAGGGACTTCTCCCGGTCAACTGCCTTATATGGCTGTTGACAGGGAAAGTCCCTCCCGGTCGACAGCAATTAGAGTAGTCGGAATTGATGCAGTTTGAGCTAATTTGAAACTGCTGATGAAAAAAAAAATGTACAAGAAAGTCCGATGAGGTCAGATCAACTTGTGGTTGCGTGGGGGGGAAGGAGCTGGTCCTTCGGGGACCCCAAAGGCATGGGACAAAACATGTTAAAACAGATAATCATTTCCAGGTCTTGTTCTGCTGGGTTCAAATGCAGGAAGTTCCTCTTTCTGGGGGTCTCAATGTAGAACCTCCAGGAATTATTTTTTGGCTGTGTTTTGGTTTTCCTGGAGTTTGGACCTGGAACGCTTCCTGGATCAATTTTGAAGCCCCCTAATGAAACTCGGAAAGTATGCAGGCTTCTTAACTGTTTTTACGATCAGATTAAAACACATCTCTTATTCTGAACAGGCGCGTCTTTGTATCAGTCTCACACAGGAACGCTAAAAGAGTCTGAGAGAGGACAAAACGAAGAAAAATCAATCGTTCCAGGTTCATGGGTAGCAGCGATCATTATGTAACATTGTAAATGCTGCTCCCGATTGCACATTTCGCGCATCTGTCTTCCTCAGGCGCGAGAAGGCTCCGGCTTGCTCATCACCCGTTTCTTGGGAAAGGGGTGCCAACCGCAATCGTAAAATTGACCAAGTTAGCCAAAGCAGGACAAAGCCGAGCTCCGCCTGCTGGCGAACATCAAATGTGGAATGTGCAAGAACGAGCTTTTTGGGAAACCTACTGACAAGCTTCACGCTTCAAGCGGCTCGGCTCGGCCTGCCAGGATACCGAGTCGATCGAAGTGTTGTGTTTGATCAAATACCTTAACCACAGCCTTGGGACTGGATACATCGACCATACGATAGAAACATTGCTACCACCGTAGGCAAGCAAAAACCTCCGCCCCAACTGACAGGCGAGGTCGGATACCGAGCCATCCGGCGTGCGTGGAAACGCGAACCTCAACGACGCTTTTCATGAACCCCTTGATCATCCTCCAACGAGTTCCAAGCAACTGTAGTCGGCCCGGATAACGTGAGATCCGGTGTACCTCCAGCGTCTTGTCAATCGGCGTGAATATATAAGGGCGCAGTCTGGCCTGCTCGATTCCAGATTGTTTTGCTTTTCTTTAGTGCTCTGCTTTATTTCATTCGTCATTCATACCGTACTTTCGTTGCCACAAGCCTTCTTGACTTCCAACCCGGGTTCATACAAAGCCTACCACGTGCTTACAAGCATATTACTTTCGGACACTTTTACTGGACAGTGGACTGCATTTTCCGCTATCTTTTCTAATTCAAACCATCGGGTTGAAGAACCTTTGCGCCGCAAGCTGAGATTTGATTCACCCCTTGAACAGATCTGTGACTGTAGACCACTTCGCTTCGTAAAGGCCTCGAAAAGATTGACATTTTGATCCAAACATCTTCAATTCTTTTATCGCACTTTCACTTTTTTTTACGTATCTATTTTAGCCGTAGTGAATACCCATCATACAAAAAATCCACATCAGACCTATCACACAACCCCTGTGAAATACCTAGATCAACATGGCAATCAAGATGAATAGCTTGTCAAACATTCATCAGAAATCCTGCAGATTTCAACGGATTGTTATTGCAATATTTACTCTATCAGCCATTGGTTTTACAACTCAAAGCCCAGCTCAAATGGCAACAAACACTCAAGCTCCAGTTGCTAGGCCCAAGCGTAAGTTGGCATAGCATTCAGTCAAAAATATTCGCAAGGCTGACAAGATATACTTCATTATAGCTGTATTGGGATGGAACTCTATAGGACCTCTTGGTTGTACAGGCATAACTGCTGAAAAACTTAGGTGGCAAGCAGACTTAATGGCTGAGAAGGGTTTAATAAAAGCTGGATATACAACTTTTGTCATTGAATGTGGATGGGAAGAGGATTATGGGAATTATCCATTGGTAGTATGTGACTCTAGTTTTTCACAAATGATTGGATCAAAAGCTCTGACCATTATAAAAATTCCATCAACAAAAAGTTATATGATGGTGTTATGGGGCAAGATTATCATTCTTTCCGCGACGACTTTAGAAGAAGAGGACTTGGACTGGGTTTTGGTACCTGGGGAGGGTTAGTTTTTCATTTTACTGTTTTCTCAATAAAAGTGGGTATAACAAAAAAGAGTTTAGCTTACATATTAATGATTGCCACCACTGAAAACCTTCTAGGCCACAACTATGCCCACGAACTGAAGAGGAGGCAAAGATTTATGCCAAACCTAAAACAGACCTTGACGGATATGTGTTTGCTTTGAATGAACTTGGTGCAACCTATCTATCACACAGGCCGTGAGTTCAAGGGTTTTTCTAAAAAGGATTTGTCAAGATTGATAATTCATAGCTCTATAAACGCCTCAGGTGTGACTGGGGATTTCCACAAGTATTGCAATCAGATATGGCAGTTGAATTGAATGTATGTTTCCAGTATGTTTTACAAAATTCACAGAGGGTTGATGAATTATAAAATATCAGTCGCGATATGTCCAAATGGAAAGCGCAATAAGCAATCGTGGTTATCAGAATAAAATGTTTTATGCGTAAGTTGAATTTTCAAGAATGCCTTAATACGTACACCACCTGTTCACTTAACTAACCCAGTCGGATGAAACTAGCACTGGGCAATGGGGTGCTTCTCCATCAGCCGTCAATACCAAGGCCAATAGTTGGAGAATAGCTGATGACACCTTAGATAGCTGGAACTCTTTGTAAGAAAATTGATGACTTACACATACATCCTCCGTTTTCAGCTGAATCTTTGTGTTTATTTCTCAACAGTATTAGAACATTGAACACACTTTACCCATATTCTATTGCAAACAGGGGGCCATACAATGACCTTGGATTTCTTCAACTGGGTGAAAATAGACTAACAATGGCCGAGAAGAGAACACAATTTTGCTTTTGGGCTGCAGCAAAGTGATTTTTCTTCTCTGAACATCCGTTGGCCATAGAGAACAACAGCCGCTGAGAAATTTCACACAACTTCCTAAACCTCCTAGATCGCCCCTAATTTTTTCGACTGATGTGTCCCGCCTCCATCCGGATGAAATTGAACTGCTTACAAATCCACGGGCTATTGCCGTAAATGTGAGCAACCTGAAAATTGAAACTGAAATTTCTTTACTCATGAGCAAACACATTGTTCTGATAACCTCCTGTTTTTTACACAGCAAGATGCACTGGGCCAAAGTATCACCCTAAAGCACCGGTACCCTGATATGGATATATGGAGCGGACCTCTCAGTGATGGTAGCACAGTTGCAGGTAAGAATTTATTTGGGTTCAGAAATCCTACTTGGTAGCTGCTTTTAGAAGTAGTCGACGTTTGCCTTCAAGAATAAACTGATTTTTTTTTTTTTTCATTTCAGTCATCATAAATTGGTCAGATGATAGCTCACAAAAAAACATAAATCTTGAAGATTTGGGGTTTTCATCCGCACATGTGTATGAGGTACTTAGTGGAAAGGATTTAGGAGTAGTTTCAACAACGTGAGCTCTTTTAAATCAATCACTCGTTTTTGGCTGATCATCGCCTAACTTCATGGTATGAACTTTTGCAGCTATGTTTCCACAATTGAGAAGCACGGAAGCTTGTTCCTCAAGTTCACCAAAACCAAGCCAGCTCGCCAGCGAACTTTCCAGCGCTTCCCTGTCGAAGTTGCTGAAATCACGGGTTCTGCAATTCTGAAACTAACTTCCCAAGGTGTTAAAGTAGCAGGAAACCTCAAGGCTGATGGAGAAACTGGGGTGCGCTGGAAGAACATACCTGGTTCAAGAAATGGCAATACTGTAGTCAGCTTTGATTACGTAAATGCAGATTTGGCCATCGGAAATATGGATGATACAAAATTAAACTTCAAGCGCACAGCTATCATTATAAACGAGAGTACAAAATATGATGTGGATTTTCCTATCACTGGATTGGTCAGTGTATTCCTTTTGTCATCAAAGTATACTCTTGTTGACATGGGTTTCTGCTCCTTGGGACTTCGTATGCTACACACCAGACTTGGGACAATATGATTCAAGGATTTCTCGTCTCACTTCCGCTAAAAGTGAGTGCTAAGATAAATAAGACGCATATTCTTAGATCCTTTTGATTTGATTTTCAGCTAACTGGTTTGCTTTTACAGCCTGGGTACAATACAATTCGCATTCAGGCAGAAGGTGATTGGGCCCCGGACTTTCATTGCTTATCTGTCGAGCAAAGAGCCCAGCAATACTTTTGAATCACAGCCAACTCCCCTGGTAACAATCCAATTACCATTATTGTCGCTTCATTTCTTACATTCCAACTTGTTTTTCAGTCAGCCAAGGTTGAAGTTTAGATACTCAGCATCTCCCAAATAGTTAAAGGATGTCCACAGATTTCCAAGGTCGTTCAGTCAATGCGATTCACATTCATTTATATCATGATTTAATAAAGTGACTTGGATTTGCGGTTGGGAAAGAGTCGCATTTCAATGCCCAAAGTTCCTACCCAAGCCAAACACTGCAAAAAAAACTGTGTCAACTGTGAGCAGTTGACATGCGGCAACTCTGAGGAAGCTTGTGGTGTTACACCAGCCTTACTCAAGGTTTGACTCAACCCAAGCTTCAATGCACAGTCACTGTGCACCTTGCACAGTGACTGTGCCAACAAAGGCACTTCTGCATTCATGTGGAGTTACAATGGCAGCTTGGCTTGAGTATCCTGCATGTCAACTGCAAGCAGTTGACCAAGTTATTTTTGCAGTGAAAGGGAAGGTGGAAATCCTTTGCTGGAAGAGGTGTGATGTGAGTGCCGAAGGACAATCAAAAAATGGAGAATGAGATTATGCAGAGGACGTCAGATGCTGAGCCAATTATCATAAAAAAACACTGCTCAGGATTGATCCTTGAGAGTCTTGACTCTTGGGAATCGAGTTTCCAAAATATTTGAGCAATTTGGAAGAGAATGAATGACGTCTAGAAGTACAATATTTAAGCAGGAAACAACAAATTTCCTTGATCTGGATGGTAGATATGTGAGTGAATGTAAGACCTTGATAAATAGGATATAGCATGAAGATCCAAATACAGAAAACCAAAATTACAACGAACTCAGAGCAAAAATCAATTGAACAATGATCCAGACGCGGATAGCAAAAATGATGTGTCAATAAGGTGCATTAGAATTTAAACAAGATTAATATGTTGGTTATGATTAGAAAGAAAACTTTGAGGGAAAGGAAAGTGCGAATCAATATATATTATTTTACTTTGTCTTGGCTCTGAAAAAAAAATCAATACACGCGGACAATTCCATGGAATAGTTTGAGTGGCAGGTTTGAGTCACAGAAAAAGTGGAAATCCGTTTGAGATTGATTATTGACTCGAAGATTCGATGTTGGTTAATAGGTTCGCGATGTCGATTGATCCCAACTGGGATAGAGTGATTGAGCTCAAGTTACCCTGTGGTGGGCTCGTCGGGGACCATTGCCCGCGTCGACGCGAATGTGATTCATATGGTAATGGTAGCTTTGGAGCCGGGGCTGCTTGTCGTGGAAAGCGCGACAAACTGGAAGACGAAGGTCCTCGCGAAGCCGTGTTTGAAGATTGGAATTCATTCGAGGCATCGATGGAAGATGATTCCAAGATAGAAGGTGGTGTGCCACTCTTCAGATAAGGTAAGAAAGTGTTCGAAGTAGAGCGGGGCTTGGGATCCTGAGGACCATGCATATTCGAATCGACAACCTCAATTTTCAGATCAGACGCGTTGAGTGAGCTGGACCGATTAGATTTGAGATGAATGCCATTCATGTGTCCTTTATGTTTGATGGAATTGCTGTTGGCGAGGATGTTGCGAGGAACCACGGCTGTGGCTTGGGCCTTCTTTGAGCTAAAACTCTCCGAGCGTTGAAAATTGGTGGCAGAATTGGAATGGGCCGTCAAAGATACGTTGGAGAAGCTCGGCTTGTGAGTTTTTCGCGGCGACTTGGGAACCCCTTCGTTTCTGCTTCCTGGTAACGAGGATGAGGATGACTCTGAACGCTCATGCGAAGCTGCTTGGTTATGAGCCAAACCGTAGGGTGATAGGAACGCTGTCCGGGGTGACACTGGTTCTGGCAATATAGCTGAACAGCCTCCTTCGTTGGAACCATTCTCAAAGGGTGCGTTCCAGCTATGAGACGAACCGAAACTATGAGTGGAGTTGAACCGCACTCTGCTCTGAACGAGATTAGCATGAGGAAGCTGTTGAGGGCAATGATACGGGAAATGACCCATTCGCGGTGTTGATGAGGGTGAGTCAGACACGATTCCATCTCGGGATAATTCCTGACTGTTTTTCGAATTCTTGCGAACACTAAGAAGAGGTCCAGAGCAAACCGAATCGGAATCTGTAGCTCTGGAGCTAGGCCTTGCTTGATCATGTATCGCATCAACTTTGGCTTGTAAATCTGAAATCTGCTTGACATGACGAGCACGGTCGGATTCGAGTTGCTCGATGCGGGACTGTGCGGCTTCGAGCTGGGCCTCTTTCATCGCCAGGTTGTTCATTTGAACGGTGGCTGCGGCTCGCCAATGAGCCTCACACATCCGGTCAACCTTGGAAGTATGGTCAATCAAGCCAAGTAATTCGGAGGTGAGCTGGTCGGTGTTCATGACCACTTTCAGTATAGATTCTCCAAACCGGGCACCTTTGTCACCATTTAAGGCCTGTAAGGTCATTACATTCCGATGAAGAAGCTTTTCTCTGGCGTTCAAATCAGCTATGAATTGCCCTAAAAACATAAATTCCTGCGTGAGTGGTGTATAGGATATTTCAAGAAAAGAAGAGTATGAGAACTTACGGCGCAATTTCTCGGCCTTTTGCTCAGATTTTCTTCCTTCCCGAATGAGTTCCTTGATGTCCCCGACCATAAAGCGATGGGAATCCGAATGGAAAATTTTGAGCGCTTCGGTGACGAGATTCTCAAGCTCTGACCGAGTACTTTCGCGAATCTTTTGTGCAATTGATGCCGTGAGCCACTGACTAGACTGAGGGGCTTCAGCTCGAGTGCAACTTGACAATAGGCGTTCTGCAGTGAAAGGTGAAGTTTTTTGACTATAAATGGAGTTTTTGCGGTGTTCCAGTAACTGTGCCAGAATCTCATACCGGCTGGGTCCACGATCGGACATAGAGCGTGGACGAGGTACTTTCTTGATCTCTCTTCTCGATAAGTCCAAAAGGGCATTGCTGTTGATGTTGAGATAAAAGTCATCGACGCTGAGACTACGAGAAGTGCTATCAAATCCGGATTGAAAGAGAGGAGTCGCCTTCTGCGAGATCGCTCTGAAAGCGTATTCACTCGAGTGATTGGATGGCGGAGTGCTCGATGGCGTGAAGATACGATTCATACCCCTCCATGCTTCGGCGGATGATCCATTTGATACGATGGACCTCAGTGAGCTCAAGTCACTTGACTCGTATGGGCGAATGGTAGCGTTGGATACTGGTATGGAAGATTTGCTGTAGCTTTCGATGTTCTCCTCAGCGCCCGGTAAGGCGGGGAGGCCACCACACACAAATTGCGGGATTATAATTGGTTGAGGTATGGCGATAACAGGAAGAGCGTCCGGTCGCTGAGAAGTGTCGAGATGCAACGGGAAATTGCGGATGTCGAATGATGTGGCGCGCTGGATTTGCCTGTTCTTGCCAGAGATTGTAACTTCATTTTTGCCGGGGGGACTCGAGCCCTGTGTAACTTGACACTCACGATGAGCCCTGTTCTGAATGTGAATTCCACATGTTTCATTTTCATCGCCAGATGAGGCGATTGTCTCTTCAATTGGCGAAGGGTCTAGCTGGCTCGACCACTCAGCTGTCGGAAAAGGAATAGAGCCCGGCGAAGTTCCGTGAGTGGCTGGACAAATCTCTTGCTTTTCTGTTGACTCATGAATGGGGCTCCAAGATGAATTTGGTAGAAAGCTGTTCGCAGATTGTTTAGGAGTCTCCGGGTAGCGTGAGTGATTGGTAGCGAACGAGATCTTGCTCGACGATCGGGTGCGCCTGACGTTTCGAGTGGATGATTGAATGACTGTTAGGTCGAGAGTGGCACTTTCCGAACACATGCTCGAGCGAACGCGGTGCTGGGAGGCAGTGTAATGGGTGTTGCCGACAGAGCGTGAATGCTTGGATATCAACAAGGGCATCGTTGGCCCTTTGGAGTCAGTGCTGGAGTGATGAGCATAGCCGGATAGTCGACGAGGAGCGGGTTGCAAAGGCATCACATCGGGTGCTTTATCTTTGATAACTTTGGAAGAGTTGGAGATGGAAATCACGCCACTGCGAGGGCTAGTCGAGGCAGCCAGCGCATCGAAAATATCGACGCTTAGATTTTCCTCGATGCGATTGTGATTTTTCTGCTCAAGTTGAACTTCGTGTGCCGGCTGCTTACTACGATCTGGAAGTGGCTCCTGCGCGGGCGACTTCTTGCCATGGCCATGCCATTCGAGACTCGCAAGACGACGAACGAAGTGGTTACCGCACTCAGACCTGGAGTGATTATGCCGAGAGATAGGCTTGGGGCAAACCCCGATCGGCGATGCCTCGCTACCAATCGCAATTGCAATGGTGCTCGCACGCAGCTTCGGAACTTTAATCGGAGGTGGGGCGTGATTCCTCTTGGGACTTCCGGTAACGTTGAGTAAAGCGGTGCTGCGTACCGATTCTCCTGATAGGCGTTGCGAAAAAGTGGTTGGCTTGTTGAGATTGGGAGAAGACGATGACCGACTGAGCTCATGAAACGAGTCATCTATTACTGGTCGACCAGCCTAGATTAAGTTCGAAGAAGAAGGGCTTGAACAAACGGGGCACATGATAGATTAGGGTAGAAAAAGTAGAGTAGAATATAATGTATCTTACAATGCTAAATGACCTAGGTGGATAGTTTGGATTGGCCACTATGCGCAGATCACATGGTGGCGACTAGTGAAATAGGTCATCATGATATGATGAGCAACGGTTATTCAATCACATTTGATAGAAAATTTGAGGAATCAATCATTCCATACCTGGATAGCTTCGAATTCTTCCAAGGCTGTGGAATTGTTTGGCTCTAGTTCCTGTTTTCCCGCTTTGCTCTGGAATGGTTTGAGCACAGCTGGCTTAAGAGAGCGGCTTGGGGAGGGCTCTAGCTGACTTCTGCAAGTACACAGACAGATGCATATCCATGAGTCGAATGCTAGGTGCAACTGCAAGTGGCAGAAGAAAATAATTGGGCGCAGTGATAATCAATAAGAACTTACTTCAGTGAAGGTTTGCTTTTCTCCGGGGTTTGCCTTTCCGAAGAGTTTTTGGACAAAAGACGTAAGCGTGAGGAGAAGGAGGGTTGACTGCCGTGGCTTTTGAACAAATTCATGTTGCCAGCGGAAGAACTCTCTTTGGAGGGCTTGTTCGACACTGAAGGAGGCTTGGAATTGCCTAGAAAGATTGCGGAGTTCCGCTGGCTTCGCAAAGGTGAGGATGGCTGTGAGTTTGCCTGGTGATCTAATGCAACATTCCAATGCGGAGAAATTTGATCGAGGTCAGAGTGAGTCGGAGGAGAAAGATCTGTCAGAGAGTCGTCCGATGGCCTGCGAGATCGGTACTTGGAAAAAGGCTTAAACTTCGCGGCAGTTGACGAGAACGAGGTTGTTTTGGAGAAGCTCCGGAGATTGGTAGTGGAGAGGGAGGATGTTGAGGTTGCTAGTCCGTGTGTTGGTCGAAATCCGAATGGGCGCTTCGGATTCGTTGGAGAAGACGAGCAGGCAGACGGAGGGAGGGAAGACCGAATGGAATAATGATCCAGTTCAGGCCCTGTGGGACATGGTGTTGGCTGGGGAGCTGCTGTTGGCGACGCCTTGCCAGCCGGAAATTCCAGGCAACTAGCGTCCATCATCATCATCATCATGAGGCTTAGAAAGAATGGACCCGGAAAGAGAATGGACTGGTCGAATCTGCTGGGTCGAGGGTAGTTGCAGTTGCCAGGGTAGACCGTTCGGCGCAGTAGAGTGCTCAGTTCAACTTGATTTTTTGTCCGAACACAGTCAGACGACCAAGTACCGAATAGCGACAGGGGATTGGGAGCTGATTGGGGGCCCTATTTAAATATTAGGGATGAATGTAGATGGGTAAGGGTACAAAATGCTGATTTCATTCAGTGCTGGCACCAGGGGGGGTTCTATCAGGGTATCGACCTGAAATAATAATCCAAGTCTAGAGGTTAGATGTGCTCCGGGTAACTCCAATCCACTGAGTCGGTAGACATTAACGAGGCGCCAACCGAGAAAAAGCTGGAGGTGTGCTACAACAAATTAGAAGTCAGGAACTTCGACGCGAAATTAACACGCCGACGCACTCCAGCTTAGAACTTAAAACTACCTAAATCCGCTCAGCCGAACAACTCTGAGAAAAAGCCGAGCAACATTGACAGCGGTGTGTGCCGACTCGGACAGTGAACTCGTGCCTTTTGCCACTCTTTCCCATCCACAACCAAGAAACAGATCCATAGTGCAGACATCCGCAAGTCGGCGTTGTCGGGGTGTGTGCAATATCCCATCTGTCCGCCCGTACCCTCTGCAAACCTGGTCTGCATATGTTGGGAATGTTCCCTGGTCATGCATGCATTTGATGCACGATGTTGTAAGAGGACCAGCAAAAAAACATGTATTCGCAAGGATGTGAAGCAAAATCTGAAAGCCCGAAGCTGCTGACTGGATTTCGAGTTGGCGCGTAACTAGGAACTTGTAGGAAAGAAAGTGAGCCAGTCTCTGCCAGTATGATAGTATCCCAATCTCAAACCCTTACATTCGACATTAATAGTGCATGAATGACCTCACAATTATGTAAATAGCTGGGGCAGGCCGGGGCTGCCGCTGGCGAACTGGGCGCTGCACACTGCAATGCCGCATACATACAAGACGTTGCATCTCACAAGTCATCCAGGTTGAGATCTGTTCAGATTCCGAATTTCCGATATGTATCAGAATTGAAGATCTGTCTGGTATGTCACGCAGAATGCCCGATTACATTACGTGCGGAGACGTTGTGCATGCTCATTGTTCTTTTTGACAATCAGCAGCAACAAAAAGTTACCAAAGAAACGCGTCATGAAGCTTTTTTCGCGTATGTAGCTTGTGAGAGGGGAAAAAAAAACGGAAAAAAGGCCGGCACTACACCGGACCTTCAAGCAGAAGCTAGCAGAAGTCAAGTCTGTTTAAGTTGCAACTACACGTAATTTTGACATGGTGCATATTGGCGTGTATGCACTTTTCTGTGGACACACCAATGCCCCATCATATTCTTGCAGATGAATTACTTCCGAATCCGATGATGTCTCTGGGTCCCCGAATCGACAAAAGGCCAGTGGCACAAGTAACAAGTCAGCTAGCCGTTGTTAAGAAGACTGTTCTGTGATCAGCTTGTGATCAAAGGAAACCAAAATCTCGGCTATTTATTTGACCTATTGATGTCTGCAACGGAACGGCCCCGACTCCCAAGCCATGCCAAACTCAAGAAGGAAAGGGGCTCTCCGCGCCCAGGAACTGGCACTGCGCAAGTTCGAAGCCAAGCGCCTAATTACACCTGTTCAAAATTACATCATGAGAGTGAACTTTAACAACCAATGACGATCCGATACGTCGATACGCGCATCTGTAAAAAGGATAATTGGTGGCTGCAACTTGATACCCTAGGGGAGCTACTTGATTGTCATTAGGGAAGGTGCAATTTGATTAAGATTCGGTGAGATCCAGAGCCTCCGTTACAGCGCAAGAAGCTGAAAGTCTCAAAATAGTGCTAGTTGCATACTACCAACTCAACCAACTCCCTCTTTTTGTGGAGGGAGGACACCGGTCGTCGGAATGGACCGCTAATTTACCACTCTGCAGTAGGATGAAGGTACTTCTAAGCTAAGTTAGGTCCTAATAATTTGCTGCATCCATGTAGCAGGATGAGCATCCTGATGTATGTAGTTTTCACCTATTCACTAATGGGCAGCAATAAATTGCGTAGGCAAGCGGCTAGTTATGAGGGGGTTTCACTGTAAGGGAGCCCGGGAAGAAGTTTGAGCGCTCGCGAGTATTATGAGGTGGCTCGGGGTGACTTCTTGCTGGACTTCACACAAAATTTTGAGCAAGTAGCACTGTTCACGTAAGCTAAACATCAGCAAGATTGAAATAAAGTTTATCCCATTGTGCCAGCCAATTTGGCTGGGAAAGTATGCTGATGTATATCTCTCACATGGTCATAGATTTCTTATGTGAACAGTGCTAGTACATCACCCGCGAGTAAGCAGATTTTGTACCGCAGGAAGCGGGAATTCTTATTGTGAAACAACGTTTTCATCCAATTTATCATAATTTTTTTCAATTTTTTTCCTTCTGAAACCACTTTTGCTGACGATTGAAAAACTTGTGCAAGTTTTGTGATAAAATGCAATAAAAATGGTGTCAAATTCACCAACATGAACTGGGATAATTAATGGATTCAAGCTTAATCTGAAGTGAAGTTCCTTTGAACAAAGAGATAAATGTCAGTCTGTGCACAGATCTTGGTTCTTCTTAGGATATGCAGTCAGTTGGTGAAAGGAGGTTGATATTCCACCATGATCTTTCAGGCGGAATACACCAATTCAGTTTTACAATTTTGATACTATGCATCTACAGAAAACTGTATGGATTTTTACTCACAGGTGTCCTGTTTGGAAACCCGGGTGAATCCCGGACAGTAAATTGAAAAAAACGGTCAAGAACCGTTAAGAGCGATCCAAAAGGTTTTTGTCAACACGGCCTGCTGTGTTGAGAATCCTGTCCAGTTTTTGCCCGAAGCAGTCATGAGCCAGCTGAGGGTCTGAGTTTTCCTCACCCTCAAAGTACATCACCTTGGTCAAGGAAAACAAGACAACCAATTTTTTTGGATCCCATGAGTAGTTGAATTATCACCGAGTAAGTGCTCAGGTGTCTGAATCTGGTCTACATAACCATGCAGCTCACACCTGTTGCTTTCCAAAAGCATGCCGAGCTCCAAATCGGGATCTACTGGGCACGATCCACCCAATTCTGGACCAGATGATGGTGAAGCTGGACCGTTGATTTCAAACAATGCTGCCATGGCATCTGAGCTTGCAAAACACAACGCAGAAGCAAAGCGCTTGCAAGCCAAGATTGAGTTACACTCGTTGGCAATTCAGGAGGCCCATTGCAAGATGCTAATTTCCAGCCAGTCGCTCAGCAAGGCTTATCAGAACCTTGAAAAGAATAAGAAGAAGCAGAAAGCTGCCAAATCTCGCTCTAGTCACCAGAGAAGGCCCCACCAGCCAATTAGTGGAGACGTATGTAACCTTGTGGAACACTCAATCTTTGATCAAAACAAGAAACAAACTGAGGTTGCCAAAGACTTTCAAATTTCCAACCGGCAAGTTCGTCGAATAGTCAGCAATGCACGAGAGGGGAAACCCAACGCTTCACTGAATCGCCGTGGGCCTAAGTCCAAGATCACCAGTGATATCTTGGTTTCCATTCTTCTTCACCTGGAAGAAGACCCAAAATCAACTCTTTCCGACCTCGCGAAATTAGTGAAGGATGAATTCGATGTACAAATATCCACTCCTGCGATTCACAAAACACTTAAGTCAGTCGATGTAACCTGGAAGACGGTTACACCAGTCCCTCGGAAGTGGAATGAGGCAGCCTTCCTCCAACAACGGCACAACTTTGTTCTCAGACGTGCAACTGACATTGGATGCAAGATTGTATATGTTGATGAATCTGGTTTCAACTTGGAAACTCAAGCATCTCGTGGCTATGCACTCTCAGGTAGGTTTTTCCACCTCTGAAAAAAAATTATTGCTTGCTTGAAAATGTAGGTCAAGCTGCCCGGATCAAGACTAACACTCGCGGTAGCATGTTTTGATATGTAATGTAGGTCAAGCTGCCCAGATCAAGACTAACGCTCGCGGTAGCATGATCAATCTGGTGGGTGTAATGTCAACTAGCGGCTTTCTGTACTACGAATTGTTGAATGAAGATGGCAAAAAAAAGCAAGGGACAACGGCAAACGACATTTGTAATTTCCTACTCAGACCAACAGTGGGCCGCTACGCTAAACTACGCTATTTTAACCCTAAAGTTTAGCGTAGCGGCAAAAAGCGCCAACCTTTTTTGAATAGCGTTAGCGCGCTGTTAGCGCCGCTACGCTTCGCTAATTTTCAGCGGCGCTAACAGCATACCAATTTTTGTTTAGCGTTAGCGCTGTGCTACAGCCGCTACGCTACGCTACGCTACGCTACGCTACGCTACGTTGCGCTAAGGCGCTTTTAGCGGAAAAAAGGCACTTTTTTGCCGCGAAAAACGCTTTAGCGCAGCATAGCGCGCGCTCTTTTGCGCCTTGCGTGCTTAGCGTTAGCGCAATTGCGCGCATCTGCGCTACCGCTACGCTAAAAGCTAAAATAGCTTTGCATCCTTTGCGCGTAGCATTAGCGCAGATGCGCGCAATTGCGCTAACGCTACGCTAAAAAATAGTGCATTTGCGCTGCGCTACGCTACGCTAACAGCTATGTTAGCGTAGCTGACCCACTGTTGCTCAGACTGCAAGACCACTGCGCATCTGGGACGCTTGTAATAATGGACAACGCTAGGATTCATGGTGGTGAGGACTTTCAACGGGTTGCCAATCTTCTCAAAGAAAGCAAAAAAAAAAATCGAAATTGAATCCTTACCAAAATACTCGCCAATGCTCAACCCAATTGAACTTACTTTCAACATTATCAAGACTCATGTCAAACACAAAGATATCTGATCCCGCCATGAGCTTGCAGCAGCAATTCGTGAAGCTGTCAATGAAAAAATGACCTCTGAAATCTGTCAAAATTGCTTTTTTCACTGCCAGAAATTCTATAAGGTATGTAGTGAGATGCAACCTATGGATGGGAACATCATAAAAGACCGAGAAAATTATTTCCAAGCATTGTAGATTATTAGTTTTTGTTTTTAAATGTGCTTCAGCATGTACCCAAAAAGTGCAAAAGACAGCTATGCATAGCCTTTACACCATTTAACAATTTTTTTAGATAGCTTACCTTGACCATGACAAGTATTAACTAATGTTAAAAAAATAATTTCAAAAATAAACCTTCCTGAAAATGTGGACAAGTTCTGGTTAATTTGAGGACAAAAAAAATCAAGATCAGGACAAGAGTTTTTGAAAGAGAGACCAACTTTTTTGAATCATGGGACAGAAATAATACAAAACAGGTCAAGAATAGTAAAAGAGAGGAATTCAATATTGAAAATGTGGACATGAATTTGGAATAACCAGACAGCTGAAATGATAATATAGGACAGTTTTCTGTAGATGCATAGTACAGAAGGCCCACAGAATGTTTCTTTCTTGTGGCTTTTGCCAGTGGCTGGTGAGAAGCACCCGGGCCCCATGGTGATTCTTCCTAGCCTAAGGGCCCCATGGGCCATAGGGCACAAAAAATCAATTTTCCCAAATTTATCTTGCTCAAAAATTAATTTGTTTTCATGTCCTTTTGTATGCTACACACATGTCAACAGGTTTCCCACATTTCACTCCCCTTTCACATTGTTACATAGTGACCCGGGGACAGCAGACGTGGAAGGATTTCTTTTCCTCATCCTTCCATCACCATCATCCACTCACCAACCGTGTGTCTGTTGTTTCCAGACCAGTCTAGCTTATCATGAATACCTCCAAAGTTGTTCCCTGGAGTACAAATTCTGATGGGTTATCCAGAATTGGTTTGTGGCCAGCCACAGCAACCTCCCACCATAGGTCCCCCCTGATGTTCATTTTTTGGCCAAACATGACTCTGAGCCTGTGTCTCTAAAGTTACAACAGGGCACAAGAAGAAAAGGGGGATTCTGAATAACCTCATAACTATAGCATCACATTCACTCTTGATTTCCATCCAATAAACAAAGCACAATACATGAGGAAAGAGAAGGAAAAAACAGACAAAACAAATAAATGTGAATATTGTTGGATTGGATTTTACTAGCCTACCTTTCTGATACCCCAGTTGAGAATAATGAAGATTGCACGGCTAATACCGGGCAATACTGGGCTTGTGTTGACCTCTGTTCCAATAATTTTTATTGGATTGCCCCTCCAATCCAATACACAAAGTTTATGAAATTGTGTATTCAGTGAGTGATCCAATCCACATGTCACCAATTAAATCTGCATATTGGAACAGTTGCAGTGTTGTACACAGGGTCCACATTGATTTGATAATCCTGAACATCATCAAAACTTTCCTAAATCCTGAACTTGCTTTGAGAAAAGTTCTTGGAATTTTGAATGAAAATAACAACCCAATTAAGAGCCAAGGGCTCATATTCCTCTTTAATCACATTGGAAAATGTCAATGATTTTGAATAAATTTTAAGCATCACACCAGTCACCAGTGTCCATTAATATAGATCTTTCTCAACTTTATATTTTCTTTGCTTGAGGAAATTACTAAACTCACTATCCTTTATTTTCAAAAATATTTGTACATCTTTTTTTCTCAAGTTTGCCCATGGCTGATTGTGTCTCATTTTTTTTATTCTCTATGTTTCAAAACAACAACTTCTTCACATTCTATTGATTTTCTTCCATTCAGCTGCTGATGATTTTGCTTTTGAATTTTAGAATCTCATGGGATTGTGGTATTCAAAATTGCATAAGATTTTTTTACATAAAATCATAAACTGCAATTTTGGCTGGGAGATTTCACTTTAAGTTTTATGCACGCTGACATCTCCCAGCCAAAATTGGCTTTATGATTTTATGTAAACAGGCAATTTTGAATACCATAGATGGCAGGAAGGGGAAGAACCATGAAAAACTGGAAGGAGTAGCAATGATGAAATCATTGTGATACATACATGTAATTAGGGTGTTCAAAGTTGGTTTGCATAATTTTGTGCATGCATAAATCATAAAATCATAAAAATATTTTGGTGAGGAAATTTTGTATTACATAATCAGACAGTCATATCCCCTGCAAAAAAGATTTTATGATTTTATGATTTATGCATGCATAAAATTATGCAAACCAACTTTGAACACCATAAATGTAATGTCCATGGTTACGCTGTATTATAATTGGACACAAATACATGCTTTTCCAAAAAGTTTAGAGCACATTGCTGTGCCAATGTGTTATCAATGCAAATTGTTGGTGCAACTGTTACTTCATTTCCAGGATCACAGTGGCACATTGGATATCAACAAACCACTGTTACAGACTCAGGCTGGTTTTTTATTGGAGCAGTGGAGAATTGAAACCTCAATAAATTAATTTGAAATTGAAAACCTGTAGTGCATTGGTAAGCCAATAGAAATACACTGTAACCTAGCAGCTAATGGACTACTGCTGTAATGTAACACCACTTTTTTAAGATACTCTACTGGCCGCTAATGTTTAGCATAATTTTTTCAGCTTGGGGCCAAGGTAGGTGATGTCAAGCTAAATACAGCCTTTACTCCAACCATACACTTGGGGAAAACTGAGGAAAAGTGGTAAAACCCCCTGAATTGATGATGACAAAGGCGCCATAGTTATGCAAGGGGAGTTATGTTGGAGTTTTGTACTGCTGGACTTCCAAACATGTTACCAAATTTCACCTGACAAATATTCACATCAATTTTTTACACGGTGAAGCAATAAATTTGCAAACCAGAATGTTCTTTTAACAGACCAACAAGAATAATTGGTTGGACACATTGAAGCAAGTCCAATCAGTGGTCAAATACCCACTCCCTGGCTACCAGTCAAATCAGCTGGTTTGGCCAGTTAATGTTGAGTTGGATGCAGATACACAATTTTGCAAACCAAGGTTTCACATTTGGAGGACATGGGATGTAAATTGGGTCTCAGATAAGTAAAAAGATATCATCAATCAGCTTCCTTGAGGTGATACTCTGCACGTGTCCTAGAGAATGGCATTTGGTACCCATTTGGTGGTACCCATACTGCTTGGTGGGTATTGCCCGCACCCGCCCCGCACCCACCAGGCAGTGCCGGGTCCGGGTCTGGGTGCCTGCTTTCTTGGTTGAAAGCGGTGTGGTACCCGGGTACCGCCTATTACCTATTCACCCCGGGCAAACCGGGGTCATGACAGGCATACAGGTTGCACAGTCCTGCATGTCACATAAAAAATTCCCGCGCCCTGTGTCATGCATCATTTGCAGGACTGGCTTACATGTATGTGAACTGTAGCTGACAGGTCTGTGAAAGCCTCTGCACAGTTACTGTGCATGTGACATGTTGGAGATGTGAGCTGCATGTCATGATCCGGACAGCTTGTCATGTATATGTGACAGGACCTGCATGAGCTGACATGCATACAGGACCATGCAACCTGTACAGCTCTCATGACCCCGATTTGCCCGGGGTGTATTATGGTCCGGCAGCCGGGTAGCGTGTGACATGCAACATACACAAACCTGTCATTGAAAATTGATACATATGTATTCCCCCGCTTTGCACAGCCTAACCGCACCGGTGACCAACCAGCAATAGTGGTGGCTCCCAACCGCAAAAGACACAAATCCCAATCATTGGTTACATCTCCAACCCAAGATAATCTGGAAGAACAAGAAGGTCCTAGTCAAGCTGAGAAATTAGATAACAACAAAACTCCAACCAGTACTCAGCCACCACCAAGTCAGACAGTCACCAACGAGGAGGAGTTACATGAGTGCAAGACACTCCACCCATTTTATGTCAGCCTGCTCTTACAAAGGATTATTTGAATATAGGACGAGCTCGGAAGATTGCCAAAGATCGCCGGAGCTCAAGCTATGGCTTGTACAATGTACCCCAGCTTTCCAATCAACTGGACAAGCATGGCCGGCGCATGATAGCTTATCCATGTAAATTTTAAGCCATTTATTTTTATATTGGTCACTTTGGATCTTAGCTGACATTCAGCAACAGATGTGGCACCAAAATCAATTGTCCAACTGGGGATTCATTTTGCAGCAATCTCCTCAATCTGCCTTTGCAAACACCGGGAAGCTAACTCCTCTTGATCATTGGCTTCTCTAGGGATTACAGGCACGGGTTACATTCAACCAAAGGAGGTAAGCCCAAATTTTCTTTTCTTGAGATCAGAAAATCAACGGTGGGCAGATGCGATACGTTACAATATTTAGGCCTAAACGCGTAACGCATCGACCATTATTTTTAAGGAAAAGGTGTTAATTTTATCAAAAAAAAATATTGAATTTTTGATACTTTACAATAAATTACAATACATTTTTGGCTGTATCTATGAAAAATGGCCAATATTTGCTGTTATTTAGGGTATTTTTGCATATTTTTGCACCCGTGAGTGTTATAGTTAACTTATTTTATACACTCGATAATCTTAATTTTCTGTATTGTAACTTATTTTTTGATACTTTACAATACTTTACAGTTACGGTTAACTGTAACGGCCCACCGTTGACAAAATTGACAGTTAAATTTCTTAGGTTCCCCAACTATGCACGATATGGTGTGCCAAGGCCGCTCAGCCATTTTCAACACTTGCGGATGCTGGCCACAAAGCAATCCTCCATCCAACGGTTTTAAAGAATTTGCCAAGACCACAGGATATCTCAAAGGATATCCACATGCTATACTCGGCAATACAAGACAATTACCGCACTGTTTTGAATGTGAGTCCAATTCCAAACATTTCTCTTATATTCACACAAATTCTAACATTTTATACATGTAGGAGCAGCAAGGAGCCTTATATCTTGGAGTAGATGCATGGCAGTCGCCCAATGACTTCAAAATCTTGGGCACAGTCATCTACCAATTAGTAGAAGCCGGTGTTGGTGATACACAACTATTGGCTATGCCACTAGATTTTGTTTGGCTTTCTCAGAGTCATACCGGTGAGTACTTGGCTAGGACCCTTAGGATAGTTGTGGAGAAATTTGGAATTCAGAACAAGGTGACCTGTTTTTATTCATTGTCCAATTGCTGCAGTTTCATTTTTTTCCCTTTTGTAATTTTACTCAATACTGACAAGAACATTTGATTTTTAGATCTGTGGTCTTGTGAGCAACAATGCTAAAAATAACAAAGTAATGGTGAGGGAGATGAAGAAGTTCAAGTGGTCACGTTTTAGGGGCAAGCCACATTGGATTCGCTGTTTCACCCATATCCTCAACCTGATAGCCCAGGTGATTCTCTGGCCGTTTGGAAATAAGGAGAAGAGGCGAGATGCTCATAATAGAAGCTCAATCAATGCCAAGTGTGACTCAGATGAGTCACAATGTGAAGATGATGATGCCAAGGAGAAAATCAGACAGTAAGTCCAACTCGCTCTCATTCCTCCTGCTTCTTGCCGATAATTTCATTGGAGAATCATGTTTTGCATGCCGCCCTAGTCTCTCCCGGGGTGACAGTGATATTTCTCCCCCATTCACGGATGAAGATAACAAGACTGAATCCTTTCAAGCACAAGGAGATGACGGGAGTGATTCACTCAGTGAGGCCAACATTGACAAAGCTAGCAAAGAAGACAAAGGAGATTCCTATACTACTGATCAATGCAAACTAACACTTGCAAAGGTAAAGAAATTTGCAGACAAACTAATTCCAATTTAGCTTACCATTTCTTTCTACAGTTTTTTGCCGTTGCGAAGAAGCTACGGTTCTCTCCAAATTCAAAGGCTGAGTTTACGGCAATTTGTCAGTAGAAGGAGTGTAAGACTCCTCATAGCGTGGAAAGGGATGTACGTACCCGTTGGAACTCAACATTTGCTCAACTCAATAGCATCATTTGGTGCAAAGCTGAAGTGTGGGTCCTCCCTATTGTCTCCACTTGGGGGTCACATTAACTGACTTGTGTGCTCTGGGATCTTCACAGCAACTGACTTGTGTGCTCTGGGATCCTCACAGCCTTGAGTGGCAGAGGCATAAGCAACACGGTCTCAAGCGCAAGTATCAATTGGATAAATCTGATATGGACTTAGTGCGTGATTTGGTCCATGTTCTCGGCATTTTCCAGGAGTTGACGCTTCAAGTATCCACTGCCGGATTGTCTTGCCTATCAAATATTGTAGTCTATATTGACCAAATCACCAAACATCTATCAACAGTTATCACTGATTTCAAATACTCTCTAGTACTGAGGAATGCCTGCCGATATGGATTGAAGCTAACAAACAAATAATATAGCTTAACCGACTCTTCTCCTTTCTACAGAATCTCTATTTGTGATTGTTTCTCTTTCTTTTTTCAACAGTATTTTCAATTTACTAACACCCTTCATTTTGGCAGTGCTGCACCCGTCGGTTAAGGACGAGTACTTCAAGTTGGCGAAATGGGAGCCCAAGTGGATTTCTCAAGCCATCCGCTTAGCCCGGGAAATGTAGACATTGTTTTACAAGCCCCAAGAACCACCAACTCCCGTGACTGCCCCGAGTTCCACTTCCAAGGCAAGTCACCTTCTTTTACATAAAAAAACCCCGGTAAGTCTGATTAGACTTTCTATTTATCTCTCAAAAGCCCAAGACTAGTGTGCTTGCAATCCTAGGAAGCGCTGCGGCTGCACAAGGGGGAAACGGCTCGACTGACGCATTTGATATCTGGCTTGCCGGAGGACTTATCCTGGATGGCAGCAAGCAGGTCAATCCTCTCAATTGGTGGATTGAACAGAAGCGTGCCGGTAACATGCATGGTGGCCTTGTAAATATGGCTCTGGATGTTCTAAGTTGTCCAGGTGAGCTGAACATTATTGAAATTCTTGAAATTTTGAATCTAATTCCTCTTGTACTTGACTTTTAGCAACATCTGTTGATGTGGAGCAAGCATTTAGTTTTGGACAAGATTATGTTTTGGCAAAGCGTCACCGACTTACACCCATCTCAATAAGTAGGGGGATGACCGTGGCATTCTACTTGAGAAACAACATGATAAAAGAAGGTGTCTTGGCCTCATGGAAAGCAGGAATTGGTGATGTAGTGAAGACTGGGGAAAAAAATGAAAAGGAAAGTGGTTGTCTTGGATGAAGATTGATCTGTGTCCGCCACAAGAAATGGTAGTTACTTGATATCAACAAACCTTTGATATGTTCACCCGCCCCCACAGTGATTGAATAATAGTAGTTGCTTGAGTTAAATAAAGTTTTTTACATTGTTTGAAAGGTGATAACAGTCTTAAATAAATAGTTATGCATGTCTTCACAGTAGATAAAATCAGAAATGTACGTGTGCAGAGGAAAATTCAAAAAATAGCCCTGGTGGTACCCGTGGTACCCGCCTTAAGTACCGCTGATACCCGCCAGGCAGTGCTGGGTTCGGGTCCAGGTGCCAGTTTTTCGGAAAAAAGACGCGGGTAACGGCGGTGCAACCGGTACCCGAGTCCAATTCGTCATTCTCTACTGTGTCCTCATAAACTGCTTTGAAATGAACATCAAGCAAGTGAACAGGACAGGTTTGGCACTAGACAAGACTGATCCACCAGGAAAAATCAATTGTCACCAGACATCAGGTGACATCAAGAAACAATGGCTGTCACTTTTTTCCAGCTCTGGCACTACCACAACTAGGCTACAATGGCCCCTTTGTTTCCTACAGGGGGCTGTACATGCAGCCAACTGTGCAACTGGTGGGTAGCTCAGTGGACTTAGGCTGATGTCACCTGTAGTCCAGTGACAATTTATTTTTGCTGGTGTGAAAGAGCAAAAGACCAATACAATCTGTCATCTCATTTGGGTGGTAGGCTTCCCTACTTCATGGCGGAGGAGCGGGCCCTTATTCTCTCACACTGCCATGAACTCTTGTCTGCAATTGTGTTCCGCTGAGGTGATCTTTAAGGCGATTCGAAATGATTAAGGGGCTCGGAAAAGTAAGACGTCGATGTGTTATCGGTGAAGCCGCAAGATTCATTTCATTATAATTACAGATGTACTTTCAATCATCATAGCCTTTCAAGTCTGGGTTTCTTTTCCGTTGAGGGACTGGATGAAATCATTCGATTCAAGAACCAAAACATAGGGGTTTTCAGTGGTTCAAACAATTGCATACGATTGAGGCGGGTGGAAGCCAATATGGGTAACAGAAGTCAAGCTTACGCGGATAACTCATCGGGATAGGTTCAGGGGTTACGTAGCCAAAGTAATTGCGACGGATCGGTGGGACAGCGGCCAGTAGCACAGGACCTGGAGTTCAAGGCAGGGCGTCAGTGAGTATGAATGCAGACTAGAAAGAGTAAAAGGACTGACCAGCAACTCCAATGGCAACCGACCAAAAAATCGCTGGATTCTCGTGAGCTTGATGTTGCTTTTCGATTTATCCATGCCATGTAAAAGTGTAATTTGATTAGTCAGTCGGTCTTCGATTAGATGTCCGGTAGTCCTTTCTTAAGAAGCTCACCAGATATCGCCGGGCTTTCTGGAGTCGGCCCAGTCGGAGAACGCTGGCCGAGGACATGATATATTCGGAGTGAACAGAGTATGCAAGTGGCTCGGTTGAACGTTTGGCGAAGCTGGAGATGTGCGTGTGTTGATTGGTGTACCGCAGGGCAAATCGGAAACACTGCCGACCCGATCTCTTGCCGTGTCGACTGCTGGCGGGAGGCCTCGGGACAGGCTTGTGAACTTCTCTCCTTCACTTCGGTGGTGTGAAAGCTCGAGAGACAGGGCGAGTGATACACTCGTCATCCCACAGGGCTGCGCCGCAACCCGTCCTTGTCACCATACAAAAAAAATTCGGCTCTCGTCCTGCCACCTCCACCCGTCCAGGTTCAGTGCTCCTTCCGGCTGCAACACTTCCCTCCATCCATCCATCCATCGGTGAGAACCTTGTGCGATCGATTCTCGATTCACCACCACTGTATTGATCCTCTCTTCCACTTCGATCAGCTTGTTTACGCGGACTCTTTCAAACCCTTTCTAGAAACCATGTCTTACACCCTCTACGGCTTCGAAGTTAGTGATTTCCTTTGTTGTCGCTGCCCACCAAGTCCTTCGAACTTGTCTGGTCTTGAGCGAGAGTTGACAAGAAACTGATGCTTACTTCACCGTTTGGTTTTAACCAGCAAAACACCCGTACCCGGGTGTGCCAAATCACCGTAAGGACATCCGTCTTTCATCTTCCCTTAGAGCGTTATTCCGATCAAAGTTGCCAACTACTTGTCTTTTTTTCGCTACCAGGCCAAGTATGAGGATGTTGACGTCAAAATCAGCAAGGTTCACCCTTACGAGAAAGATGCTGGATTTGAGCCCTACGTTGCCAAATTCCCTCACGCCCAAGGCAAGATCCCAGCTTTGGAAGGTCCAGGTGTAACGATCACAGAATGCGTGGCCATTTGCCATGTGAGACATCCTTGGCCACGTTTAAACCGCTTTTCGGAACACTGACCAAAATCCTACCACATTTATTTCGCCAACAGTACCTTGCTTCCATCGCCAACAAGTCCAACTTGCTCGGTAGCTCCAAAGAAGAAGCCGCTGAAGTGCTCCAGTGGATGGTGTACCTCAACTCGGAACTCTGTCCCGCCTTATCTGAACAGTGCGCATTTGGCCACCTCACTCTGCCATCTCTTTAAATCCATTGCTGATTTGATCCCCTTGTGCGATTTGTTTGATAGGTTCCTTTTCCTGCCGCCGGCCAACCGTCCTTACAACAAAGCCAACGTTGCCGCTGCCGAGAAGAAAGGGAACGCTATGCTTGAAGCCCTTGAGAAGCTCTTGATTGGCCGCACCTTCCTCGTTGGGCAGCGAATCACCTTGGCCGATATCTTCTTTGCCAACCACTTGGTCCGCCCTTTTGCCACTTTTCTAGATGCCTCCTGGAGATCTTGCCACCCGAACATCCTCCGTCACTTCAACACAATCGTACACCAACCCAACTTCATGGCAGTACTTGGTGGTGAGCCTACCTTGACCGAGAAAAAGGTTGAGTTCACTCCCCCCAAGAAAGAAAAGGCCGCTCCTGCTGCCGCTGCTCCTAAATCTGAAAAGAAGAAGGAAAAGAAAGACGACGAGGAGGAAGAGCCCCTTGTTCCTGCTGAGCCGAAGGCCAAGCACCCCTGCGAGGCTCTCGGCCCCGCCAAGTGCTTTCCCTTTGATGAGTGGAAGCGACAATATTCCAATGCTGAATTCCCCGTTGCTATGAAATGGCTCGAGGAGAACATCGACCTTTCTGAATACACTTTCTGGAAAGTCACCTACAAGGTTGGTTAAGCTTATTGCACCTGTCAGTTTACAGCTGGGAGCTCACCCGAAATGTTTGTCCGTTAGTACCACGAAGAGTTGACCCAGGTTTTCATGTCAGCCAACTTGATTGGTGGACTGCACAGTCGATTGGAGGCCTCCCGAAAGTACCTCTTCGGATCGTCAGTCATTCCCCTTTAACTCTTCGCTATGGCAGGATAAAATAACATTGTGAATGCTTTTAGTGCTGGTGTCTACGGCAAAGCCAACGCCTCCAAGATTCAAGGAGCCTACATGATCCGAGGATCCGACCACAAGGCTGTCTTCGATGTTGCGCCTGACTGGGAGAGCTACGAATTCGAGCCCCTCGACTTCAAGAAAGACATCGACTTCATCAAAGGATGTTGGAACTGGGATAACACGTCAGTACAGTGTTTGATTCTCCTTCCCAATTCATTTGACGCTTCCGGCTTGATGGCTGACTCAAAACTTGATGTGCTTTACCCAGTTTCGATGGGCTCGAGTACGCTGATGGCAAAGTATTCAAGTGAACTCTTGTTCACCAACCAGAAACTTCCCTGCCTTCATGCACCCTCTAAAACGATGCAAAAACTTTGCAAATGATTCTCTTTCTATGCGCAAATGATTCAATCAACTTCTTACTGCCAAAACACCGTGATGCCTAACATGATAAATGTTGAACGTAGCTCCCTCCCTTCAGCTCTCGCGAGAATTGTTCTGGATGTCCATCACTGTTCCTTCCTTAATCTATATGGTAGCAGTTTGGCCACCTTGAATCTTCGGAAATTTCATGACTCGGAGTTTCGTTATCATCTCACAGATCTATTGATTATAAACTGAACTCATACGCCAAGATGCGCATGATCATGTTGAATTGAAGCAGTACACCTAGCTTAACTACAGTTGCGCAAGGCATCCTACTGTACAGGAATTGCCCCCGGAGGGTTCTCTGTAGGAGAGGCAGGGAGAGGCTTATGAATAATGTCTGCAGGCTGACAGACAAAGGAAGGATTTTCAATTCTAAAAAGACAAACACACATTTTAAAATTCACCAACATATGTACAAGAAAAACTGAATAGACAGTTTTTTTTGGCAGTAGTGGAGGACTTCCTGCCAACTTTGAATAAATCTGGAATTCCAGATTTCACAGGGGAATCTGGAATCTGGAACTCTGGATCCCTTTGGGGAGCTTTGGGGACCAAGATTTCACTGCGAAATCTGAAATCTGTTGGCTCAGATCTGGATTTCCAGATCAACAGGAAGTCCTCCACTGATGAGCACCTTTACCCAAGTTTTTGAGGCATAAGCTTCTAAACTGATTGAATAAATCTGTTCTGAAGGTCAAAGGAATCCTGAAGGATATTTCATTGCTCTGAAGATCCATTTTTTGATAATATATGAGATTGAATATCCTATCTGCAACAATTGAGTGGCTACAGGTGTAGGATCTGCAGATATCCGCAGGTTTGTGAATCCAATATCCACATGACATGATGGTTGTAACTCCTTAGTTTACATTTCTTGGTGTTTTTATTTTTATTTTTAAGACATTAGTACAGCATAGAGATGGCCCCGACAAACCCGTCGTGGGTACCTGCTATCCGCTGGCGGGTACCCGCCCATGGTCAGCGGGTACCCGCCAGCATGTGCGTGTTTGGGTGCAGATGCTGGATTTCTGGGAGAAATCAAGTGGGTACCTGCTCTTGTTTGGGCAGGTGGTGGCTGCCACAACAACCGGAAGGACTGGGAAGGCCTTCCTTCCGGTCAAAGAGGTTTTGTAACCTCTTTGACTGGAAGGAATCCTTCTGGTCAAAGGGGTTACAGAACCTCTTCAACTCGACTGGAAGGAAGGCCTTCCAGTTGAAGAGGTTACAAAACCTCTTTGACTGGAAGGGAATCCTTCCAGTCAAAGGGGTTACAGAACCTCTTTGACTGGAAGGGAATCCTTCCAGTCAAAGGGGTTACAGAACCTCTTTGACTGGAAGGCCACTGCCAGCATAATTGGCTAGGTTGAGGTTATCCCAGTTAAACTGGGATGACCTCAACCAATTTAAACTTGGTTGATCTCAACTGATGAAATATAAATCCAAGGTACCCCCCTTGGGTTCATATTTCATTGGATGAGATCAACCCATTTTAAATTGGTTGAGTGCATCCTAGTTAAACTAGGATGTTTTCATCCAAGTCAAATATGCTGGCAGTGGGCCTTTCCAGTCAAAGAGGTTTTGTAATCTCTTTGAAGGCCTTCCAGTTGAAGGGGTTCTGTAACCCCTTTGACCGGTGTGAGACTCGAAAAGCGGTTTGCACCTCTTATGGCTGAATTTAGAGAAGTATGTGTGGGGAAACCCCTGCTTCTCTGAAAGACAAAGACTGACAACACCCCCAGCTAGGCCGGAAGCAAGAAGACAGTGGTCTAGTGTAGTTGAATACTTTTCTCACAAGTGGCTCACAATGGACTGTGTATTTCAAAATATAAAGCTAGTATTTTATTATGTGGCGGAGAGTGTGAGGGTGACAATTTATTTGAATCTTGTGGGGGGAATGATCTCCTTGATTGGATTCCATGGGGGACAAAGGAGGAGAGAGCCTCTCCATATATAGGAAAATGTGAGGCATTTATGCTGGTGGTCTATGTACATGAGGGGTTTTGGCTGGTGTGCCTTTACAAATGCTGTGCAAATACAGCTATGTACAGTGTGGCAGTGTATACATGAGCAAATTTAGCTGGTGATCTAGTTACAAGTGTGGCTTACACAGCCCTCTGGTTGCTATGGAGTCTTCTCAAGTGACCTGCACAGCTTTCTGTATTGCTGTGTAGTCTGCTTGAGTGACTTGCACAGCCCCATGGTTACTATGCCGCTTTATTAATGTGGCTTGTGGTTGCTGGATTACTGTAATAAGTGTGAGATTACAGACCAAGGCGAAAGGCATCACCCTCATAAATTGAGGAAGTTGCCCCGAGCTCAAACAGCTGCGGAGAAAGGTAAGCGAAAAAGCAAACCCATTCCCGCAGTCCAAAGCAGCGCAGCGGAGAAGTGAAAATACTGATGCTCAGATGATGCATACAGTTAAACTATCCGCCAGCAGCGCAAGACACGTGGAGAAAGCCAATCCCGGTCCGAAAACTTTGTCAGAGAGAATCTCAGTGAACACCAAAGGTGAGCAAGCTAGAGATTCGAAACTAACAGAGTAAGAAGAAAAGCTAATGCTTTAATCTTCCGTACCTGACAGATAAATTCACTCAGGACAAAACAAACCGAACGACCGAATCCACTCAAAGAGAGGAAATGGAAGATGGTGAGCAAGGTCAGACTATAAACTCTAACAATAGAGAAAACAACTAAAACAAGATCTTGACCGTTAATCTAAATAGAGAACGTTAAGAGATTGTTGGATCGTCTCGTGAAAGAGAAGAACTACAAGTTCTGGACTATATGGGAATGCGGGAAGAGCTGAAAAACACTAACTTTGACAGCTAGAACCTACGCACCAGAAGCAGTCCACAGACCTCAAAAATCCAACTAAGAAAAAGAGCAGCTAGTCTCTTGCTCTTAGGTAATTTCACATTCATCTCTTAGATAACAATAATTTGTCTTTAGCTATTATTGTTTTTATCTAATTAGAAATGAATGCTCTTAGACCTTTGAAATCTTTCAATAAGTGGCTTGTGGTTGCTACACAGCTGCATATGAGGCTGGCTGGTTGCTACGCAGCCACATATATATGTAAAAGGGTAGTATGTAAGCTATATACATGCAGTTTTGTAAAACTGTGTATGTAAACTGAAGGGAGTGTGTGTATCAAAAGATGGTGTAATGTAACACTACATATGTAAACTAGAAATTTTTGAATTTTTCCATCCAGAACTAAAGTGTCTACCACACCGGAAGGATTCCTTCCAGTCGAAGAGGCTACAGAACCCCTTTGACCAGAAGGAATCCCTCCGGTCAAAGCGGTTTTGTAACCTCTTTGACTGGAAGGAATCCACCTGGTCGATTTTGAGGGGAAGGTACCCGCCGGTACCCGCGTGGGTACCCTGACTGCCCCAGGTGTTGCGGGTGCGGGTGTGGGTGTCAAACTTTTGGCAAAAAAGCTGGTGGGTACCTGCATCCAAACAGGTACCCGGGCTCACAGGGGCCATCTCTAGTACAGCATAAATGATAAGCATTGGGGAGATGAGACCAGTGCCATTTGAAAGCTGAGATTGAGAAGTGTTACATGGCTCTGAGGCAGGTCCACAGGAGCTGAGGGGGAGGCTGGGTGATGCTAAGCATTTTTCCTCCAGACATTTGTGATTTCTTTCTCAGCCAAATTTTTGACTTTGTGCACAAGTCCCTCCCTTTGGGAGGGGCTGCTTTGCGGCCAGCCACAGCAAGCCTCCCACCAGGGGGGACTTGTGTCAAGTTAGCAGTACACAGAGTGGCATGAAGATTAAGCTGAGGGTGAATCATTTTGGAAAGAAGGTGATTAGTCAAGCTTAACTAAGCCTCTCCAGGGAGGCGCAAAGCGTCTCCAAACTGTGCTCCCCCAAGGAGGCACTTGCGTTAAGTTTGGTGATTAGTACCCACACCCTCCACATCAACCACTACAGCTCAATTGGAACAAGAATAAGAAAGCCTACAAGCACTGTGAGACGTGTAGGTGCAAGCAGGGCTCATGACTCAAAGCAAGGGTGAAAGCGCAGCGCAGCGGTTTTGGTGGCTGCTGCGCTGCGCTGAAAGTAGCGGCCCCGCCCGCTGCGCTACCGCTTTTTGGGTCTGGCAAGAAGCGGGAACCCGCTACTTTCATCGGTAGCGCAGCAAAACCATTGCTGCGCTACCGCTTTTTGAGCTGGCCGCGTAGCGCTCCCCCGCTGCCAGCCAAAAAAAGCGCAGCGCAGCTGTTTTGGTGGCCGTTGCGCGGCGCTGAAAGGAGCGGCCCGGCCCACTGCGCTACCGCTTTTTGGGTCGGGGAAAAAGCGGTGAGGAACTCCGTCTGGTGCTAGGCTGGCGGCAGTTGGGGGAGGGGAATGGAAAAGAAGATCTGAGATGTGTATGCCCTCCAGGGTGATTGGCCGTGAATTAGCGCAGAGAAACGTGTAGCGTTGGGGGGGGGGATGATTTTCTGACGGCTGGAATTGCGCGTCAGCGGTGTTTATGTTGAGAGAGGAGCCGGGGATACTGCCGGCGGGAGTGTGATCAAAAACAGTGATTGGTGGAGATTGGTGTTTCGGGGTAAACAAACTTAGAGGACATGTGAAAACTGAGAATATGGGCAGAATGACGCCAAGACAAATAACTTTGAATTGATGGAGAGACTGAAAAATATACGGTTCAGATTAGGTCCATGCCGCTCCAAAGCCTGAGTTTGAACTGAACTCAAACCTTGGAGTTTGTGACATCTAGCAGACATCTCATCACAACCTAGCGCGCACGCGCGCGCTACAACAACTAGACAACTGAAACAAAACAATACAAAAAGAAAACAAAACCAAAAACATAGAAGAGAATACAGAGAGGAAGAAATCCTGAAACGCCTTGAGGATGCGCGCCACGCCGCGCTGTCGGACCTGAGAAAGTCTTGAGGGCTGAGGGCTGCGCCATAACTATCATTGCGGGACCCAATCATAATTGATTGAGTCGCGGGATCCAATCATATTACCTAATCATAATTGATTGAGTCGCAGGACCTAATGAAGGCCACCGGCGCGCGCCATGCGCAGCAAAACTTGATCCCACGCGTGTACCAGTCTGTCCACCACAGCGGGCCCCCACTATTTTTGGTGGTAGCGCAGCAGGACTGGCGCTGCGCTACCGCTTTTTGGGCTGACCGTGCAGCGGTTCCCTGCTGCGCTGCGCTAAAAGACCGCTTTTTTGTAGCACAGCGCAGCGTTTCAGCCTTGATTACCGCTTGTGCTGCGGTGAGCAAACATTCTACGCTGCTTGCCTATATAAACCACCACACTGCAAGTAAGAGTAAGTAGAGAAAGTAAAAATTACATGTGGGAAAAGTCCCCCCATGCTCTGCCTTGTACATAATGAAAGAAAAAAAACGGCAAGAAAGTGTAGAAAAACATAAGAATATAAAATAAACATGGGAGCATCCCACACATCCTCCTTTGTCCTCACACGCACGCCACGGCCAAGCTCTGCTCTCACGCTAACTCCTGCTGTCTCTGCCGCTTGCCTTTGCCCGCTGTTGAACTCCTCTCTCCCTAGATTCCACACCCCTGTCTAGCCTATGATGTCAGGATCCCACTCACTGCCTCTGCCCCAGCTACGCCCGCTTGGGCTGCTGTGGTTTCCCGCAATCACAGCCTCCACTCTAGGCAGTTCGCGCTGGCCTTCTCAGTTTGAGTCCAGCTCCGCCATTGAGCTCTGCGCGCCGCCGCCTTGCCCCCTTCAGTTATGCGCTCCGCTGCCCTTGGATCTGTAGTCAGGTGTTGCACGTCCCCTGGTCACATCCGCAGTCCCCAAACTCCAGGACACTTTTCACTACCAAGATGGATGAATTTGTGATGTTGTATATTGATCAATATAGCGTATATTGATCAATTCACATTGATAAATTTTTTATTATTATTATTCCTCTTGATACCTTTGTCTTTTTTCCATGTCACCTTGATACTATTCTATAATCTCTCTCCTTCTGCCTGTGTTAGCTTCAAGCCACAGGAATCTTTTTTTTTTTTTTTTGCCTGATAACATTCATAAATTTCTACATACACCATTCAATTCTTCCTGAAAAAAAGACGTTGCAAGTTTTAGGATTAATCCAGGGTAGCTGAGGGGTCTCAATTTTTTTTTCTTTTTTTTTTTACTTCAACAATTGATGTTATCAGAAGTCTCCAAATCTACTTTTTTTCAAAAATTGACCCCTGACCTCTCTCATGATACCATCCTGCACACATTTTTAATTTGGTTGGTTGAACTTCCTGAAGATATTGCATATCATACTTGAAGTGCTATATGCAGAGGAGGCCTTTTTGAAATTAGTTTACCATGGTTTAGCATATTTTTGTCAGGTTCTTTTTTTATCTACTTTTGTTATCAACCACAGATTAATGAGGAATATTTCCACATAAAATTTCATTGGACACTTTTCAAGACAAAGGTATCAAGAAGAATAAAAAAAAAAAATGATCAATATATGCTATATTGATCAATATACGACATTGAAAATTCATCCATCTTGGTAGTGTTTGAAACCCGTGCCACTTTGCGTCCCCACATTGGGATGTTTGCTGGGTACCCATTGGGCCAAACCCTGATCTGCCAAGGAGGCTTGCAGTTCAGGGGTTGGGCATGAAGGGCTGAGTTTTTCACCCTGTACTGTAGCACTATCTGGAATCCACAACTTGAATTCAACATCTTTTGCGGCTTATTGACTAGGCACATTCCAATGCTGGGGATATCAAAATTTACAAGTTGCAGAAATCCAAAGTATTTCACATTATTGGTTTTTTGGCTGCGACCCGCAAGCTAAACAGTTTTAGGGTGGGTGGTAATTTGAGACAAATAGACCTGGCCCAACCAACCATTTATTCTGGGGCCCAACATGGGCAGCCTGCAGGCAGCCCAAACCCGCACAATTTCCATGCCTACTCCCATTGATGGTCAACACAAACGGCCATTGAGAGTACACCCCCCCCCCCCCCTTGATGGCTGGTTTTACCCACCATCAATGTGATCACAATGGTAGATAGAAATACCAGCAACTGAAGGGAAGTAAATGCAACCTCTTGTCCACCAACTGTGTTGGCCATTGATTGGATTTGATTACTGATATCAGTCCTTGAAGGGACTGTGCATTCCCCTCAATGACTGAAGTTGCTGTACAGCCATTCCCAAAAAGCTTGCGGTTGTTGGAATGCTACTTTCAGCCTCAAAGCCTGTATAGCCCCTTTATGACAGGCTGCATAAAATAATGTGATTAGAAGAAAATCACTACTTTCTCTGTTTTTAACTTTGCCTTGAGGGTTGCACCATTGGAATCCTGGAGCAATTTTACACCAATTGGACCCTTTGCCACATGCCCCTCCCCTGCCCTGTGGCCAGTGTGGCACCCTTGTTGAGCCAAACAGCCGCCCAAAGGGGTTTTGACTGCCTGTACATTGAAGCTGTACAGGTTTGTGGCTGAAATAAAAAAAAAAATCTTTTTTTGGCCTCAAGCCCGCAAGCTTTTTGAGAGCCTTGAGGAGCAACGGTTCCAGGCTTGAATCATCACTGTGTCCCCTAAGCCTAACTAAGGGTGCTAGCCCCTCTGCTACCTAGCATCAAGGTGAGGTTTACTTCTGCTGGCTTATAAGCTATAGTGCAACCCTAAAACCCTATCAACTCCGCATCATGTAAGAGACCAGATCTGAAATCCATAGTATAAAAATATAATATAAGGAAACCCTGCTTTGCCCCACAACTCTTTCCCTGGAATCAAGGTTGGAATATGTAGACCCTACACAATCAGAGGGAAGGACATACTTGGAATTGGATTTAACATCAACAGGATAAGTGCACGGGATTTTCAGAAAAACAGTTCAAGCACCTGATTATCACAGTTATCTGGCTTCTCTCACATAGAACCAATTTACCCCAAGAGTAAAATATTGAAGTCACCAGTATGATTTGGCAGAAATGATGTTATGTGGTGTAGTGCACTAACCTAATTTGATACACATCACTCAAGACTTTCATATATGTATTTCAATATAACTTGAGTGCTTGGCTTCCACTTGAGTCATGTACTTTTCCTACATAAATACTGGCCATCAAAGTGGCTACCTGGGAAAGATATTAGAAGTGGGCTGAGGATGGATGAAGATAAAGGAAAAGGGTTTGTATTATATAAACCCCACTCACCAAAGTTATAACTAGTAAGGCTGGCGGGATTGTATGGTAATCAACTTGCAAAAAGGAAGCTTACCAGAAACAGTTTGAATTTCTCCATCTGATTGGATTTATCCTACTTTTGAGCTCTTACCAGAGCAACTGTACACTATCAGGTTTATTGCCCGCTTTTGGCAACTTAGCATCTGATTTCCTCAGGCCTTACACATGTACTCTGACCTCTTGGGCACATATGCATTCTCCTGGGGCAGACCAAAAGTGACACAGTCTTTTGTCTGAGTATCACAAGTTTTGGGGGTGATACATAACATACAGGGTTGCCAGATGTGACACCGCAGTACTCAGCAACTCGAGATGGAATTTCTCAGCCCATGTAGCACCCGGACTGGGTGCTATTCCTTTTTTTGGTTTTTGGATGGTTTGATTAGCTACCTGCATAATTTGGTGGAGCTTTTTCCCCCATGAGCAAGTTCTTGATCCAGCTGGTCAGGGGGGATGAGCTGGTGTTTGGGAGAGTGGATGTGAGGACTTGGATTGGTTTTGTGGTCGGGACGGATTGGATGATATGTAACCCTGCCTCAGTTTATTCTAAATAGGTCTGTAAAAAGGCCCCTCAAATGAGTGTCATTGGGATGTGCTGCCAAGTGCACATGGTACCGTGCACTTCGTGCATTGGAGAAAGAGCACTTAATGGTTTATGTGCGTTCTTCTGAAGCTGAGGATCTTTTTTCCATGACTCAACCGCAGGCGGATTTTAATATGTAGTTTCGGATGGGAGTGGGCGCGTCGTGCACTGCCGCTCCGCCCGGGGTGGAGCAGTTCTGCTCAGTGCTCGGCTGTACTGGATGTATGCGGATTAGGAAGAAGCAGGACACGATGAGACCCAGAGCATCCTCCATCCAGCAGGCCATCTTCAACCACCACCACCAGCAGAGCAAGCCGATAACCAGACAACCATCCACCCAGCTACAGCAACAACAAGAACAACAACAAGAACAACAAGAACCAGAACCAGAGAACGAGGCAGACGCACTAGACCTGCTCAGCATACTCGACCCTGCTGTCAATGCCGCCTCAACACTCACGCACATCAGAAACTGTCTCTTCATCCCACCCATGATCAACCATCTCGGAACACCCACCATCCAGCTCGACGGCGACGACCAGCTCACCCACTCCGAACTAGACTCACACCTCATCTCCATCCTCAACCATCCCCGCCCCAACTCCAGGCGCATCCAGCAGATCAAAAGACTCCTCAAAGGACTCAAGGCCTTCATCTCCACACCCATCGGAATCATCTTCACCATCTACGGCTTCCTCGTCGTCTTCTGGGTATACTCACCCTCTCCTAACCCCCCACAAAAAAAAAAAAAAACACTAACACACACACCCTCTCAACACAGGGCGCCGCTTTGGTACTCATCCTTCTTGGCTGGCTCAAAATCACCCCGCAGGAGAACTACAGGATCTGGGTAGAGATCTGCAGCCAAGTCCTCAACGGATTATTCACCATCCCAGTCAGCACAGCATCTTTTTTGTTTTTTTTATATGCTAACCACTAGTTTACGAATACACAGGGAATCGGGCTGTTTCCGAGCAGGATCATCGACTGTTGGAGTGGGTCTGGCCCACCAAAACTAGGCGAAGGCGGGCGCCAGAGGCTGATGACAAGTGTGTGTGTGTGTGCAGATATCGGGGTGATTGTGCATTATGCACGGGTGATCTGGAAGCGCAAAGGAAAGCGCAACCTGGACGACCCCAACGACCTCATCCCGCCCGAGCCGCCCCGCTCGCCCCGCCTCCTCCCGCCCCCGCCCTCCTCGGCAGACCCGAACTACTTCCACAACGGCCCCAGACACGCGGCGGCCCAGGAAGAGAAGAAGAGCGGCGCTGAGGAGGCCCAGATCGGCCCCGAGACAGAGGCCGGACCCGGGGACGTGATCGTCGTCCACGACCAAGAACACGCACACCAGCACGAGCATGAAGAGGAGCAGGAGGGGCTCACAGACGTATGGAAAGACGAGCAAGAGATCGTCCTCAACCAGCGCGAGATGACCCGACTACGGCGCGCCCAAGAAGCGCTCTGCCGCTCACAGACGTGGTACCGGCCGCACTCCTCGGCGACCCACTACGTCAGTCTCTCCTTTTCTGTACAGCAAGCAGCGCGGGATGCTGAGAGACGTGATCCGACAGGCGTTCCCCGTCCCCATAGCTCTCATCATCGTCCTCCTCAACCTCGGAAACTCGCTCTTCCAGGCCGCCCTGTGCGCCGTCATGTGGGGCTTGCGGTACAGCACCCGGCCCGCCGTTCGTCCCCCTCCCCTCTCACCCGTCTCTTCCTTAGCTAATGTGTGTGTGTTTTTGACGCTGTAGTGGACGACCGCGACGTTCATGGCCCTCTCGTTCTCCTGCGGCATCTCAAGGTACCCTCTCCCCATCCAAACCAGAGCAGAGCCAGCACCAGCGACTGATGGAATCCTGTGTGTGTGTGTTTGACAGCGGGATCTTGGTCTGGCGGACCGGTGCACGGACGTCGAAGCGTGCGAAAGTGGCCGACGACGTCGCCCGGATGATCGACCCCTCGTCGACGACGAAGCTCGAGCCGCTCGAGCCGTCCGCGGCAGAAGCAGCGGGAGCGGATGCGGCGGGCGTGAGAGGAGTGGCCCGCGCACGCCCCGCCGTCCACCACCACCTCTTCCAGACCCAACCCACCGCCTTGCCCGGATCAACAGCACAGCCTCCCCGTCGGCCGCCCGTCACCGGCCTCCACGTCCGCCCCGCTTCTCCCCCCCACTCCCGCCATCACCCTCCGAGTGACTCGTCCTCCCCTTCCTCATCGTCCTCGTCCTCTAACCGCTCACACTCTCTTATTCGCGAGCCTAACGATAGCCACATCGTCGCCCCTTACTCCTTCTGACCACCTCTCTCCTGCTTCTCTGCTCCTACCACCTTCACCTCTATTTCTCTCTCTCTCTTTCTCTCTCTCACTTCGCCCTGTTTCGTCCGCAACTCACTCACATATATACCCACACCCTTTGGTCGTCATCGTCTTCTTCTGCATACTCATACCTTGTCTTTATTAGTCACTGTTGTACAGTTCTGGATTCGCTTTTCGGGCTTCGTGGCGGCCACTCCGCCATTCCATTCGTCTTTATTGTTTCATATCTCGCTGCATCAGTATCATTATCCTCTTTGTTTTCTTCCTTGGGGCGCTCGTCGCATCGGTTCGTTTTGTATGTGTGTTTGTGTAGACTTAGTTCGTTTGTATGTCGAAGTATCGTTTATAGATTTTTATTTTTTTCTGGGCGTACTTTCGAGGAAAGACAGTAGAAAAAATCAGGGTCTTGGGGTACAGCGACTCAAGAAGCTTTCTGGGACGGCTCCCATTAGCGAGATTTTCATTTTTTTTATGCCATCGTAATCTTCAGCCTCGCATCCTGCCCTAAAGTTCACCCGTGGGGTACACATGGCTTATGGGATGTCTGCTGGCATTGTTGCGCCATCCAACCTGGACAGATCCGGAGACATGTCTAAAGATCTTCCACAGTATGTAGGTCAGACCAAACGTTGATTTAGAAGCAGGTTGTCAACCACATTTGCTGGTCAAAACTGGAGGACTTCCCGTGCCATCTGGGACCCCCGCAGATGGCGGTCTAGACCCAAAAAGTCTGGATTTTCGCGAAATTGAGCTTTTTGGGCTCTAAGGTCACTTCGCGGAGGCCCGCAGATCTCGACAGGAAGGCATCCACTCGCTCTCAATTCACTTTCAGAAGCGAATGTCGACATCAATGAGCATAAGGACTTCCTTCCAGGTTACTAAATCCAGAGGCCAGGAAGCTCAACCGCGCTATGTACCCAGTAAAGCGGGCGCTTTTCTGCGGGCTGCGCCGCGTAGCTTTCCAGCGCAAAGCTGCACGGCCCAGCTCACGTTAGGTAGCTGGCATAGCATTGTGAGAATTGTGAGTATGTCATCTTGGGAAACCCATAACAGTCGATCCGCGCTCAACAGCTAATCACGACCTCTGTCCCAGCGAGCGGGTTACTAACCCGCTGTAGCCTGTATCTTGTCTCGCCGGATTAAATTTTGCAGAGCACCTTGGCTTGGTGACGTGTCAGTATTGCGTCCATTGCCGCCCAACAAGGAAAAAAGAATCAGTGCAGCTTGCAAGGGCGAACCCGGAACGCCTGAAGTCTTGTTTTGTCGATGACGGGAAGAGCTCATCATGATCTAAAATATCAGTAAATCTTTAACGACGGCTATCTACCATCCTCCTGTAGGCAGCTGCACCTGCCGCCGCCCTTGTTTCAGAGGGAGGGGTATCAGCACCTCCACCCAAAAATATTCACTTTTAGGTGCGTTGTCGAGCAATTGGTACTTGCCAAGACAAATATACACTCTGGTTGACTCGTTTCAAGATCAGAAACAAACCATCAATGTGGGAGATCTAGACAAAGAAAGACAGCAAAAGCCAGGCAACTCGTGGCCGGGTTGCGTGGAAAGTTGGCCCGTTTGAATCAACACCCAATTCTTAACATGTTCATCAAACAAATCTTGGCCCAAGTTCTTATGATCGTATGCGCTATGTCAGCCTCAGGTAGTTTTCTACAGAGGCCTCATCTACCATTAGAGACTGATGGATTAGAGGCAAATGGTCTACATGGTACCAATGGTATGTGTTCTGATCATGAAGGCTATCAATATTTTGTCTTTTTTCCTACTTGCTATGCCAATTGCTTGCTCACTTGTTTTGACCAATAACTCACTCCCAGGCAAGGAAAAGCAATACTTGGATCCTATTAATCCTGCACCTGAACAGCATAAAATCTGGGGCAATGCATATGATCATATCTCTCAAAATAGGATTTTGAAGAAGTTGATGAAGGATTACATCCCAGAGGAGCCCTCCAAAGGTGACTCATTCAACTTTTTACTTTGACAATTTCATCAGGAGTTTTGTAATGGCAAGACTCATTGTAAAAACTTTTTGCAGTCTTGGATATAAAGAGAAACTGGAAACACAATCACAGTGAGTTTACTATTTTGTTCTTCCCTGAATATAATCACTTTGTGAGGCTGATTAACTTGATTTCAAAATCTTAGAAAAATGGAATGAGCTATGTGAGACTTCAAACAGTATATTTGAAACTTACAAGGATGTTGAAAGAGAACTCCATTATAACGTAATTTTCTCATTGGATGAAAGTAAAGCAGTTCATGGTATTCAATTATCTTTACTACACAAACTTCAAGACAAGTTAGAAGGATTTGAAAAGATGAGGGCATTTGAGATATTGGATTTTTCTCCCAATTCACCATTACAGAATCCAGGACACCAAAAGGCAGAAGAGTTCTTGCAGGAAACAATCAGTTTTGTTACTCACTATCTGGAATCACTGAATGTGCCTGAATTTGTGTTTGCTGAAGACAAAGGTAGAATGGTTTATTATTCATTGAAGATCATTGAATTTTTGTTCATAAACAGATTTGTTGATGATCAAGATGTTGTCAAGGCATTCAAAGAACACAATTCATTCTTGAAGGTCGCAAGTCTCTTCAACATAATGAATCTGGAGAAAAGATTGGGAGTTGATCTTTCGAGTGGATTTCTTGAGCTTACTGAACAATGGTTTTGGACGCTTGATTTTGCTTTCTTTGGTGGTAAGCCCGTGTGTTTGGAATGTAAATTTGAAGATGCTGATTATTCTTCTTCTTACATTATATTTTCTCTAACTATCTCTTAATAAAAACATAAAAAAAAGTGCTTGATGGAGAAGTCAACTTGAGGATTGATATAGAGTGCTTAATTGCTTATTTTAACTTTTATTCCCATGGATATCACCACCTTCTGAGCACTGAAGAACTCAATGCTTTCAATGAAAGATTTGATTATCCCTTGAAAATGTTGACTCAAAGTCCTGCAATATCCAATCTTGAAAGAAATCCAGAAGCATCAAGACATGAAGCTTTTCCCATTCACCGTAATGAAGGTATGAAGGACTCCCCAGGCAAGGTCCACTCTGGTGATGATGAGCGGCATTCTTTGTGGACAACAGCGGATGAGCCAGAAGAATTAGAAGGTGCTAGAATGATTGTGGATCAAATATTCAAAATCCATTTGGGAAGAGAACTTGGAAGGGCAATTGAGCCCAATATGGTCCTGATTTCTAGGGCTCTGTGTGAGATTTTGGATCTCATTGATAGGAAGATCTTCCCAGGGATCCTTCAGGAAGCATTAGGCCATTTTGCAGAGATTGAAGACATATATATTTTGCTATTGTTATCTTCCAGGATCCAATATTGCCATAAGATGTGCATTTCTACTGAACAGTTTATGGAACAATCCTCTGATAAAGCTCTGCAATCTTCTTTCAAGCAAAGAATAGCTTCCTTCCATGTCCATTACCGAAATCAGATGAAGTATCTCCAGGATGAGTTTGATAAGACTTATTTTAGGATCAGCCAACAAGAGCCGGGTGATAGCTCCCCCTCGATAGTATTGGCCAGACTTCAAGATTATCTATCAAAGATGCTCAGAAATACCCTGCCACCTACACCAATTAAAACAGATAAATAGGTGATAGTTTGGATAGACTTTAGACATTGATGGATGGATGGGAAACATACTTCTGTATTCCCAAGATGGCCTCCTGCTTGCAACACAAAACATTGCCTCACTGCATAGGGAAATTTCTTTGACATCCATATCCTTCATCATCATCATTATAAAATCAAAATTTGCATTTACATTGCAAGCTTTGATTGCAATCAGTCATCAATATATTTACATGCTAACATTTGGCTTATTCTTACATCCAACATCTTTCAACCATCTTCCTTTCTTTGTTCATTGCTTGGTTTCATTTTCATCATCATATCTCCTTGTGTTCCCATGGAATCAATAGGCTTCTTTCCCTGGCTTGTGGTGTCAGTGCAGAAATGGCTCTTGGTCCTCTCTCTCAATTTCATTCAATTTTCAAGGAGAGTGTCCCATGTGACAGGGTGTTGGTTGAAGAGCCCTTGTTAGTTTGTGGAACAACCTCCAGGTTCCCCTCAGCAGTTTGCTTAGCCCAAGATTTGGCATCTTACACGGCCAAACCTGGAGCCACACATCATTTATCACTGCCAACAATAACTACTTGGACTTTGATTGCAATTATGGTGTTCAAAGTTGATCTGTGCATGCATAAATCATAAATTCATGAAACCTTCTTTGCAGGGGAGTGCACAAGTTTGATTATGTGACCTGGAAAAAACAATGATCACTTGAGGACCCCGGAGAGCCCCTACCAAGCCGCCTCATGTAAAATGTTTGCATGGTGTTGGTCCAACCCGAATGCCGCCGGGGAAAAACGCGCCCCCCTGGTGTTTGGATAGGGAACTGCCATCGGTTATTCAGCCATCGCGCCTGGCAACCTTCAGATGATCGACTCACGACTGACGACAGTCTTTCGTCGACTTCACTCACTAAAAGACAATTAAATATCAAGACCAAAAAAACGGCTCGGAAACAAGACGGCAGGACAAAGAACACAAGGGGGGTTACGAATAATTCAAGAAGAGTGTCTGTTGGCTACGAAATGTATATCTGGTGGATGGGGCGTATTTGGCGGGACTGAGGGATGAGCAAATGGACTGTATATGAGCAAGCGTGTGCAGAAGCAAGGAAGGGATGGACGGGTGCAAGGGTGCGGGACGACGAGGGGTGGGGGTGGAGGGCTCGAGGAGGAGATGCGAGGCGACGACGACGATGGGGCGCCAGGCGCGTCCGGCGCGGGCGGGATGGCCCGGACGCCGGCCGATGGCGGGGCCGTTAACCAAGAAAGGGGTGTGGAAGATTCAATGACAACGATGACGACGGTGGTGGTGGCGGTGAGAGGCTGCAAATTAACGGGTGTGCGATTATGTGCTCTAGTCTAGGACGGTTTTGGGCTTGCATGAGGAAGGGACTATTTCTATGTTTTTTGGGGGGTAAGGTGAGATGGTGTATATATGCAATGTGATTCTTGATGGAGCGCGAGATAGGCAGGGGCGGGGTGATTTGGAGGATCAACTGAAGGAGGTTCGGCGGGTTCTAGGGGGGCCTTCGAGGGGGTTTTTGAGGATGGAGGTCGTCTTAGGCCGGCCGGCGCCGGCGGGATGGTTGGTGGCCGAGGCGGGCCTGCGGGCGATCTTCGAGGGCCCCGCTTGGTGCTGAGGATGATGATGATGATGGTGGTGGTGGTGGTGGTCCGCGGGGTCTTCGAGGGAGACCCGGCGGGGACAGCTCGGGCGGTAGACGGCCTCGAAGGATTCGTCGGTCTGGTAGATCTTGCTCGCCGCACTTCGGCCCGACTCCAGCTGAGGGAACTATCCAATCGTCGGCCGGTCAGTATTAAACTGGGTGTGTGTGAGAGAGGGAGAGAGAGAGGACTTACGTTGGGTCGTTCGTATTTCTCTTTGAGTCTGATCATCCGGCTCCAGCCGTCTTCGACCTCGCCCTTCAGCTTGCGGATCGTCGAGAGCATCGTCTTGCGGTCGCGCTCGTGGGCCAAGCGCTCCTCGTCCCTCTTGCGCTCGGAGCAGGCGAGGGCGGCCTGGAGCTCGGCCTCGCGGGCGGTGAGCTTGGCGAGCTCGGCGCGGAGATGGACGATCTCGCGCTGCTCGGAGCCGGTCTGTTTGGGCTTGGGGCTGGGGACGGGCTCGGGCTCGGGCGGGGGCGGTTTGGGATGGGGGTCGAAGAGGAAGGGGCCGAGGTCGAGCCGGAGCCCGATGCTGCTCAGCCGGCCGGTCGCATCCCGGGCCCGGGCCCGCTCCCGCTGCCGCTTCAGGACGTACTCCGGGTTCAGCGAGACACTCCCGGCGCGGCGGATGTCCTTCTCGGTGCGCTCTAGCTCCCGCTCAACGGTCGCGATGTCTTGGCTCTTCGCCCAGGCTGCCAGCTTGCTGTCTGACCTCTGTCGACTCCAGCCGGGCATGACTTGGTCTCTGTCTCTGGTGGTGGTGGTGGTGTGTGGATTGAGTGGGGGGGTGGAACTGGTATTCGAAGGGAAAGGGACATCAGCTTGCTGCGATCTCTTATACATCTTTTGGAATCGAATCCCGCGGGCTAGATACTTGAGAGAGAGAGAGAGAGAGAGGAATGCGCTCGGAGAATATCTCGAGCCAGTGGGCTCATTATTTCAAAGAGTCAAGCCAGGCCATGCTGTCACAGGATAGATGTATTTATAGGATTAGAGCGTCCCTAATGGAGCATCAAGCTCTCCACACGCGGTGGATGTGATCGTCTTCCTAGGAGTGTATTCCTAGGAGGTCGGTCGAACGCACCCAGAGCTGGGGTGGCTCTTCGGTGCAAGTAAAAAATGGTCTTACATAGACCGGGGGAAAGCGATCTTTTGGCGGCTAATCAGACGGTATATCTGTCTCAGCTATATGGCGTGTCGATGGTTCCCTGGATGCTACTCTGAATGTCTTGCGAGATGGGATGGCCCTGAGCCGAGCGCAGTGATCGGGGGATAGCGTACTATTACAAAGACGAGCGCGGAAAGCTTATGCAGCAGTCGCGTCGGTTCTCGTTGAGTGTGGATGGGGATAGATAAATAGGTAGAGGTTCTCCGTTGAGGATCGATGGTGTGTGGATATGGCCACTTGGAGAAGAGGAGAGGATGGCCAGCTCGGGTGAGCGAGTGTGGGATGTGGTTCTTGTGGTTCTGGATCGGCCTGAAGGTTGTGAGCTGGAATGATGAGATGGTACTGACAGTCTGTGGGTTCGGATGTGGGTTGGGTTGAGGTGGGGTGGGTTGAGGTGGGTTTATATAGTAGTAGTAGTCTGGGGGGCTGCTGAGGGAAGGCTGAGTGCTGCTGAGTCGTTCATGGTGACTGCGCTTCCTCCTTTTGAGGATGGGTGCTATTTCGCCAGTCTCGGCTGGCAGTCGGCTGTCGGTGGCTCCCATCGAACCTTAAAACACTTCCACTGGGCTTTGAAAGTGGACATGGCCACGAGAAATACATAGAAATAAAACAACACCAGGATGTCTTACTGCAGACAGAGCACATCTACATAAATAGCTCAGCCTGATCATGAAGAGAGCCCTGGCCCCTGGCTGAATATAAGCACCAGAGGGGGCTAAGCCAGCGCCGCAGGGGGGGCCTCCTGCCCAACGCCGTCATCACAGCCCCACTCTGATCAGACACAAACCAACCAAAACATTAACAAACCACCACCACCACTTCCACGATGAACAACAAACGAACAACAACAACAACAACAACAACAACAACAACAACAAGCCAGCAGCCAGCAGCCGAGCGCAGGAAACCACTCAGGGCAAACTCAAGCCCATCAACAACCAGACACTCCCAGCCCAGCGGAAACGGAGGGAGCGGACTGCTGCTCAGGCTATTCGAATCCGAGTACTTCAACGTCCATCTGGCCATCTCATAGTCAGTCCACCAACCCACCCCACACCACCCCCAGGAAAACACTGACCACTCCCACACACACACACACACAACAGTCTCAAAACCTACCACGACTCCATCGGAATCACCTACTACCTCATCAACAGACTCAACCAATTCCCCTCACAGGATGTCGAATTCTACTGGCCCCAGCTATGGTCTGCCCCCCACCCACTCACCACCCTGCCCCACCCACGCACCAGAACTAACTAACCAAGATCTGTCTCCAGCCATCTGCTCATCAGTAGACCCACACAGAGCTTCGCACTCGAATCCTTCATCATCAGCAGATCCCAACTATCCACCCATCTCGCAATCAAAGTCAGTCCAGCCAACCCATGATCCAACAAACAGAAGCTCACTCACCCACCCTCTCCATATTTCACAGACACTATGGTATCTCCAAGCATCCCTATCCGATCTATCCTCAAACCCCAACACACCCAACTTCATCGTCTGCCATCGGGCCTTCAACCGCATCCAATCCATCATCTTCTCCGACCCCCTCCTCGAACTATCCACCCAGCGGCTCCAAGTCGACCCCAGGCAGACTGCCATCGGACTCAACCTGTCCCTCAACCCAAACCAACCCCCACAACAAAACCACCACCCCACCAGCCAATCAACTCCCTACTGGAAACAGCTCAAGCAACGCACACTAACCGAATTCAGTAAACTCTCATCAGGAGCAGGAGGAGCAAGAACTAAGATCACAGAGAAAGTCCTGCCGACCACCGTCGGAATCGGCCTCGCCCTCGCCGGAATCGCCTCGCCCCAGCTGGCTCTGCAAACCGGCCATGTGCCGATCGAACAGAGTAGGAGCTATGGCCAATCCCTCACCATCACCTCACGACTCAAGGGGAAAAATCTGGAGGAGGATGACGATCACAATAGCAACTCGGCGAGCGATGAAGAGGATCATCCTCAGAAGCCCCAACAACAACAGCAACGTCCTACTTTCAAACCTCTCATCCGTCCTCGCCACCAGAGTATGAGGGAGCCCCCTAGCCCTCGGATCCTCAAACATCCATCATCAAGGCCCCAGAAGCTGAGCAGCCACCAACCATCCTATTCAATCGACCATCCTGCCACTCTCCAGAACACCACCAGCCTGAATGCTCAGCACAACCTAGCCTCCTCCTCCTCCTCCTCCTCCCTTGGACTCTTGTCGCCACAATCGGCCCCCAGAATCAATCTCGATCAGGTCCAGACCCACCTGGCCATCGCTTCAGCCTCACCCTCCATCCTCACTGCCCCCATCCCCTCCACCGATCCCTTCTCCTCCCGAGATGGCTTGCCCAATGTCCCTCAGGGCCATCACCTAGATCATCTGCTCTTTCAATCGCCTGGCAGTACAGACAGCCACTATGGCCTGCCCACCATACCCCACTATCCAGCTCAACTCGGCACTGCCTCCATTGCTTCCACCTCTTCCCCCAGAGTTCATACTTCCGCCGCAATCTCTCAATCTGCCCCCTCCCTACCCGAAGCGCTCTCGAAATTTAAACGGGACAGCCGATTCCACCACCCTCGCACATCGGCCATGAACCGAAACGGGAAACTCACCCACCAAGCGGGCGGCACGAACAACAGTAGTCCGATCCGCCATCTCTTCAACGCACTCTTCATGGATCCCAACGAAATCCCTCACGGCTTGCTCGACCAGGTCCTCAAATCCCAATCGATGAGGTCTCAATTGGATCTAATCACCAGTCTTCAGGATATCGCTACTCGACTGGTCGTCGTGCCCAAGAAAGCCAGACTCTCAGCTCTGCGTGCCGAGCTGACCGTCCTCAACCACAGCCTCCCCAAAGGCTGCTGCTTGGGAATGTACTGCAACGGAGATCATTGTGACGAGGGTGATAAGGGCGAGGAGAAGTCGGGGGGTGGCAGCATGGAGGCCGAGCTGGGCGTCGGTGGCGGCGGCGGAAGTTCGAAGCGGAAGAAGAAGTGTCACCAGCGGATCGTCAGGATCTCGCCCAACGAGTCTGTCGTCCTCAACTCAGCCGACCGGGCCCCGTTCTTGATCCACGTCGAAGTGCTCGAAGACCATCTCGACTTCGACCCCAACCGGCGCTCGAACTACGAGGATCTGAGGAAGGCCATCAAGGGCTCTGCCATCTCCGCCAACGACGCCGCCGACTCGAAAACTCCAAATCCAAACATCTACCTCATCAACGACTCCTCGCCTAACTTCTCCGAATCGAACGTCAGCAAACTCGCCACAGCTGAGCAACCAAGTCGTAGAAGCAGCACCGATCAGCACACTATCAAATCCCTGGGGATGGCTAAGATCTCAAGCTCGCTTCCTCCCGTTGGCGAATCATTCAACCATCTGGGCCTTGCCTCCATCAGTTCTCCTACCGGTAAGTGTATTTCCCCCGTCAATACCGCTCCTCTCCACTGACTGAGGAGAGCAAAATGGCCTACCTAGATCATACGTCCTGTAGCAGCGCTCATTCTAGCGACCACGGCTTCAAGCACCAGCTCGATCATCCTTCTCAGACTCTGCTCGATCGACGGACGGGGATCGAGCACAGCCAAGCTGGCTCGGTATTCTCGTCTCCGCGTCATCACAGCAGACGAGCTTCGTCGTTCGACTTCCCCGAGATCCTCTCGAACTTTCCCGAGGAGGAGATTGATCTTGTCGAGCAGATCTATGGCAAGAGCAAGGCCGGCTTGGACTCTCATCAGACGATCGATGATGATGGCGAAGAGGAGGAGGAAGACTCGTTTCTCTACAACCACCGCCACTCTGAATCCCTCAATCTTCCCGCCGGGCTGCACAACAAAGCCCTCGACGAACAGGCGTGGAAGCGGGCCGAGCCGGTCGTCGCTCTCACTGAAACCCTAAACAACTTGCATTCCAACGAGCTCACACCCCACTCTGCCCATCCCGAGCTTGACGACTCGATGGCGAAATCCAAGTCAAATCCTTTGCCGACAACGACAACGACGACGACGAGCCAGTCGACCGCGGGTGCAGATAGTAGTACCACCAAATTGATGGATCCGAGCGCGCTGGCGGCCTTGCACCAATCGCCCTCAAGCCTCAAATCGCCCAGTCCGACTCCCTCACGCCCGCCGATCACCTTGGATGAGTATGCGGAACGGATGCGGATGGCGGCGATCATGCTTGCCCAACTGAGTGCCTCGCAGCAGCCGTCCCAGTCCCTGTCGATGACCCCGTCGAGTGCCGCGGGAATGGTCGTGGGCGGAGCGATCGGGCTCGGTGCGGGCTTCGTGGGCGTGACTGTCGGCGCGGGACTGGGGGCGGTTGTGAGTCGTCGGCTGGTCGGGAACGGCCAAACGGTCATCACCTCGCCGATCGGCCGGAAAGATCTCAATGCCAACGGAACTGGCTCAGGGGTGAACGTCAACGGACAAGGTTCGGCGGGGCTGTCGGTCAAACTGGACATGAAGACCGCCGAGGGCAGGTCCGATCTCCTTCCGTCTCGCACCGGAAGCTCGGGCCCTAATGCGGTCCCCCGACAGAAGTTCTTGAGCCCCCAGCAGAGCCAGGCCATCAAGGACAAGATCATGTCGGAGATGATGCTTCTGGAGGAAGAGCGGATGCAGCGGATGAGGCTTGACATCATCACGGGGAACCCCAAGCAGCCTGGTGCCTCAGGAGGCGAGTCGAAGAGCTCGACGGGGGGCACCCAGAAGAACTCGCATGTGGCGGACGAATCGGTGGTGATGAAGGCGGTGAACGAGGAAGACCCGTCGGGAAAGATGCTCTCGGAGTCGTGGGCGTCGAAGCGAGCGCGGATCCGGCAGTCGTCGCCCTACGGCCACTTAGCCAACTGGAACCTGTTCTCGGTGATCGTCAAGACGGGCACGGACCTGCGTCAGGAGCAGATCATCGTCCAGCTCATCAACGAGTTTGGCCGGATCTGGGCCGAGGAGGCCTGCGACGTCTGGGTGCGCTACTATCGCATCCTCGTCACCGGCGAAAGCACCGGGCTCATGGAAACAATCGTCGACGCTGTCTCCATCCACTCGCTCAAAAAATCCGCCTACTCTAAAATCTCCCTCCATCGCGCTAAACAGCCCGCCCTCAATCCGAGCCCCGGCGCCACCGGTAGTAGTAGTGCTGCTGCTTCGAATGCTAACACTGCAGCTCCCACTGGCGGCTTACCAAACTATTCGATCTTCGACCATTATGTTGATGTGAGTATTTTTTTGTCAAGAATCCCCCAATGAGGAAAAGAAATTGACAGCCCCTCCCCCCCCCCCCCCCCCCCATCTTTTAGACGTATGGACCACCGACGGGAGAAAAGTACAAGCAAGCGCAGAAGAACTTCATGAAGTCGCTCGTCTCATACTCGATAATCTCGTACATCCTGCAGCTAAAAGACCGCCACAACGGGAACATCTTGATCGACAAGGAGGGCCACATTATCCACATCGACTTTGGGTTTGTGTTGAACAACTCGCCGGGCTCGATCGGCTTCGAGATGGCGCCGTTCAAGCTCGCCCAGGACTACATCGAGGTGCTCAACCCGCCCGCCTACTTCACCTCGGCCAAGGACGGCAAACGCCACCCCTCCTCGAGCCTCTCCGCCGGGAATGAGCTCAATAGGTTCCATGAGTTCGTCGAGCTCTTTAAACTCTCGTTCAAGAAGATCCGCAAACACGCCGAACGGATCATCACGATCGTCGAGCTCATGCAAGTCGGTAAGTCCCCCCCCCTCTGTTCACTCCCCCCGCCACCACCACAAAAAGCTGATCAGTGTACGACTACGATAGAGTCCAAGCTGCCCTGCTTCGGCGGCAACGGCGACCTGGTGATCAAGAACTTGCGCGACAGGTTCCAGTTGGGCCTGACCTCGGACGACAAGCTCGACGAGTTCATCGAGAACAAGCTCGTCCTCGCCTCGCTCAACTCGGTCTTCACCAGGCTCTACGACTCCTTCCAGTACTTCAGCCAGGGCGTCCTGTGACACCCCCCCTCCTCACATACGCTCTCTTTTTCCGCCCCCGCCCCCCCGCTTGCTTGTCTTATCTTCCTCATCCGCTCGCTTCCTATGTGTTTTGTTTATCCTTCTCGCTTTCGCGCCTGCCTGGCTCCTCCATTACGTCATCCACTTGCCCCGCGAGTCCTTCCCTCCTCTTTCTCTCTCCACCACAGCCCACTCTCCGTCCGTCTCCGCCCCTTAGATCCGCCGCCGTCCACACAAAAATCCCACACTCTTTCGAGCATCCGTGGGCTCTCTGCGCACATATGTTTCGTTGTCCCCCCCCCCCCTAGAGCTGTGTACCCGTATGTTTATTGTGTTGTATAGGGACACGAAAGCGTGTGTGGATGCTGCTTGTGTGTGTATGTCTTCATCCCTGCGCCGGGCCCCGCTCGCTGCTTTCTTCGCTTGTTTGTCCTCTGTTGCGAGGTGTTGTTGTGCTCTTCCTTGCTGGCTCTGTTCCCGTAATATGATGTATTCAGATCCCCGCATTCGGGGCGCGGAGGGCGTCAACTCTGAAGGGAGGGCCTGGTGTCACGTTCGGCACCCTCCTGTCGAGGCACTTCTGTCTGGGTGCAGTGATGTATGCGCTCTTTGAGCCACCCCACTCGCACCCCTCGTCCATCTTTTTCAGCAGGACTGCTGGCCACGCTCCAGGCATTGGCGATGGCACATTGGCTAGTGTAGGCAGTTCCAACACTGGGCCAGCTAAAATATTAGCGCTAGCATAGCGTAGTGTTAGCGGCCGGATTGGCCCGCTAACGGTACTACGATAGAGAAGCGCGCTGGCGTATCGTTAGCTGTTGTTTTTTTACGCCCGCTAACGCGACAGTTTTTTATGGGTGGCGGTAGCTAGCTTAACAAAGCCACTCGGACGGAGGTCCGGGGGCCCCGCGCGGAGCGCTCTCCGTAGGAGAGGCTTACTTGCTATCCCTCAATTTTGGCAGGAGCAGAAGGGATCAGTGCAAAAAATAAAAATACAGCCCTATAAATTGTAATAAAAACAATAAAAGAAAACTGAATAGACAGTCTTGTAGCCTTGACAAATGCGCAAATTGTGACTCCTGTTCCAGCCTCTCAATCCAAAGACTGCACTCCCTAGTGGCAAAAGTGTTCAACTTCAGGAATATGGTCAAGGCAGGAAAACAAAATTCCAAACCATGTCTTAAGTTTGGAAGATCCATGTGTGGATCCACATTTGGCCAGAGGGAAGCATAGTGGTGATCTTAGCTTTGTACATACAATGTGTCCATTTCCATACAACCTAGAACACATGCAGATTTTTTGGTCCACTGGATCTACAAGCAATACAGCCTTGTGAATCCTTGTGCAGATCCATTTCTTGAGAAGTCACTTTTCAAAAATTTATTAGAAAATACATTGATGGTGATACAAAAATTCTGAGGAGACAGAATTGTAGAGGAGATGTCAAAGGGTCAGAAAGCTGTGGCTCAGACCTTTGGAGGTGCTGGGGGCAGAGCTATTAAACAGTTAAAAAACCTTACAGCCATTTGGTACTTTCTGCTCCCCTATGAAATTGGGGATAATATGCAAGTCCCTCCCTGCGGGAGGGGCCGCTTTGCGGCCAGCCACAGCAAGCCTCCCACCAGGGGGACTTGTGTTAAGTTAGGGGCGGTAGCCTAGCGTAGGTTTTGTGCACGCTGGCGCTGCCTGGGGAAAAAACTGCGCAGAAACAGCCCCCATCTTCTTGACCCGCGCAGCTACAGGGATGACACTGGGCAGAAGTAACAGCCCAGGTTTTTCCTGCAGTCACGCAAACACATCAAGAGAACTGGAATGTTGGTTCCGCCCAGGTTCTCTGGCCCTAGCGTAGCGGAGATTCACTCCGCTATGCTACCGGGGGAGCAAGAATCTGTTAGCACCAGCGGAGCGGATTTTTTTTTTTGGTGCTAATGCTTTTTTTAGCATTAATGCAGGAAAAGAAAGGTACACACTGCAGCTTGGCTTTAGCAGCATGAAAATCCGGCTAACACTGCAGGAAAACAGGGCTGCCAGGCTAGTGCTAAGTGGCCCTGTAGCGTAGTGTAGTGTAGCAGCCCACCACTGACTGTTTGCTGGCAAATATGACTGAAACTGAACACCAGTATGCTGCTACCTCACAATGAGTGAATAACAAGAAACTTTAAAAAAAAAAAACCATTTTTCTCATTTTTTTTTTTTTTTTTTTTTTTTTTTTGCTGGGGCCCATGGGCAGCCCATAAGCTAGGTAACAATATGGAGAATAGTGGCCATGGGTTCTGAGATAATAATATATTTAGATTGATCTTCCCTGTGAGGGCGCACCCAAGCACCTTCCGGGCAGAGTTAGTGCTGAGTATATATGCACCGCTGTCAAGCATGAGTTTGATAGGCTTCTTTGGCTTGCCGGAAACTAGCGTCATAGAGGCAATGATATCGAGAAATGTTTTTCCTGTGAATATGCAGCTTGTCTTGATAGGCGTGTTGGATGGTGGGTCAGACTGCTGAGAGGGGTGTATATCCTGTGGACCCTCAAGAGAAAAGTTTTGAAGCCTGCGGCCTGGCCTCTAGTCTAAGAGCATCCTTCAGCGAACTATTTAAAACAGGATTTTGAAAGAGTTAGTAACTATATGAACATTCAATGCACAATAAAAAAACTCACATTTTGCTCAAGACTTCAACCCTTTTTCTGTTTTAAATGAAGGAAAAGTTAAATTGATTTATCAGTTCAGAAATCCGTTTTATTGCTAGCTTGAGTTCCTGTATATACATACATGCCCTTAAATCTCCTTTGCACTCGCCACACCAACCCATCTCCTTTACTGTGCATTGTTGAAGCGAACCTGCAAAAAAAAAAAAAAAAAGAAAAAAAAGAATGCACATGAACAGTTTGAATAAGAAAAATTTGGAAGGAAATAAATTGAGTGAAAACTGACAAATTCTTTTGTCTACTCAGAAATGTGCCAATAAACAAAATTGGCTTCTTGGGCCAATCTATGTCCCCAGGTTTCCCAATTGTACCCTGTTGATTGACCCTGAAATTTGAGACATGTAATCAAAATCAAACATAACAAAAACCACAAAAGAGAACTTTCACAGTAATGATTTGCTACTCAGATTGAGCTTTGATTTTCAAAATCCAACTTACAACTCTAGATCACTTCTTAGAGCAACCTGTAATTCATTCTTATTTGTGTAACCAAAAAGGTCTGGTGCCATTTTAATCAAATCATCCAAGGACCTACCAGTTGTCCACGGCAATGTCAGGCAAGTCCTTCTGCTGGTACAAATGAATGGACAACAACAAAAAAACTTACATATTTCTGAGAATTTCATCTGTATCCATGTCAAGGAGACTGCCTGAAATGAGTTTCAAAATCTTATTATTCAGTCAAGCTCTCTATAGTTCTTGTTTATCACAGCTACCTTCATCTGATTCCAAGTTTTCCAGAGGAGCCTTGTTTTTACGGGAGAATCCAGAAAGACTAGTTTTTTTTTGTGGATGAAGATGGTCAGTAATGCAACTCTGATCTTAAGTTTAGGTTTTTGAGCAAGACAGACAGGTTGATTCAATACATACATTTGATGGAGGTCTATAAGCACTTCATTTGTAACAAAATCCCAACCATATTTTGCAAGTGACTTGTGATATTTTCTTCACCAAAAACAAAAACATCAGAATGAATAGGAATATTCAAAATCAGATTGACAAACAAGAAACTCACAAAGGAATATCTGAAACTTCAAAATGATAGAGGATGTTCCTGGTCAGATCGTTGGCCCAGTTTTTGCTTGCAGGTTGTCCCATAAAGCTTTCAAGCAAAAAGGAATTTGCAGTTCAAAACATTCAGTTCAATAAAATGCATTTATGATATTAAAAAAAATAGAATGGGATTACTTCAAATCTTTTATGAGATCATCTTGATTGTACTTATCAAGCTTGAAGAGCTCTTTCAAAGCTCCAGAATATTCTTTCAAGGAACTAGAAAAACCAAATCATTGAATAAGACACACTTCTAAAACCTAATAAATATTTATGATTATGTATTATCAAAGGAGAAACTTACACCTTGTTAATGGACCGTTCCACCCAACTATTTCATGCAAAAAGAGTTTTATATCCATATATTAAATCAATATCCCAATTTTCTGTTTTGTTGATAGAGGGCGTGATTCACTACATACAGCATCTTCCATCTTGCAAATGCATTTGGCACAAAGCTATCGAGATCTGTGGGTTTTTGGATAGACATCTGTGTCATATCTCCATAATTGCACCATGGAAACTTGGATGTAACAACCAGCATGTGTGCACGACCTTCTTTTCCAGGTTCACCAATGTCATCCAAATTTTGTCTAAAATTCATTGTTCAGTAGATCAAATTAGTCAGCTATATTCAAAACAGCCAAAAATTCAATCATTAAACTAACAAAAGGTATCTCCCCAGGCGTGGGATCCCTTCCGGTGCTATTCCAGTGATTTGACATGCATCTTTAAGATAGTCCTCAAGTGACCTGAGAGAAACAAAGTTTTCAGTTTCTTACATTCTGTCCACCACAAATTGATATTCATTCATTCATTATCAGCAACAAAGCTTACATATTATCAAGGGCCTTTTCGATTAGCCTTTTTTGGGAAGGAGACGCATGTCATTTACTCCTGCTTTCAAATTATATTTCTAGCTTGAGATGGGTAAGGGAGATGTGGCACATACCTGCAATGAAAGTATGGCAGTGAAAGGAATTATTGAATATATTTTGTCACCTTCCAAGCAGTTGTGAGAAATGTAAGCAAAATTTGACAAACTTATCATGATCTTCAGGTCCTTCAATTCCTGCAATGTGATTTTCTGAAACAGGATGCTTTCCTCTTTCCGCCCTGTTTCCACTGCAGTCCCATTTTCATATCAGCCATCCAACAGTTGATTCTGGTTTTTGGTGATAGAACATATCAATTAGCACATACAGCCAATCATTAAGCTTTATAATTTCTGTTTCCACATTGTATCTATTTGAAATTTCTTTTCTGTATTGGTGATCATTTCTTCAAAATATCAGAAACAGATTACAAATCAAAGCCATGTGTTGATTAGGAAAGACTAACTTGAGCCGTGGATCAGATGCTATCTCCATAACTTCGAGGATTGTTGCATCAAGAAGTTTACGGATTCGCCCATCTTCTCCAGGCTCACCAAACTGACCTTCAGTAAAAACTCTCCTAAATTCAATTTGAATTCAGAAAATTCAAAAATCCATTTGGCTCTACAAATCAGATTAAATGAACTTACACCAAACGCTTGTCCAATTCCTTTCTCAAGGATTTGGGGGGGAAAAATGAATCACTTAAGGCATATTTGAGATAGGCCTCAATTGGGCTTCAAGGATTAAATCCATCAGATTAGTCATTGTTTTTTTAACCAGCATGCTTGTTAACATTCACTACTTCACCTCATGAAAGAAGACTTACATACTGTCCAGGGACTTTTCAGCCTGACTGTTGTTTTTTTTATAAAATATATATATAACCAAGGTCAAAATCTTAGCCTTATAATCTAGCTATGAGGAAGTTAGATTGAATACGCACTGAAAATCCACAACTGAAACGTATCTTCCCCTGCTGATGTTTGATTGTAAAATTGTTGAACTCCACTTAACTGTGATAGAAGCAAAAATTTACTCACATTTTCATACGCTTGGGAGAACCTTCCCTTCCAGTACTATCATATGCAGCTCTTGCAATCTTTCCTCCCAATTCCGTATGCATATTGCCACTTCTAACATACAAGTATCAAAGTGATTTCAGCATTAAAAATATTTGTTGAACAACAATTGTAGGTCCCAATTCCAATTTCAAAACGTACATTCCAGATGGTGTACTTTGCACATTCAAAATTGTCAGGGAAAAGTTTTGAACATCAGACCTAGCCATCAATTTTGATTCCAAAATGTTGCTCACCTTGATCCGCCAACTTGAGAGGCCCTGCCATGGCATGGGGTACATATGTCTCAGTACATATACAAAGCTATTTTCTTTGAACCATTATATGGATACTTACATATCACTCATTCCGCTGTCTTTGCCGCGGAAGAAGCGTGCAATGAAACTTGCACTAGACCATTGTGTTGGTGTGTTTGTAAGAGAGATGGCAAGAATGGCATAAACAGCAAGCAAGCCGCTACGAAGTATAGATCTAGGCATTCTCTAAATTTGTTGATGTGGTAAGTGCGTAAATGATCGATAAGACAGACTGTGAATAGGAATAGATTAATGGGGGCATAAGGAAGACCCAGACAAGGGCACTTTATAGATTTTCCCAGGATGCTTGGGTTACATTGAAGAAGTCAAATACATCTTTGAGGCAAACAACACCTGGAGTTGCACGGCCCAAACAGACAAGAGAAACTGTAGGGCCATCTCGGTGAGACCACCATTGATCAGGTGGGGTTGAGAAAAATGCCTGTTTTGTTTGGTGTACACAGCTCAGTTGACATTGCCCCGGTGTTTTTGTGCCTATAAGCCAGCTTTTTCGTACAGGTTTCCTCGATGAACTGAGTGTTGAGTTGCAATATATGGTCTACTCGGGTCTTGCACTGCGAGATGGTCGGTCGCAGTGACCAAACTTTGAGAAGCCTCGTTTGACGCCTCTCAAACCCAGAATCAGGGGATGTTTGATATATGGATAGCCATATAAAAGTGGGAGAGAAAATCAAGCTGGACGTCTGGATGCTAATTGGTCGACTCGCCTGTCGCATCTTTGCAGCCTATGTAAGGCTGTCGAGTGCAAGGTACATCGTTACAGGAAATACACTCCAGGACCAAAATTGGCTCGGTGGATACCAGTAATGTCGTGCTCACTGGCACAAGCTGGCACAAGGAGATTGGTGTGCAGTGCATCTTGCATTTTTTGTATAGAATACTTGAAATTTTTGCAGTGTTTTATCGAGGGTGCTGCCAGCACTGCTTGAGTTTGGTCAGCAGCATAAGACTACTTGTTTCTTTTCTTCCTGGCACTAAAAACATAATGTACTTCCCCCATGTGTATAGCGGTTACAGAAGTGTGTATAGCAGTTGTCCCATTGATCAAATAAAACACATGGACAGTTTGTGCCTGATTTGGACTTTCTCAAAACCATTAACCAGTTTTATTACTTCAAGAAACTACCCAAAAAGTGCCAATTCGCCCCATTGTGGGCTTCTTACCCAACAAAATGATTGCCATTTATGATACAAAATTGTTACCAATAAATATATCTATCAATCTGAGGATTTTTAAAATGAATTTACCCAGTTAATGAATGAAATTTTTCTGCAAAAAATGTGAAAACAGTTGATTTTGGGTGTTCTTGCAAATTTGGGGCCAAAAAGGGTGCCATGTGGAATCCAATGCTGCCAAATTTTTTCTCTTGGAATGCCGAAACAATTTCAATGGTGATCCTGTGGCTTTCAAGATCTAGGTGGAATTTTTGGGTCTTTTACATGTAGGGCAGGGGCCAAAACTCCTATTGAATTTATTTTTACCACTATTATTCTTAAAGGATAATTCCACTGAGAATAACTATCTGCCATCACATTTTACATCCTACCCTTTGTGGCCCCAATACATTGCAAGAAAAACTTACTCAACTGATGGTAGCTGACATGCAAGATGCTCCTGTGTAACAGCCACTTTAGCTTAATCCAAGGACTAACAGGTTTTTTCTCTAGCACAGTCACTGTGTGTTATGCACAGTAAATTTTCACTGAAGCTTGGTGAACATCAAACTTTGACAGAGGATTTTGTAGCACTACAACCTTAATTGCAGCTCTTTCATCACCAGGAAAATAAAATAGTCAGTTGATGACAAGTGACATCACACCAGCTCCAGCCAGCTACCCAACATCTATCCAATATCTATCCACTATCTACCCCAATCTTCCAACTGTCTCCTCAACTTCCCAAATTTACCAAGGAGGTCCTGTTCAGTTTTTGATGAGCCCAACTGATCCTCAGTTCTGTCCAGCTGATACTCAGCTTTGGTACCCAGCTCATACTCAGCTTTTTTGCCCAGCTCATACTCAGCTTTTTCACGCAGCTCACTCTCAGAATTGGAATAAAACATTTTTACCAGTCCTTGCCCAGCTGATGCTCATCTTTGTACTAGTCCTGGCACAGCTGATGCTCAACTTTGTACCAGTCCTTGCTCAGCCTTTTCCTAGTTCTGTCCCAGATGATGCTCAGCTTTGACCCAGTCCTGAGCCAGCTTTCCAGCTGATTCTCAGCTTGCTGAGGATCAGCTGAGCCAGGCCAGGGAAAAAGACGGGAATCAACTTAGACAGGACCAGAGCTGAAAATCAGCTAGGCTAGGGCCAAAGCTGAGCATCAGCTGAGCCACAGCCAAGGCTCAGCATCAGCTGTGCCAGGGCCAAAGAGGATCATCAGGTGGCCGGTGCCAAAGCTGAGCATCAGCTGGGCCAGGGCAAAAACTGAGCATCAGCTGAGCCAGGGTAAAAGCTGAGCATCAGCTGGGCCAGGTAAAAAGCTGAGCATCATCTGGTTTTGTCACATTGAGTGCTTTGATCTTGAAACCTGTCATGTGAGCCCTAGATGTGCTGTTGGAGAGGAGCAGCATTGGAGCAGTTTTGAAGCTAAAAAAAAAGCTGCTTGTAATTACAGTAATGAGTAGTAATTAAGATGATCAAAAAAAAGGAAAAAGAGAAGTGAAACCGTGAGCCTCCACCCCCTTGCTTCCCTCCACGCGCATCCCTGTGGTAAAGCTCAAAAGCGTTCCTGAGAACCTTTTGATGAGTGCGGAAAGGGATGAATGAGGGAACCTCTGCCTTTCCTGGGTCACTAGACAGTAAAACAAGCCCCCCAATCTACAATTGGAAGGTTTATGTAGTGATAGTGGAGGTGTATTGAAAGATAGCCTACGTCAAACAAGTGGCTTAGGGGGTGCTGAGTGAGCCGTGAGTTGACATGGTCCATGTGTTGCCGCAAAGGGGGTTGTGGAACACCCTGACAGAGGGGTTAATGATGAGTGATTGATGTAATAGAGTTGTGATATGTATGTAATTGTTATGTAATAAGGGGTAAAACCACAGTATAGTGGGGCTAATACTGTAGAGCAAGCAAGTGTTGTACTGTTATGGGGTAAGCTGAGTGCAAGTACTTTGCTGAGAGAAATTACAACTAGGGGGGGAGAGCCTCCTTAAATAGAAAAGAGTGAGGGATTTTAGCTGCCCTGAGCTGTCAAATGAGGGGTTTTGGCTGGGGGTACAGCTTAGATGAGGGAATTTAGCCCAATTTACAGGTCACATGATGGAATGATGAGGGAATTTAGCTGGTGAGAAAGAGGAGGTGAGAGGTATGAGTTTGGCCTATGATGTCATTGGGTCATCTGATCATCTTTACTGCCCTGTCTGTCACCTGAGCTGTCAAATGATTTCATACAAGGGAATTTAGCTAGCCTGAGCTGTCAAATGATGTCATGCTCAAGCTGCATGAGTGGTTTTTGCTAGCTTGACACCTGGGTCCTGCATGATGTCATCTGTCAGCTATGATACTGCAGCCCCTATTAAACTAGTCTGCATGCTCCTGCAGAAGACTGCATCAGACTGCATAAGCCTGCATAAGCCTGCATAAGCCTGCATCTAGTGTACATGACACTGCATGGCATGTGCATAGCACAATTTAATGAGTGCAGCTGATGAGTTGATGCATATTTAAAGGGTAGACAAGTTGTCAGAGTGGTCCATGTAACAGATTACATGGTCCTGGTTAGAGATGGGCAAAAAGAACCTGTTGCGGGTAACCGCTATCCGCTGGCGGGTACCCGCCACGGCTGGCGGATACCCGCTGGCGGGTGCAGGTGCGGGTGCGGATGTCTAGGATTCCGGGAAAGAGCCGGCGGGTACCCGGGTAGCTTTTGCCACACCCGTGCACAGGTGTATCGCCGCGGCCGCGCAAACCAGATCTCACTTGTTTCAGCTGCGGCTGCGCAAGGATCTCCGACCCGGGTTCCGCTGTGTGTTTGATTGCCATGTCCCCTGTGCTGCCCCACCGACTCACACAGAATGGCCCGACCAAGTAAGAGACTCCGAACAATGTCAACACAAGAAGACAAAACCAACAACAACCAACAGGAAGATCGCGCAGAAGATCACAAGGAAGATCGCGAGGAAGAAGACAACTCTTCCGGAATTCATTTGACCGATGAGCAGCGTCTAGGTACGTCCCACCAATCATTTTTCACTTTTTCAGCAGCTCACCAACCAACCTTGAATCTAGATCACGCAGTGAAACTCTCTTGTAATCAGGTCCACAAAGAGGTTATCTGAAGAAATGGATACATAAGTCTGTGATTTGCAAGCGTTTTTTGGTTGCGGGTACCTGCGGGTACCCAAACGGTGTGGTAGACGGAAAAGTGGAAAAATAAAAAGTTTTTTCTATGCCACATAATTACTCATACTAGGCCTCAAGATACCATCAAATGGACCCCAGAAATGGATTCTACGGCCAATTTCACCCCTAGTCACCACTGGAAGCACCCCTGGACCCCCTCTAGCGTGGAAGTTACATCTCATGGACACCTATCACACGGCCAGCCCCAGTAACCCAGCTGTCACCTGCCTCAACCCAAGTTTCACAGTAGTACACTTATACATATCACAGGATACAAACATACATCTCCCTGTCAGGCTACACTCATTACATATTAACTACATACACTCCTTTATATACATAGTATGACATCATTTACACTGTTTCTGCAGCCTCAGACTTTGTGTATACACTAATTCCCCCTGTATGACAGCTCATGCAGTCTACTGTCACCTCATGCATGCGTTAGAATGTTCTGTTGTATATTCTGACACCATTCATGCGCCCCTGAGGGGCTATGACATCATTTGTATCTACTCCCACCAGCTAAAATCCCTCACCCTGTTGTCTAGATTAGCTGAAACCCTAACCCACAAGCCCCTTTGGGGCTCCCCTTTTGTCTATAAAAGGAGCTCTCTCCACCCCCAGTGGCCTGCTCCCCAGTTCCTCACCCAGAACTCACAACTCACCCAACACTCATCCACACTCAAATCCTAAAACCCTTATAACAATAAATCAACCCTTATAACAACAATTCAACCCTTATAACAAAGTAATTGAAACACTTACACGTTGCCAATCAAACAGATTTCATCTGGAACAGACCAGACCTATCACTTAATAAAACTTGCCAAGCTGAGCTTGGTGGGTCTTGTTGACTGATAACAGAAGGGCAGAGCTTGCAACTCCATCATACCCTTCACCATTCAGCAAAAGGGTTTCATTACCACTTTTGAGTCTTACAAGGGAGTCCCCAACGTGATTGGATAACCCTGTTTGATCAACCACGTGTAACGAACTTCAATTCAACCCAAAGTAATTGCCAAGGGATCACAATTGTGCTAGTGAAAAAGGATCAAGTCATCAACAACTCTAGTACGGACAGTGGCATATTCATTTATTCCGTTGGACAACTAGTCAACTTTTGAACCATCCCAGGAACCAATTTCAACTCAAACCAGAAGGACTTGTCAAAGGATCTGAACTTCTAGCGGCGAAAAGAATCAAATTTATCAACAAATCTAGAACAATCAACGGCATATTCAGTTATTCTGTTGGACAACTAGTCGACTATTAGGAACCATCTAAGGAACCAACTACGAACCTCTGAAAGGAACACATAACTACCAAACCTGAAAGGAGTGTTTCGAAGGAAGCAGTTAATTATATACTGGAAGACGGTGTGTAGTACCTAAGGATCTGGATAATTAGATACTGTTAGAAGAAAACTCTGGAGCCAACTCAAAGGAAACAGCCAATTATATACTGAAAGACGGTGTGTAGTACCTAAGGATTCAGATAATTAGGATACTGTTTGAAGAACCCTCCCAGCACGGTAAAGTTATTTATATCAATATTAAACCCCCCCCAATTTGCCCTGGTAAAGAGACCAGAGACCAGATATTATTGTTTCTTTTTCAGAGCACAGTAACAGTTACCAAGGATTGAATGTATAATGAAACTACGGAATCAACAAGAATCAACATGAATTTATTGTTTGGCGTACCAGATTTTGAAGATACAATTCTTCCAGAAACCACTTCAAGGAAAAGGCCTTTTACAGGAACTCCAGCTATGATTAGGAATATGGAAAATACAATGTCAACTTGGCCAAGGAAAGACAAAGGGAAAGGACGAGAGAATAAATTCAGAGATCCTGCTGAAGAACACTTACGTGACTCAGATGAAACTCAACAAAACCAGAATATTCCACTCAGAGGCACTGTGTCACATCAACAACCATCTGCTTATGGAATCAACAAGAATGAAGCCATTCAAGAACCTACATATCAACACAAATTTCAACAAAGACAACATTCAGAACATCATCAATATCAACAAACAACATATTATCAACATCAACCAATACCTTATCAACAACCAAGTCTATCATACCAAGAATCCGATTATCCACCGGGAATCATTGATGACAATGAATTATTCTACAATGGAAATCGATTCTTTGAATTCCTACGGAGATACAAAAGGGCAGCAGATTGGTTTGGTTCAACAAAATTTCAAAGAGCTCTTCAGATTGGACGATTTATACGAACAGAGGAACTGAAGTGCCAAATTGAGGATATGGACGGTTACGAAGAATGCAACTGGGATACCCTGCGTAAGGAAATGATTGACACCTGGGGAGAATTTGATTCTTCAGTTTTGTACACCAAGAAGGATCTATTCAAGGTAGCAGAACAACAGGCCCAACAAGGAATCTTAAACTACCAGGCTTACAGAAGATATCTTGGAAAATTCAACACAATACTTGATTACATGATGGAATCCTACCAGGTTTGGAAGAAAGAAGAATCCAGTGTTTTATTCTTAAGTGCCTTTTCAAGAGAAAGTCAGGAAAACATCAATCAAACCTTATTCAACAACGGCCAGCTTCAGAGAAGTAGGAAATATGAAGTTACCGAATGGAATCACCTGGTTGCCGCTGCAGAAATGGAAGTGATACAGATAGAGGAATACTTCTGGAGAAAAATCGAAACTCTGCAGCAAGAACTTGTGGAACTCCAAAAACAAGCAAAGGCACTAGACTTACCTCCGGATTACAACCAGCAACTCAAATTCACAGAAGAACCAAGTGAACATGAACCGGCCATGGAAATCACACAACCTGTTATGGATGTTTTGGAACCAATAACAGATAATTCAGAACCTATCACGGAAACGGAAACTTACTCTCAGGAATTGGTTTTTGAGCAAGCGGCCTCAACAATTCACCTACAGGATATGGTGGTAAACCAGAAAACAGTTTCAAACTTAATGGATACACCAATGGAGCTTAAACACTTTGTTATTGACATACCAGAATTTGTCTCCAATGATGTGGATATGGCAATCAGCATGGATCAGGAAGGAATTTTGGATCAACCTATTCAACAAAACCAAACTGTGGATCATCAGACACCTCAAATCAACAATCATGACTCACAAATTGAAGATTCTATCCTTACAGAAACAACAGTTCAGGAGTCTCAATTTTCTCACATCCCGGCTATAGTTTTGATTGAAGATATCAACAAACCGGGAAGCAAGATTTTCAACAAGCACCTCTTTAAACCTCACTTGGATCAACAAGAAGAAATTTTCAACAAATTTAACCTTCAAGCCCCAGGACCCACAGATACAGACCCTGGAGAAAATGAAGGCAAGACTATCAGTATATGCAACCCAAGTATTAGTACTACTACAGATCTCAGCCCAACAGACTCACAAATTCCAATCGGTCCAAATCCAATCTGTACACCCTCTGAAGACATGTTCATCTTGCTGCCTGCACCGGTTCCACCAGATATTAACTCAACAACAACAAATTCAAGTGGCAAACTCAATGAAGGCCATGCAGAACCTAAACAAGAGCTGGAAAGATCATTCAACAATCTATATCAACTTGGACAACAAAAGAATCAAATTATTTACTTATTTTACTCAATTAGAAAGCTCCTTTTTCAAGCATCACTAAAGATTCCGCCCGACCGCTTTGGACAACTTCAGACACACTTCAAACTGCCAAGGCTCCTTGTTGGAATTGGTTAAACATTTACCATTTTTCTATTTTCTGAATCATCAAAACAGATATCAGCTCTAAATTCTGAAACTCTTGGGGCTTAAATCTTTCAAGTTGGGGGAGGAACTCACATTCTTTCAAAAAGTCACTCTTTTATCACCCTCCTCCCACCATCAATCTCACAGTACACAATTCAGAATATCTCAAAATTCTATGGAAACCTCCAACTAAATCTACCTCCTCAGCAAGAGTTTAAACTGCTTATCAACACTCGTTTTTAAAAAACCACACTCTTTTTACTTTTTTTCTTTCTTACAAATAACTCACTTTCTTTGAGGTTGAGGACAACCTCTATAAGTTGAGGGAGGGGGTCTGGGGGGATTAATTTCACGAAGAAGAAAGAAAACATTTTTTTTTTTTTTGGTTTTTCTACTATATGTATCAATTTTTTTTTTGATTTTATGCTAAGTTTACCCTGGTTCAAACTCAGACGGAGCCAGGGGAGCGTTCCCAGTATCCATTAGCTCTACTGGACCGGATATCCACACAGCCGGGGGCCCGACATAAACGGATAAGAAGAGCGAATGACTTACCGGAAGTCACTCGCTCGACGAGCGGATCGGATCATCCACGAAGGGACGGTCAGTATCCGGGCCCTGGCGTTGGACACAACAAGCAGGGACAGGGAATCCTCCCGGGGCAATAATCTACCGGCCAGAGTCTATTGTTAGTGCTGGATACACAATGTGATATCCAATACCGATAAGCAGTACCGGTACCGTTGAAACATCACGACTTACTGCTGCCACTTCAGCAACTGCGGCTCTGTCAACAGTGAATGGGCGCTCGGTTGGAGCAGCCCCATCTCCAGCAGCTCGATCCTCTCAAGTTTGTTTGGCACAGAACCGAGGGGCGATAGTCCCTCCTTGATATATTGATCCATCCATGATCAGGATGGGATTGTGGATGGAGAATCCCGGCTAGCAAACAGTAAGAACAAACAAACGGGTCAGCGACGCCGTGGCTAAGAAAGATACATGTAGCTACACAGACAACAAAGGCTCACATGAGCCAACACTTTGGCGGAGGTCCTTGGTTCCTCAGAGGATAAGGTGTAGAAGTCTAAAGGAACTCAGGTATACTTGACAAGTGGATGAGAGTGAGATGGTGGTTGAGGGTAAGATTTCCAGGAGAGATGAGAGGTCTTTTTATACTCGAGCGGGTTCTGCGGGCACCTACCGGTCCATATGTAGGGCACTTGGACCCACTTCCAGACTCGCCAAAAAAAAAAAAAAAAGAAACAAACGGTCTGCTCATTTGGAAGGCGAGCATGTCGTTCGACCCGGCCCGTAACAATCTGAGATGGAACCAAGCCAAAGGAAATAAAGACGAAGAGACGGTCGTCAGTCTCGCCGCCTCATCACCGGTCTATATGTACAGTCCTCTTAACCCACTCCCAGACTCGCCAAAAAAAAAAAAGTAAAATGGACGGCCTACCCAGTAGAAGGCAAGTGCGTCGTTCGACTCGGCTGAAACATTTCAGATCGAACCAAGCCAAATGTCGCCTGGGACCACCTTCTGGCTTGAGGAATACATATACATACATATCCAGTTATGGCTGGTCAGTACATAGTCAAAAAGAGAAAGAAAGACGGCCGTCAGTCTTCTCCGTCTTAGCACCAGTAAAAAGAAGGTAAATATGTACTCACTGTTGAGGGTATGGGCTATCGAGTCCGGCGAGCGAAGCTGTCCGCGGTGATGGTACGAGTCGGGCTGTTAAAAACAAGATCTGACTGTCAGCTGTCAGAATTTGGATACACAAATGAAGCTGTCGTTTTCTTTCCTTCTTCTTGACGGAAACCAAGAAGAACGGTCAGAATAAGGAAAGAGAAACCACCCACCCAAAAGGACAAAGACGGTCCGAGGCTCAAACGAGTCGACTTGAGAATCGAAGCCCTCATTGAGCACCGATGACGTAGTCAAAGAGGTCGGAAGATCGGCAAAGTCGAAGGGCTGGGTGCTGGCAGAGGACGAGATGTAAGGATATATTGATACCCCCTATGGGGTAAGGTCGATATACATACACATACCCCCCAGGCGGGGTAGGGAGTGAACACTCGAGACCGAACGGGAGCTTGGACGGGCGGACACAATGAGCACTGTGTACCCGGGCCCCAAGCCCGACCAACCAATCATCAGAGGCGGGGTCGAGTCCCCGATCACTACTCGTACACAGAGGCCCGCGGCTTCAACAGCGCACACCCTAAGGCGCTAGAGCAACAGCTGCGGCCGCCACCACAGCACAAGCGCCACCACAGCACAAACTGCGCAACTGCGAACTGCGGACTGCGCGCAGCACTTCGACTCCCAGAACTGACAAAAAGTTATTGTCAAGAAAAAACCCCAAAAATGACATAAATCAATTTTTTGGCCAATTTTCACCCTGTGCAGCCTCTCAAGCCACATGGCCCAGAAGACGTCAAAATGGCCAATTCTCCAAGGATTCTGCAAATCACCACGTAAATTCACCATGTCACAGGTTCAAAAGTTGACAAATAGCACTTTTCACGTCAAAATTGTCTGGGGACAGACAATAAGTTGGGGGAGGATGTGGTAGACGGAAAAGTGGAAAAATAAAAAGTTTTTTCTATGCCACATAATTACTCATACTAGGCCTCAAGATACCATCAAATGGACCCCAGAAATGGATTCTACGGCCAATTTCACCCCTAGTCACCACTGGAAGCACCCCTGGACCCCCTCTAGCGTGGAAGTTACATCTCATGGACACCTATCACACGGCCAGCCCCAGTAACCCAGCTGTCACCTGCCTCAACCCAAGTTTCACAGTAGTACACTTATACATATCACAGGATACAAACATACATCTCCCTGTCAGGCTACACTCATTACATATTAACTACATACACTCCTTTATATACATAGTATGACATCATTTACACTGTTTCTGCAGCCTCAGACTTTGTGTATACACTAATTCCCCCTGTATGACAGCTCATGCAGTCTACTGTCACCTCATGCATGCGTTAGAATGTTCTGTTGTATATTCTGACACCATTCATGCGCCCCTGAGGGGCTATGACATCATTTGTATCTACTCCCACCAGCTAAAATCCCTCACCCTGTTGTCTAGATTAGCTGAAACCCTAACCCACAAGCCCCTTTGGGGCTCCCCTTTTGTCTATAAAAGGAGCTCTCTCCACCCCCAGTGGCCTGCTCCCCAGTTCCTCACCCAGAACTCACAACTCACCCAACACTCATCCACACTCAAATCCTAAAACCCTTATAACAATAAATCAACCCTTATAACAACAATTCAACCCTTATAACAAAGTAATTGAAACACTTACACGTTGCCAATCAAACAGATTTCATCTGGAACAGACCAGACCTATCACTTAATAAAACTTGCCAAGCTGAGCTTGGTGGGTCTTGTTGACTGATAACAGAAGGGCAGAGCTTGCAACTCCTTCATACCCTTCACCATTCAGCAAAAGGGTTTCATTACCACTTTTGAGTCCTACAACGGGTACCGCCAATACCCGCTCTGGCCCCCCCAGCGGATGCGGGTGTCAGACTTGGGCTGAAAACAGCCGCGGGTACCCGGGTCCTTTTTGCCCATCTCTAGTCCTGGTTAAGTGTGGTTCATGTAACAGGTTTCATGACCTGAGTATGGTGTTTGTGTGTGTGTAATTGACTGATGGTGTCTTGAAGGGGTTGTATCTTCTGATCCAGAGGGTTGTAAGGTGTGTTGTCCATGGTTTCCTGTGTAGTTTTGGCCATAGAATCCAGTGGTGCCACCATATTGGATAATTTGTGCGTCTACATATGAGAAAATGGAAAATTTTGAAATGGACTAGTTGGGTAACCATAAAGCATACCACAACGTTCCCACCCAATTTGGCAATCTGACACTTTCCCGCACTAGTCTGTCATCTCCGCCCAATTTCCGCTCCTCTCCAACGCCTGACCTCCCACGTCCTCTGCCTAGCCCCCACCAGTTGGTCTCTCACCAGAGCCTCCGCCCCAGCTCCACCCGCTTTGGCTGCCCTGGCTCACCTGCTGACGTGCTGCTGCTATCATTCCCCGCATTTGATACACCACATTCCAGCCCTACACATACGCTCTGGTCCAAACCCCAATCCACAATCCGTGTACTTCTGATTGGTGCATTCTGTCCAGTGCAAATTTCTGTAAGCTTTTCTGACATCATCCTCAGTGCTTATGTCACCAAAATGCACTCTGAGCTCAGCCACTTGTGCATTCCCGCCCGCGCTATTGCCAATGTGGAACTCCCAAAAGATCAGGAAAGAGCTGTGAGGGGAAATAGTCAACTACACTACTAACAATGTAGAAGAGGCTACAGGTGCTGGTGAGGCTGCCCTCTTGACTAATGCTGATGGAGAGAGGGTTACACTAAGAAAAATAAAAGGCTGTGGCTGATGATTCTCTTTGACTTAGATGCCTTTTACACTTTATGATTTTGAGGTATATCAATCCTACTGAGTGAGAGAGGAGAAGTGAGATGGGGAAAAAAACAGAAACTCTTGAGACACTTGGAGATGGGTCAAGGCTCTGAGGTTAAGGTAAAGAGATATATGCTGGGAGATATATCTCACTGGGGTGAAAGTGTATCTAAGTGGGGTGTGTAAAAGGGTAGCTACAGAGTGTATGTGGGGGGAAGGTGCATACAAAGTGCAGTGGGTGAAGGAGCATGATGGGGATACAACATCTAGAGGGGTGTTTATATATGTGAGAAGTACTACAGGAGGGTAATACATGATGAGCACATAGTAAAAATATCTAAAGATGAGCAGTAATGATGAAGGTGCAATGAACAAGGAGTGTACATGAAAGGTAGCTATGTAGAAGATGACATAATGATGAACAGAAGTAACAGATATGAGGTCCAAGAAGTGTACATAATGAAGATGAGCATTTGGTAATAGCTACAGGAACTATGAAGGAATGTACTGCTGATATCATATGAAGGGAAAATGTGTAATGAAACTATGTATAATCTGCAGTCCTATGTAGCTATGATACTAATGAATGATGTATGTAATAAAGCTAAGGATATGTATGAAGAAAATACCTGGCAAAACTGTGAATGCCAATAACTGCTGATCCATTTGGAAATCCTAGGTGAAATGAGTGGGTGACTAGGGGTAAAATTGGGTGTATAAGCTGAATATGAAGTAATAATGGGATATTTTGAATGGGTTTATGAGATATGGAAGTGGTGGTATGAACAGGAACAGGTTTACCACACTGAGTGGACATTCTACCACGCTTGCCCATATAAATCACCACAACATGACCCCTCCACGCTTTTCCGTCTCCATTCCCATCAAATACCGCAAGCTGACACTTTCCCACACTAGCCCTCCATCTCTGCCCAAATTCTGCATACTCCTCTCCTCTCCAACGCTGTGGTGGCCAGACGGGCACAGGGCCTCTCAAGATCATCAAAATCTTCAAGTCAGCAAGATCAGCAATCTCACCAGCAAGACCCTTCAGCCTCAAGATCCCTTCTCATACTTTCTCACTTCCTCAAGATTCTCAGTCCCTCCCAGATTCTCTCTTTTCCTTTCTTGGTCCTAACACATGTGTCATGTGGGTTTGTTTTGTTTCATTTATCTTTTTTTTGTTTTCTTTTTAGATTCTTTATCATTTGTGTTCCCTTTCTTCTTATTCTTATTGGTTTCATCTTTATCTTTGATTGTTGTGGTGTTTTCTTCTGTTTCTTCTTTTTTCCTTTTTACCTGTTTGATTTTTGTAGTTAGGGATGTGATGACATGTCCTGTGACATGTCACTCCCCAGAGTCCAAGTTTGAGTTTGAACTTGGAGGATGGGACGGCATGGGACTTGCTCTGATCCAAGAGAAATTCCATCACCCTTTTCTGATCCGCTGGCAGTGTCCCCAGCACTTTCCTGATCCTTGGCCAAGTGGCCTGTATCCCTATCATCTTGATCATCACCGGCAGTATCCCCGGTATCCTTTCCTAATTCTTCTCTCATCTTTTCATCCACCAAACCCGCCAACAGTATTCCGTCCCTGTTGTCTCTCAAAAATCTACCCCCAACGCTATCACATTTTGATCCTCATCTTATTTGCCGGACCACCCACGAGGGCAGCTCACTCAGCCCCATCCCCTTGATACTCTTCCTACCACCTGGCACGGTAGGAGTTCCACAACGCTTGAACTCCCATGTCCTCTGTATAGCCCCCGTCAGTCATTCTCTCATCAGCGCCTCTGACCCAGCTCCATCCGCTTCAGCTGCCCTGGCTCACCTAGTGACAGTCCAGAATCTGATACGCCGCAGTCCAGCTCTTGACCTCCACTTCCAGCATAATTGGCTGGGTTGAGGTTATCCCAGTTAAACTGGGATGAACTCAACCAATTTAAACTTGGTTGATCTCACCTGATGAAATATAAATCCAAGGTACCCCCCTTGGGTTTACACTACATTGGTCAAGATCAACCCATTTTAAATTGCTTGAGTGCATCCCAGTTAAACTGGAATGATTTCCCAAATATGCTGGCAGTGCTCTGCTCTGGTCCACAATCCACAGGTCGTCCCAATCTGTGCTTTCCATAAGCTTTCTGTTGTGCTTTTTCCAACGTCATCCTCAGTGCGTATGTCACTGAATTCACACTGAGCTCAACCACATGTGCATTCCAGCCCGTGCTATTGCTGAGAAGACATTCTGTCACACATGCCAATATAAATCACCACAATGGGCTCTCATATGTACATATTTTTGGAGACTGTAAAATGAAGATGTGTCTGGTGAGAGTCAACAACCTCAGCTATGCTTATACACATACTAGAGTGATGCCTTTCTCAAATGCTACAGACACTTGTGGCTGCCATAGAGGGTGTCAAAACAGACCTGGGTACCATTTCCACCGCTGTTACCCGTACAGTTTCTGCCAAAAACGGGCAGGGCAAAATAGAGCACCACAATTTTGGGCAATGACAAGTGCTGGAGGCAAAAGGTGTTGGTGTGAAAGTGGAGGCTGAGCATGGCAGAGGTAACAGGTGTTGGGCATGGGAGCAGGGTGTGGCAGACAGTGTGTGTGCATGTGAGAGAGGAGCTCAACAGAAAGCCTATGAGTCTGTTTGAGTGGACATAGTTGGAGAATCCAAAATGATGGTCTATTGGATATTGACAACAACAGTGGGCCAATGTGAAGTTTTACAATATATGGGCCGATTTGTGTAACACATCAGCCATTATTTTTAAGGAAAAACTGTTAATTTTAACAAACAAATATCAAATTTTCAATACTTTACAATAGGGGGTATCAAATATGACCAAATCCACCATTATGTAATTGACGGGTTTGAAAAAACCCACAATTTTCAAAAAATGCTGGTTTACCTTCTACCCCATTTTGGGATCCACTGGTGACAAATTTCATTTTTGGCCAATTGACTGGTTTCTAATCTTGGATTTCTCATGTTTGATACCCCCTATTCCCTAATACTTTAAGTTAACAGGTAACTGTAACAGCCCACTATTGACAGCCGACTTCTATTTGTGTACTTAGGGATTCATAATGTACTTCACAACTTTTACTCACTTACAGATTATTATTGTTGGTGGCTTTCAACAGAGTGGTGGATCTGAGTTCTGAGGAATCACTTGAATCTTGAGATCATATTGTAAGGAGGTGGCGGGATGTTCATCTCTTACCTGATCAGAACTCTGTCTGGACACATTGTTACCATTAACTGTAACAGAAGTGTGTTATGATATTACACCTCAAGGAATTTTTTTTGTCCAGAAACTGCAGTGCCAGCAGTTGAAATGCAGAAACTCAAAGGATGCCTGATATGACACTCAAGACTTTCTCAAAGTTTATTTCAACATAGGGAACAACATATTTATAAAAGCAACTTATATTTGAATTACATCAAGGTCCATGGGGGAATTTTTTGAAATTTCATCAAGCTCAAGATTTGGGACCATCCTCAGGAGCCTAGCAAAGAAGTGAGGTCCCGCACTGTATGAGTGGAATTTTTTTGCCCTGTTTCATGTTGATGTCACCCGATCACATGGTCAGCAGATTTAAAACTACCGTACTTGATCATCATAGCACTGAACCCAGCACTTTGGAAAGCAAGCACAGATGAACAGTGCCACTCGGCTATAAACAAGCAGGCGCTTAGCTGTACTTACAGACCTAACCTTGGACATTTCGATAGCGGAAGATGAAACAGAAAGCTGCCCGTGATGCCTCTCCTCCCCTATTTGTACCACGAGCCCCTTAGAACTTTACTGGTCATTGTGAATTTTAACGGGTGTTTAATTCGGTTGCAAAGTTTAAACTCGTTCATTTGGTGTCTCAGTCTGTCTCAATCACCTCGAGCAATGAGAGATCAGCATCATAGTTATCCTCATAGCCAGAAACTGTAACCAGCAAGTTGAATCTCGGAGGAATCAATCCTTCAAATTGTGTAAACAAGACACATTTCTCAAAATAGGACAGCTATAATTCAGTTTTTAAGAGGGCTGAGGCCGAGCCGAGAGCACAGATTTAGGGACATTCGTGTTCACGCTTCGAAAAATGAAATTATTCCGCTGACCTACTGCCGAGTCCAATACATATTAGACTGAGCAAAGTCTACACGGAAACGAGTCAAAATAAACTTCAACAAACATCAAGATCAAGGGAAGAAACCAATCTCAAGAATTTAAGTGTCTTGAGCCATGAGAACGGCTGGTTAAGTTAAGCACTATGGAGTTTGGGCTGGCGATTCGGATTAGGGGCATAAAAGGTGCTGTTTTAGCAAGAAAAGGGAAGCCTCTGGTAGAAATTAGTGCCACTCAAAATGAAACATTCATGAGTTCCTGGAAAACCGGATCACAATTGTTTTTTTTTTTCGTTGCATCGTGGTGATGTATTTATGTGCAGTTTTGTCATGAGTTTGATGAATTGATACACTCGCGGGCCGACTGCCCAAGATAAGCAATCCGGCCTTTAGAATGAATTTTGCCGAAATACTTGGCTTGACAGGTTGCTTGATCCATTTTCTTTATAAAATAGATATCATTATCAGTCATGAATTTCCTACCAAGTTTGTTTATCATATTTTACGTACGTAATAAGGTAAATTATATGCAACCAATACATAAACTGTGGCCTTTCAAGAGCTTTCAAGTAACCGATTTCATCGAGCCCGATCAAACTTTTACATCCCGGTCTCGATACGAATTGCTATCGGGGTTAGGGGCCGAAGCGGTGCTCCAAGGTGTCGTAGAATGCTGCCAACGTGCGGTGCGTGGATATGATCTATCGTAGTGCAAAGGAGAAGAGGGAAGGCAGAGCTATTGGTGTAGAAACATATTGGGAGTTCATTACCAGCAATTGCATTGCTAACGAACCCGGTGGTTAACTTTCGATCAGCCCGGTAACACACCGCAAGCAGGGTTAGGACTCCGGCAGTGCACCGCCTCCAGGGTGCTAATTCGCAACCGACTCTGCCGTCGCCGTTCTTTGTGAATATGAAATTACAATATACGTCGGCCAGGGTCAAAGTGATGTAACTCCCTTTCTTTGGGCTCTGTTTATTCAAAAAGCTTTTTTTGTTGGTTATAAGTATGTATGTATTTTTGCAGTCATACCTGGTTTTTTTCTCTTTTGGCTTGTTGCTGTTCTGATTGTCATCTGGCTGGTTGTACAGACTCTCAAACCGTTTCCAATCGTCTCAAACATTGGCCTTACGAATCGAATTCATCAAGCGACTGCGCTGATGAAGTCACCAGACAATCATCAGCTTTCCTTTCAAATATAAAAATATCTGAAATCTCCACACCTTTCGGCATCCGGAGGCACACCAATCTACCTCGCTTCCTCCCACGTTCTTCCCCTGATCTCAGTCTACAGACTTGTCTGAATTCTTGAAACATATCCTTTCACTTAAGCATTGTTATTGCCATCCGTTCTCCATTCTCGGTTGCTGATTCTCCTCCACCGCCGCTCTAAACCAAAGTCTCTCCCAAGTACTCTATCTCGGCTTACGTTACTAGACGTCATCAATCTGTCCTATCTAGAATCCTAATCATCAGCTGGTCCATTCCCCAAACCTTTCCCACTCCTGCATCCTCAGCTCTGTTCCTCCTCGGCCCTTCTCAGCACCGATTACGTCGTTATATCTAGCAGGCCGTGCCGATCGGTAGCACAAGAGCTCGATCCGAACCAAAACCCGGAGGGCTGGATAAAAAAGAAAGATAACCAAAGCGTCCTACCGGAAGAAGAAGAAGAAGAAGAAGAGGAAGAGGAAGGAAAAAAGGAAGGAAAAAGAAAAGGAACTCATGAAAACTTGAACTTATCGTCATACATAATAGGATAGACATTCATGTACTTGGACTAGTTGCGCACCTCTCTACATTCATATTCCATTCAAATCGACTTTGTGCGTACCACAGAAGTCTTCCAAGAAGCAGAAACAGCAATCAGTAAAAACCACCAGAGTCCTCTGATCAGCGGACCAGTTTAACCTTTTTTGATTTTGTATTAAATAGCCGGCATCTTCCAGAGCAGTTTGCCGGAGAAGTTTTCAAGATTGCTTTGCAAGTGGCGTTCGACCCGATCGACTTTTTAAAAGGGCTCCCCACTTCCCATCACCTCCACCTTCCTAGCAGCCTGTATCCGCCTCTCCGCTCTTCCCCGGACCCCAGGTGATCGACAAGCATGGCCATGAGCCCCTCTTCAGCAGATGGGCATCACTCTCAGTTCATCCACCGCCAGTCATTCTCGCCTCAGGATGGGCCATCCTACGCCAACAGCCGAGAACAGCCCCAGCCAGTCATTTCCTCCTTAGCCCCCCATCCAGCCGGCGGGATCTCGTGTGATTTTAACCAAGCTCGTTCAGATCCCCGACCACTTGACTTGCCACAGTCACATACAGCAAACCATAATCATCGCCCGGCCATCAACAACAGCCACCCGACCAGAGCCACAGGCCCATCCGATAATCCGCATCTCTCTCACCCCACCAAGAAGCCCAGTGCTCAGAGCAAGAGCACCACCGGCTCCAACAAAAAAAGCCTCCCGGGCACCCGGGCCGATCAGCCGACTCGGCCCACTCAATCGGCCGCCGAGCTCTCCTCAAGCAAACATCCCCACCCTTCTTCCCCCGCGGCCAATCCGCCAGTCAAGAAGAACGGGAAGCCCCTCGCCAAATGTCCGTTCTGTGGAATGACCTTCAAGAAGCTCGAACACTGCCAACGCCACGAACGAACTCGTATGTCGCCCTCCTCTCCTTCAACCTTTTTTCTCTTCCCTCTCACCCCTCCCCCTCAATGTGTGCCCCCCTGTCCCGCCCTTTTTCGTGAATGTCGGCTCGGCGCTTTATGTTTTTCAGCCAGGACTCTATTTCTCTCCCCGTGGGTTTACCATAATATATCTGCGGTGTATTGTGCTATTCCTGAATTGGTCTGCGATTGCGCTCCGAGCAGCAGAGGCAAAGCTCAACCAGACCATTCGGCCGATTTTTTTAAGTCTTCCCCACCCACTCGTAAACTGCCTTTAATGGACTCTATATCACAAATCGCTGTGTCCCAATCCACCATGTCACATCTCTCTTCGGCATCCAGCCCAGCTTCCAATGAGACTTCTTGGGTTCCGATCCCATGAAGTCACTAGCCCACGTCGGCCATCCATGCCATCTTCCCCGGGTGGTCATGACGCCAATCGGCATCGCCCCACAGCCAGTGCTCATAGCCCAACGGTCGATCGATCGGTCGATACGTCAATCACCGTTGATCTCTGGCTCTCGTTCCACTGCAGCCAGCAGCCGACCTTTTTTTTCTCCTCCTGCCTCTTTTCGATTGCTCGGGAACACTCCGATTCACTCCCCCCCCCCCCCCCCCCATTGACTTCAGCTTGAACCCGTATCCGACCGAGCTGAGATTGGGCCCCCGGCAAAACTACCGAACCCAGTCTTCCAACTCCATCGATCCATTCCACTCTCCAAAGCTGTTTGGCCCTCCGCTATTACTTTTTCACCAACCTGCGTTCTTCCTTATTGGTAGGGGGATATAGATACCTGGTAATCAGCCCCGATCCCATGCCTCAGTCAAAGAGCACTCTATCAATTGTGCTGCCTGTGGTCAGCTTGAAATTGATTAAGCGCTTCGTATTCAATAATGTGCATTTGCTGAGTCCGTTATTTTAATGTGAGCGGAACAGAGTCGGGTCCACTGCAATCAAATTGCTTGGGCTTCTTCACTGGTCATTGCCGCCCCCTTAACGGCATAGGTCTCTAAGGTGTCTATCCCTCAACCTTTGTGCTGGCTTGTCGTATCACCTTCCATTCAGTTTCCTACTCTACATTTTTCGCCTGACTTTCTGAGGAAGCGGACCAATATATTCATGAGATGCTTTCTTTTCCTTCAGACACGCTGGCCAGGCCGTATTCTTGCACAGTATGCTTGAAGACATTTGCTCGACAGTTTAGTATACCCTTTTGCTCGGTCATTTTCAATTCACTTCACTTCATGATTTTAGTCTACAAAAACTAATGCTTCTTGGCGTCTACTGGAAATCTTTTTGTTTTGTCCCGATCATTGAGTAGAGATACTTTGAACCGCCATCTCCGACTGCATTCTAGATCCGATGGCAAAACGTCCATCAACAAATCCTCGCCGGGACAGCCGTCACAAGCACCAGCATCACCCTCGAAACAGCCCCCACACATTCTACCCAGCTCACCAATCCGGTCCAATTTCGATGTGTTGTCTGTCTCCGGAGTTCCACAGCCTCCTTTTGTTTCCCCAACCAATGGTCCCCGACGCGACAGAGGGTTTTCGCTGTCAGCGTTGGAGCATTCATCCCTTTCAGGTCATCTTAGGCGGGACCCCTCTATGATCAACAATGCCCCCCGTCAGTCTATCAGTCTTCCGCTTCAGAGGCATGACGAGCAGTTCAACCACCCGCATCATCACCCGGTGTACCCTATTCGGTACAATCAAGCTCCTCAAACATCGTCCCAGCTCAGCTTGGAGATATCCTCACAACCCTCCGAGTCCTCAGCAAGCTACGTATATGGCGAAGCTATGGAAGCTCGCCGGGGCTCTTGGTGCCCCGGAGGACAAATCTGGAGCGACATGACGCTTCTTGCGCCTGACGACCCGGGACCTCCCCTACCATCTACTCGAGGCTACCGCCACCAGCCTGAACATCTCAGCTTGGGGGTCGCCAACTGGTCGAAAAATCTGACCAATACGTTCGGATTAGTTGAAGCTGGGATTGGACCCGTTCCATTGTCAGCTCCTGCAACCTGTACCAACTGGGGCACATCTCTGATCGGATCAGGTGCGCCCGAAAGTAGCAATCAGACCACCGGGTCTGTTGTAGGGCCCAGATGGGAAACACTTCCTCAATATGAAACTCAGTCACATATTCACCCAAGCTGGTCAGGCTTGGGTCGCTTAGACGAGGAAGAACAGATCAAGCTGGAACCTGAACCGGGTACAAATAGTACGGGTACATCCCAACTCCTTCTCTCATCACCCTCTCAGCCGGGCTCCTTCGATCAACCGAACCCGATTGAGGGCAATTGCCCGACTGGATCATCGTCAACAGAGATGCCACATGAGCCTTCATTTGAAACCAATCAATCCGTTCACTGGTCGTTCCCTCCTGGGGGGAATCTTTCTGACCCATATCTCACTCAGTTGACTCATCCAGCAAGCTTCTCCTCATCCTCCGACCCCCTCGATTGTTTCGGAAACGTCTGGCAAACCGAGTCCAAGAACCTCGGCGTCGACGACTTCCATCCAGCCTACTGGAATCCGCGGAGTATTTGTGTCGATGGTCCAGACGGAGATCGGAAACCGATCGCCGGTAGCCATGCGGTTCTCAATCCAAACGGACTGCCTACTAAAAACCCTTGGGAAGAAATTGTCGAGTTGGACTTTTGAAGCCATTCGATCTTCTCTGTGTTCTTTCATCTGACACTCTTATCTCTGGTCTATCGCAAAAACAAATAACAGCAACACCCCCACTTGGGAACAATATTGTTTGATCCATATGCATTCCTCGGGATTTTTAAGGACTCTACATAAAAACTTGGGAACTACATATATACTTATCTATTATTGTATAGATATGCGTCCAGAAGACTCTTCTCTTCTTCTCTCTCTCATACTGCTATTTCAATCAGTTCTAGATCGTTTTCATTTCATATTTGTTTTGCATATCTATCTATCTTTATTCATGTATCACCCCTCCTGCTGTTCTTCCCCTCCAGTTTTCTCATTGATTACCAATTACTTTTTTCATCAATTATCTAAAAAGGCAATACATGGAGTATGTAGTGTGCTTTGTTCTTTTGGAATTTTATCATCATCCAGTTTGTTTTTGTTCTTTACACTGTATCTCTTTCCCTCACCGCACTTCTTTTGTCATCTTTGATTTTCTTTATATAATTTGATGATCCAATACTTCAATCAACATATCCTCCAGCTATTTCCTTCTTCCATTGTACTTTTACTTCTTTCTTTGAAAAGAAAAAAACATTCTGACACGTTATACATTGAATAACTAGTATTTGATGTGAAATTTTGTATACCCTCACATTTTTTATTTGTATACATCTCTTGATTTATGGTATTCAAAATTGCATAAGATTTTTTTACATGAAATCATAAACTGCAATTCTGCCTGGGAGATGTCACTTTCACGCTGACATATCCCAGCCAAAATTGGCTTTATGATTTTATGTAAACAGTGACACATGCAATTTTGAATACCATAATTGAACAACACATCCCCATTCAATTTGCAGCACCAAAGTCCTGATGAATGAGCCATACAGACTTGCAAGTGCCCATTGGGCAAATAAAGTTATCTGTTTCTTAGTGGAAGTCCTGAATGATGTGATGTAGACCTGGTCTGGCCTGTATTGCCTTGGAATTTGCAGCTCTGTCTGGACCAGGCACAATCAGTTGTTTGGGGCTGTTCACAATAAGAACCATGATTGGTGGACTTCCTGGCAATTTAGAAAGCAGGCCGTTTTCTATTTCTTAGAATAGAAACTTATTTCACTCCCCTTTGAAAATAGAAAATAGAAATGGAAAAGCTGGTATCAACACTGGGTTGATATGGTTTGATACCATATTGGGCCAAATTCTGTATTGAATTGATCCCTGTTACCTAATTGGACTGTTACCGTTAGCAGTAACGAGTTTTTTTGCGCGCTGCGTGTATCAACATTATCTGCGTTACCATACCGTTACCGTTATGGTAACGCATATAACGTGGTAACGACAGTATTAGAGCAAAAAAAAGGGTAAAAGAGCCGAAAAAAACTCAATACCGCGGCAATATTGACTTCATATCAGCGGCAATATCGTAACGGCTTGCAAAAAAAAACAAAATTCAAACTGAATATTGGTAACACGCTGCTGTTACTGGTAACGGTAACAATAACACACCAAAAATTGATATGATGTCAACATGTTACCGTTACTGGTATCTTATTGACCCAGTGTTGCTGGTATTCTAAACCAAAGGGATTCCTCCATTCTTGTGTTCAGTTTTTGCAAGCCCAGCTGCTCATACCCAAGTCACTTCCAGCTAAGTGACACCAGGGGTTTGGTATGTGCTTGATTAGCAGCAGCTTGGATGGGTCCTGGGCCAATCACATTGTTAAGTTTTTTGTACTGTCTCTGTTTTCTTTTCTCTTCTGCTACATAAATATCTATCAGGTTTCACACACATTTCATGTTGTAACATAGCTTACCTGAGACAGCAGACATTGAAGGACTCCTTTCCTCATCCTTCCACAACCACTGCCACTTGCCCCTGCCTGCTTCATCCCTTGTCTAGCTCATCACATCTTCAATGTAGAGATAGCAGCAGTAACCATACGCTCTGTCATCAAAAAAAAGTACAAGGTAATAAAAAAAAACTGAGTGATTTACCTTCTTCACCTGAAAGTCTGAAACCAATGGTGGGCTGTTGCAATGTGCTAATGCATTTGGGCCCAAGTCTGTAACAAATCAGCAGCCATTTGCAATAATAAATTGTTATTTTCATAAAAAAAAAAAACAGTTGAATTTTTAATAGTTTAAAGTTGGCTGCATCCTCAAAAAACAGCCTGTGATGGTAGTTATCACAGGTATTTTTAAGCCCTTGGGGACATTGTTGACTTTTCTTCTGCAGCTTGATAAACTTAACTTCCTGTGTTGTATTTTTTTTGATACTTTACAATATGTTCCAGTTATGGTTAACTTTAACAGCCATTGCTGAAACCCAAAATTGCAAATGCGCCAAGGACCCAGGGAGTGTGCTCTTATTTAACACTAGTTGGTGGCTGGGCAGCATATTCTTTTGGATGTGATAACTGGTTGATTGGAGAAGATAATAAAGATGACACCCCTATCCTCATGACTTTGTTCAATGTTTAATGCAGTATTGGTACCACATTGATGAGAGGAATATCCAAAGACAGTTTGAGATGCTTATAGCAAGTTAAGATCTGGGATATAAACAGTCACACTCATACTCTGATCAGTCTCAAAACAAAAAATATCCTCTGATTCACTGTTCTTTTTAGTTGGTGAATGCCATATACTGCCAACTGGCAACAATGAGCCACTATACTGTTATACCAATCATCACACCAAGGGGTGTGACCATGTGCCTAGAGGGTACTCACTAGTTTGCCCAGGTATCAAGAAGTATATCACCATATCACTCTAACTATGGGTTATCACAAGGGAAAGGTGGTCACATTTCTTAAACCATCCAGCCATCAAATGTAATGGCAGGAACTAGTTCCAAGCAATTGAGAGCTTGATACAACTTTGATGAATGGATCTCAGTCTGCAAAACTTTCCATTGGACAATGAAGCAGTCCACGAAGGGTAACAAGAGTATACCCGTGAGACTCAGTCTTTTGACTCTTGCCAAGGATTCAACGTAGATCAATCGTGGTTCGGGCTTTCCTGTTATTAACTGTGGATGAATGCAATTAGTTATTATCAGTTGAAAAACACTGGGTAGTTTTCTAGAGTCCTGGGAGGTGCTTCTCATCCAGGAAATTCAAAAGGAGAACTACCTACCCTGACCAGGAAGGCGGACAAGGCGATGGGTACTGCTGAGCCTGGCCCATTCAGTAGTATTGCACCCGAACCGACTTGCCCATCTTTGTCATCTTGTGATGTCTCTGGAAACACGAAGTTTGGTTTAATCGCAATGAACCACACGCAAACCAGTAAAGAGTTGATCGTTGTAGATATGCTTGTGAGAAATGATTGGTTGACTCTCCTGGCCCGCGGAATCTCAAGAAATGTATACTGATCGGAGGAAAAACCTCTCAATAAGCCCATCTCATTTTGGTGGATGAGGGTGAATGAGTTTTTGATTATGGAAAAGACGAACTTGGCCTGCTTGCTTGCTCCGTTCAAGTTCAACAGCCTTTGATCTACTTAATGAATCGGCCGACGAGATGATATAGGTCCTCGGAGTATATCGATCGAATGGAAGGTCTGATAGTAACCGAATCATTTCCCCGGTATGGCCACCTATATTCTTCGAATAAGGTTGGATCATTAGGTTAGTATGGTTGATCTATGAAAGATTGAGATGCATTTGTGACTGACCACTCCCTAGGAGGACGGTGAGTTTACATGTTCGCAATCGGCCAGCGGCAGCGGAAGGGGATTGGCGTTGGTGAGTGGATCGAATGATATAGGCGAGCCGCAGAATAAAGGCAAGCAAGACTACGAAGAGTAGGCCAATGAACTGTCCGATTGCACCCATTACGTATCTACATCGTCATCCTCGTAGTGTGTCAGAGTGTCCAGCCGATTTGTTTGGGATCTGCCGAAGAGGCACGAAGCTGCGCGAAGTGTGTCCGAAGTGGTACTGCCGGCGCCACGGGGGGCGTACCAGGCGTGCGCCCGCGCTCCCGCCCCCTGTGTGCACATCCAACCCCGAGCTTAACAAAGCCTCCCAGTGAGGCAGCCCCGCAGGGTCCGAGCTCAACAAAGCCTCTCTGGAGGAGAGCCCCGCAGGGTCTCTGTCTCACAGAGAGGCTTGCCCCCAAGCGTCGAGCTTTGGCGTGAGTCCTGACGCGCCTAAGGCTCGGCAAACCCCCATTTTTTACTAGATCCTTTATTACACAACCCCAGCTGCTCGGATTGGGTCATGAGTGACATGGCCTTGGAGCCCAGCTTCTTCCGCAGGCATTCACCCACTCTTACTCCAACAAATCCCCCATGGGGCTCCTGGACACCCTTGCAAAAGCACCGATGAGCTCTCTTCAAAGGATGTGGGTTTTCTTTTTTTTACTTGTGTACAGGAACAATTTCCATAAACATCCCTGTACTCTTCCAGGAGAATTGAAAACAGCAGTGTGCTAGATACAGCTCTGGTACAACATTGTCCTGCAGTTTGATACTTATGTAATTTGGTGTGGTGTATACAGCTTTCATGGATTTACCACACATGTACGTGTGTATGATCAATCCTTGAATCCTGAAGTCATGAAGTTACATGCCTTCTTGGTTCAAGGCCATTGAAGAAAAATGGTGGCCTATGTAGTCTTGAAGGCAAGATGCAGGCCTTCAATTTAGCTCCTGGGTGGCCAATTTGGTCCACAGGATGATTGAGTAACATGGGGTCAAATTTTGACACCAGCCAAAATCAAAAATGGGGTCCTCAGGACTCACACCAAAATTTGCCGCTTAGTCCCAAGTCCCTCAGGCAGAAGAGGGACTGACTAAGTTCGCGCAGGGTCTCTGTCTCACAGAGAGGCTTACCTGCAAAAACCTGTATCTGGCCTGAGAGCCCCAGGAATATCAGCCTGTATCAGGCTTTTTTCACTTTTTCCTTTTTTGTAAATCAACCATCAGCCCGCTGAGGCTGCCCCTCTGGACTTAAGAAGTGCTCAGGAGTGCACTTCTTCTGATGCAATTTAGGCCTTGTAGCTGGCCATATAAGGCCTGATCCTTGCATTTGAAGTTTTCAAACACCAAGAAAAGCGGACCATATTGAGAGAGAATTCTTTTGTAAATACATGTGGCTTTGTATCAAAAGCTGTTTCAATCTATTGAAAGGCATTCAAATACTGCATTCCTGCTTACATCATCAGGAATGTGTCTCAAAAAGAGGCCTTTTTCAAACTGCTCTCCAGGCCATGAACCAAGTGCTATCAGCCTGTGACTGCCGCCAAATTAAAGAGGAGAAGCAGGCCTTTCTTTGGTATCCAGGGTGGGAATCAGTTCTTTTGGGAAGTGGTGTTTTTGGGGGCACCAAGTTGGCCACCTGCAAAAACTTTGAGCTGTAGGCAAGCTCTCACGCCAGGAATCAGGGATTCCATGCAAGTCCCTCCCTGACAGAAAGTCGTACTTTGTGCGAGGCCCTTTGTGACGCGCCCCCCGGCTGGCGAGGGACTTTTGCTAAGTTAAATCCAACCCAAGCCTCTCCAAAGCGTCTCCAAAGGAGGGGCTTCATGTCAAGTTGGAGATGTTGCCTGTGTAGAAGGTCAGGATTTTTGTGATATTTTGTTGTTGTTTTTACTTCAACGTCATGTAGCACCTACACTTCAGCATCTGAAAGACAAATCAACTTTTGGAGTCTACCTTCTTGCCTCTGATTTTTTAAAAATCTATGCCAATATACACTGCAAGAAACACTTGCTCAACTGACGGCAGTTGACATGCAAGATGCTCCTGTGTATTTGTGGTTGTAGTGTTGGCCAAGGATTTAACAGTTTTTGTTGCACAGTCACTGTGCATTGAGGCTTTGTAACAGCAACCTTTGACCAAGGCTTGTGACAAGCAGTGGGTAGTTACATTACGTTGCGGTATCCGCGCTATTTGCGTAATGTAACTGCCTGCGTTATCCACCGCACCCCGTTACGTTACAAGGAACGGGCCGTTTGAGTGGCATATGGATAGCGTAACGGGTCTTTTTCCGACGCCGTTATGCTACGTTATTGCTTGGATAACGCAAAAACAAGCCCTCAAGGGCCGTTTTGGCGCTGAAATCAGCTTGTTATCTGGCGCGCCGCGGGACTGGATAACGTAACAAACAGAAAAAAATGGTCCAAGCAGTGGCGCAATAACGTAGCGCACCACCTTTACAAGTAACTGTAACAATAATGGCTTAAAAACTGTTATGTTACCGTTGCGTTACTGTTATCGTTAATGTAACTACCCAACGTAATAAGTCTTAGTCTGGCAGTGGCAAGTTGTATGACACCACAAGCTTCTTCAGAGCTCAGAGCTCTGAAGAAGCTTGTGGTGTCCATGTCAACTGGTGTCAGTTGCTTGATTTTTTCTTGCAGTGACAGTGACTTTATAGTTCTAAATGTGTTTCAAGAAAGCCATTTTTCATTTTCTAAGGGACTCTGACTAGGGGTGTGATAGTGGTCTACCTCCACAAACAGCTGTATTTCCTATCATAGATGAGTGGCATATGGCCAAATTTGAAAAATCAAGGAGGACTGGAATCATGTGTTTCTTTAAAATTTTATCCTTGATGCAATAGCTAACTACAAGTTTGGCATGGAGCAGGTGGTAAAGTTTAACTGGAAGAAATGCAGGTGGTCACAGCTGGTTTAAGATGGGTGAGAAGCAGTCGGGAGAGCTGGCTTGTTGATCTACATGTCACCATTGTGCCATTAGTAGCCGCATTCTTGCTGTGGTGTTTTAGGGAGTAAGATTTTCTTACTTGGACGGGTGTTAAACTCACTTGGGCCTTTAGCTAAGATGGTCCAATAGAGATGCGCCTGCTTTGTTTTCTGATGAAAATTTAAGAGGATCAGCATCTCCTTTGCTTGGCCATTGAGTCTAGCTAGGGACCCATCTACTCATTTTTATCATTTCCTTTGTGGTTGGGTGTGTTTGTAGTTTGGCTCTTTTTCTTGAGTGCTGATGCTGCAAGTAAAATGGTTGGGAATTTAGCCACAACTGATTAGTTATCTGGATGATGCGCAATCACTCACCTAAGGTGTTGATTGTGATCCTGTCCAGTAAAATTGATTGATGGAGTCTGTCCGCTTTTTTGATCTTGCTGGTCTTGGTAGATGTACCTGCTATCATCAAAGTTGGTGAAGTCAGTTTTCAATCTCCGCGAGCAGCTTGGACTGCAGAAAGAGGGTTGCTTTGCTTGCCTGCTTCTGCACCTTTTGTGTTTTACAGTGCTTTCCTAGGATTGTGCCGTTTGCCAAGGTCTGTATTCTTACAAAATTAATAAGTGGTTTTAAGCAGATTAGTTGAGGACTGCCCTTTGGTTTAGAATATCAGATAAATGCTATTTTCTATTTCTATATTCAATTTTAAAGGGGAGCAAAGGTGGTTTCTGTGAGATTACAGGACAAGGTGACCAGCATCAATCTCATAAATTGAGAAGGATACAGGGATCAATAGTGCAAAAAGTTCAATACATGTATCTGTATTCCCCCCTAATCACATCTTATCACTGCAAAAGGGGTTGCAACCCCCCGCGGTAAGGTCAACCGGGGGCAGCTGGTATATTGGTCTATGGGTCTGGGAGACCAATCTTATATTGGCAGGGCCCACCAATACATTACAACAAAGGGAAAATGTATTGGCAGGCCCTGCTGTAGTGGAAGAAAGTGGTACCATCACAAAAGTGTCCAGACCACCCCTCTGCAAGATTATCCCGGAGAAAGTTGGGTGATTTGGAGACCTCCGCTCCTCAGCTCTGCCAATGTTGTTGGGCTCCAAGCAGGGTGAATAAAGTAAATCACATAAAATGATAAAGCTCCGCAAACGTAAACCGTAAGATAAAGCTCTGCCACATAAAGAAGATAAATCCACCACAAAAATCTGTAAAAAAACACAATAAAACAGCCTTAAAGCAAGGAAAAGACTTGCGCAAAGCACAAACGTAACATAGATAAAGCAATTCTGCAAAGTAAACTCCGCTCTGCAACGTAGGCAAAGGAAAAGAAGCACAACAGTCCGCAAAGTAAAAGAAGCACAACAGTCTGCAAAGTAAAGTAAAAAACCACCAAGGAGGGTCTGTGGGGAGCATGAGGCAGAATCCTCCCTCCCCCACTGTGGTTTTATGGAGAAAGGAAAGAGAACCAAAAGATATCCTCTGCCCGCCTCCCACGCACACCATTGGCCAAATTCTTTCACACACGTACACCCATCATCCGCCAAGCACTATACACATACACGCACCTCATCCGCCAAGCTCCACTCTCATGCTAACTCCTGTTGTCTCCGCCACTTGCCTTTGCCTGCCGTTGAACCCCTCTGCCTAGCTTCCACACCCCTGTCTAGCCTAAGATGTCAGGATCCCACACGCCGCATCCGCCCCAGCTATACCCACTGACATATCCCGCTTTACATATCCCGCTTTGGCTGCCATGTCTTCCCCCAATCACCCCCTCCACTAGCCAGTCCACGCTGGCCTGCTCAGTTCAAGTCAAGTTACGCCGTTGAGCTCCGCGCACTGCCACCTTGCTGACTTCAGTTGTACACTCTGCTTGTCCTCTGCACTCCACACTGATTTCTCCATGTACAATTTGACATGTGCCAGAATTGATCACCACACCACCAATATAATATTGATCTGGGAGACCAATCTTACATTGGTCACCCCCCCCCAGAAGTGTATTGCATTGCATGTACATTGTATTTGTATTAGGACAGCTCATGCAGACAACTTTAAGTCCATTTTTATCACAATAAATTTTCATCAAACTTTCAAAATTCTGCAGATTTAGTGTTTCCAGAAGAATCTGAAAAGATTGCAATAATTGTGAAATTTTAATTAAAAATGTGATAAAAATGGCCTCAAAGTCCCCATTGTGGGCCCCTATTTTATTGCTCACAAATACAATTCACGGGATCTTTTTCATTTTGTATTTTCCCCCCCCACCATATGCCACACCATTTGTAGTGGCTTGGTCAATACATTTTATTTAGACTATATTGTATTGTATTGAGGAGGCAATACAATACAACTACACTGAGTCACTTTGCATTCACAGAGAAATAAAATACAACAAATATGCACATACAACACATGTATTGGATTTTTGCACCATTGCTGAGATCCCAATCAGACACAGAAAAATGCAAGTGAAGTGAACCCTTTCCAGAGTCCAAGCTGCAAAGCAAGGAGGAAAACCCTAATAACATCTGGATGATGAGTGCAGATACAACCCCTGCAATCTGAAAGCTTAGATCTGAGTTTTATCCCAATTCTCAGTCATTCAGAGACAAAATATCAGACAAACCAAAGCTGATCAGTTTATATTATTTCTTCAAGATGAAAAGATGTAAGAGCTAATGCTCAATCAAATTTTCTTAGACAAATTTGACAGGGAAGAGACAGTCTGAACCAATTCCTATCAATGAGCAGGAGAAACCATTTGTAAGTGATTGAGTTCTTAAATGAGGCAAAATAAACAACAGGCCAAAGGAAAAGCATAAACATCTTTGCAGATAACATTGAATGTCTCTTAAGCTGTTTTGCCAAAGCAAAGCAAGTTAGATCATAGGATCCTGAGGCCTATCCGAGTCATTACCAATGTGTCCCTCAACCTGAAGCAAAAGTTTAAATAGCTAATGCTACTTGCTTACAAATAGATCAAACTCTTGATCAGGAGGAATTCTCCTAGTTTCTTTTATTTTTATCTCTTTCTCAGTAGAAATTGGCATATTTTCTGCTCTTAGGTAAATCAACCCTTTACTTCTTTGTTATCCTTTACCTTAAAACAAGTTGTGTAGAGTCTTAAATCTTAAGAAACAGAAAATATAAAATAGCCTGCTGTCTAAACTTGCAGGGAGTCCTAGGACCCTGGAAAGCATGGTCAGAGGTTAGTAACCAAAATCAGTTTAAGACCATGGAATAATACATTTTTGAAAGATTGGCTTTTTCTTTTCTTGCCAAATTTTGCAGCTTGTTGAGGAGAAAATGGCAGTATATTATTTTCCCTTCAAGCATATAGGGGCACATCTTTTCAGAATAATTCTATCATGTTGGGTTGTGAGGCAAAGTGGCTTAACACATTTATGTATTTTGGTTACTAAGCTCTGGCCGCACTTTCCAGGTTCCTGAAGTCCTCCAATGGCAGCTTTTTTGAGCTTTTTTGAAATTTCAATGCAGAACATGTATGAAATTCTGAAGATTCCAATTCTGTCATTGGCTCCCCAAATTTTGGTGATCTTGATGGTCACCGAGCAGCTTTTGTGATCATGCAAGAAAATTGACATTGAGTGCAGTCCCTCTGTGGCAGGAAGGGTGGTGGGACCCACATAGGAAGTCCCTCCCTCTGGTTAGCGCAATGCAAAAATTGTTCTACCACTCCAGGGATAAGAGGGATATACTTAGCTCAGTTAGTGGAGGACTTCCCGTCACTTTTGAACAGATCTGGAATTTTAGATTTTGCAGGGAAATCTGAAATCTTGCCGGTCAGATCTGACTTTCCAGATCAACAGGAAGTCCTCCATAGATAGCTGTCATCAAACCAAATTAATTGTACATGGCAGCTAGTAAAGCTCAGCTTTGTTGGGGTTGCTGATCAGGTAAGATTAGCGTCCCTAAATTTAGCGTTACATGATCACATACCCACTTACTGTTGCCAAGGTCACAACATATCAAATGATTTCATCAAGATTCAACAGCTCATCCAAATAAATACAACCAACTTCAAATAAGGAGAAAAAAGGACACATAATTCACAACAAATTCGAAGCTTGACAGGAAATCAGGTGATGAAGAATGTAAATGAAACAGTAGTTTGACTTTGTGAATGAAAAGGAAGAGTGGGAATCAAATAGCCAAAGCTTGTCGATTGATGTAAGCCTCCCAGCTGAAAAAAGAAACATCGTCAGCCAGAAGATCTGCGCCAAGTGCAGGAGGTTGGTAGTTAGACGGGGGAAACTCTTACCCGGCTTGTTTGTATCGTATAGCTTGGGAGATGATAGCTTGATCAGAATCACCGGACTTATCTTGTTGGCCATAGATTCCTCGGCCCACAATGATTACGTCTGCTCCACTTTCATAGATGACTTGGTGAGGGGAGCGATAATTCTGTCCGAGTTGGTCGCCAGTCACATCGAGTCCTACACCGGGCGAGAGCACCAAGAAATCCTCCTGCGACGCGCTCTGAGCTTCATTAGTGTGGGTATCGGCTCCGACGCCTTCGAGCCTTCGTTGAGAGATGAAGCCGATCACAAAGTCGCGATGTTTTCGGGCCATCTGGACCGTCTCGACTGTATATGAGTCTTTTGCTAACGTCCCCTGGCTCGACATCTCCGCTAAAAGTAATAGCCCCCTCCCTTTTGGTATCCCAACTTGTGCTAATCCACTGATTACTCCCTCTCCTGGCACAGTGTGCGCATTCGTTATATCTGACCATTCAGCAATCTTGTAAATTCCAGATGAGTACTGATATTTCACCGTATTTCCTAAGGGATTTTTTGTTGTTAAGATAGGTTACAAATTGATGTTGTTTAGAGAATAACTTTTCCGATTCTTTGTGTATGGACATTGAGATTAGCTCACCAATATCAGCAAATTTTCGGTCCTCAAAGATCATGAATTGTTTTCTGTTACTAATCTCGACCAATTTGTGTATGAGGTCTTGGTCGAAGTCTTCAATGATATCGATATGAGTCTACTCAAGGGGGACCATACGGCAGCAGAGAGAAGTATAACAGATCGGTTTGATTGGTTGGATTGATGCGTTTTGCTTTTTATATCGCTTACCTTAATCATGCACACATGATCCCCGACGGCTTCAACAATTCTGAGGAAGGAAGCCTTATTGGTCACGTCGACAGAGACACACAGGTTGGACTGTTTCTGGTCCATCAGTTTGAGTAATCGCTGGGCCAGTGGACTTGGATGGACAGAAGCCCTTGTCGAATAGGATTGTCTTACGAGACTCGGTTTTTCCATTTCGATGGTTCTTATTGTTCTCTTGCTTTGTATGTATCGTGTATCATGTGGTTCGACCGGTCTACTGGGCGAAAGCGACTCCGAAAAACGATGGATTTGAGCGGGCAGGACCTGTTTTGCATATGCAAAGTGCTAAATTATCAAATTGAATTGTTTATGCAATATGCCATTTTCTGCTTTCACATTCAACCGAGGAAATCGTGTTTGAACAAGAGCTGGCCTGAACACATTATCATCAACCAACGATACAACAGGAATACCTTCAAGACACAGACTCCGAGGAACAACTCGAAATCTCGGCCGATTTCTTTTGACCAAACATGCCGAATATCGTGGACCCGTTTTTCAAATCAGTAGATCACACAAGTTCCAAGCGCAAACGACCGAACCGAAAGAAATCAACGATCCAAACTGGAAAATCAAAGAGCAATCACAAAAACAAGCAAGATACCAAAAAGAGTAAAAAAAAAGATGAGCTCGACGAAGAGATAGAAGAAAATCTAGATGACAATGGTGATGGCGATGATGGTCTTTCGGCCGATTTGACTGACGATGCAGGAGGAGAATCTGAAGAGGACGAGGATTTGGAACACGAAACACCTGCTCAGAAAAGATTGCGGTTGGCCCAAGTTTATCTCGATCGCCTCCAAGAAAGTAAAGAACGTAAGTGTTTGGCGGAATTCCCTCGTCAGAGCACGTATACAAATGAACCTTCCACGATCTAATCATAGTATATAAATCAAAATCCCAAACTTGATGTGAATTCTAGCCGAAGAAGGCACCTTTGATGCGGCTGAGATCGATAGAGAGATAATTTCTTCCCGACTTCAGCAAGATTATGTGCGTCCAACATACACGAAATTTTTCCTTTGACCAAGCAATTTTAGATCTGACTGAAATAAAATATGAATCATCAGCTTGAAACCACGGGTAAACTTTATACTTATCTGGGCGAAAAACTCAAGACATCATTTCAAAACTCCACTTCTAAGCAAACGATTTGGAAGACGGGAAAGCAGCAGCACCGACTACCCGTCACTTGTGCCAAGCTCAACCAGGACGGGACACGTCTATATGTGGCTGATAAGCAGGGCAAGATAATACAGTATGATTGTAGTCAGATATGGTCGTTTTCGCCGCCTACGGACAGCACGCAATCAACAGCCCATGTCGGAGTGATCCGACCTTTGAGGGTCATGCAAAATCATGTTCCACCGAAATCTTCAGACCTACAGAAGTTCCAAAAGAAGCAGGAGTCCAAAAAGCACAAATCACTCTCTAACGCAGCACCTGGCACTCAAGATGGACATATTGGCGAAATTCTGACAATCGATATCACAGAAGATGAGACGATTTTAGCCAGTGGAGGCAAGGATAAACTGATTGGCGTTTGGGATTTAACTGATAGTCAGTCATCCAAATGGAAGACTGGCCTTCGAGGACACAAGGATGTGATTTCAGTAGGTGTTTGCTTATGGGATATCAGTTTTTTAATTAAAGGAAAAAAGCCCCCAAATTGACTCGGGAACCTGTCCTCTGCTTAGTCGATTTCCTTCCAAGCCGGCACACCCACTCTCTACTCGGCGTCATATGATCGAATGATCAAAGTTTTCAATCTCGAAAGCCTGACGTACTCCGAAACCCTGTTCGGTCACCAAGATCGAATCCATTCGATCTCTGCGCTTCGCAATGAATTTGTAGTTTCCGCTGGTGGCCGAGATCGAACGTGTCGATACTGGAAAATTGTGGACGAAAGTCAATTGGTCTTCAGAGGTGGTGGGAACAGCAAGATGAGAGACCTGATCGATGGCGTTGGATTCGACCCGAACGAAGAGCCAGAGGACCCGAAATCCAAGAAAGCCAGATCAACAACAAGCTACGCCGAAGGCTCTATTGATTGTGTCTGTATGGTTGATGACAAGTTGTTTCTTAGCGGTGGCGACAGCGGGTCAGTTGAAAATTGGCAGCTACTTGCCCAATCTGTAGCGCATCGTCAATAAATCAAGCTAATCCTCATTTTCATCAGATCGATATGTTTATGGACAACTAGTAAAAAGAAACCGCTCTTCACTGAAGCTCTAGCCCACGGCGCCGAGGCGATAACAGTGACTGGAACGACTGATGAGATTATCAATCAACCGCGATGGGTTACCGCTCTCTATTGCGTTCCATACAGTGATTTATTTCTGTCAGGCTCATGGGATGGACTCGTCAAGATATGGAGACTCGTCAAAGGAGATAGGGGCTCATCCGATATCAGGAAATTCGAATCCGTCGGTCAGATAGATGTCGGGCTTCAATCACCTGGCTTTGTCAACAGCTTACACGCCATTATCCTTTCAAATGATGGCGATAATCACAGTACATCTGTTCCTAAAAAGCTCCTGATTTGTACTGGTCTTGGGCAGGAACATCGACTAGGTCGATGGAAAAAAATCGCACAAGCCAAAAACCATTGTTTGCTTACATTAATAGAGTTTTGAGAAATGCCGTATTTTTCCTTTGCATAATATCTATCTTTTTTTTGCCTCGATCATTTTTCCATTTTTCTGGAAGCTGCAAATTGTAATACAAACGACCCTTTTTCGTAGTTTTGTTGACACCATCTCGATGGAACTAAGTTGGCATTGGTGCACAAACTCATGTCCATCACGCAACGCGCAAGTACGATGTTAATAGTTAAGGAAGGGTCGATTGCCTCAGTTGACACGCAATTGAAGCAAGACGATTTTGACACGCAAACCCGTGCGCGAGTTTGCTAGACCGCTGAAACCAACCCTGCCCGGTGACGTGATGTAAAATGGCTTTAGGTTGTAGGCCTGGCTTTTCCTATCCAACCTTCAGCCCCAGGTGGTTCGTCAAAATCCTGCTACCCTCAAAATTCCCACAAAGCTCCCGAATCACTGGATGTACAAGCGGTGGTCTTTTGAACAGCTGGGCTTGACAGCTTGTGTAGACAATTCGAGGTTAATTGTGTTTGCACGCTTCTCTCAGAGGACGCTAGCCCCCTACAAGACCGCACTTGCTCACAAGCTATGAAAACTTAGTGAAAAAACATTGAAGTTGTATGCATTCTTACTGCGCCAGTCTGGGGAAATATGGAAAAATTCCTCCTGACGGAGACTTGCTAGTTCAGCCTGCCCAAAGTCTCGAAGTTTGACTTTCGGTCAACAAACAAGCACCGCTCCCTCAAAGAGTTCACGGATAGGTAAAACGGACATACATTTCTTCTGAGAACAGACGGCTTTTCTCTGGCAAGTACAAACAACAGATCTATAATATATATAGAGTGAAAAGAAGAAGAGACGACTCTTTCAAACAGAAAAAAAGAGACAGTACGGATTTTTGAAAGAGGGCAACATGTAGGGTAGTCTATGTTATGGGAGGCCAAAACGGCTTTTTTTAGGGCGGGAAGAAGACTAGTTCAGGCGAGGAGTGGCGGTGTCTGTGATAAGAGTCAGAGTTAGGAGAGGGGCGGAGTAGATTTCACCCGCACGAGGGGCCAATGAGGAAAAGATGGCAAGCGGGCGTTTTAAGACGAGGCAGCGGCGGCGACGACAGCTTCGGCAGGCTTGGCAATAGTCTTTGGGGCTTTTTCTTCGGCTTCTGTTGGGGCCGCAGCTTCTGGCTTGGTAGCTTCCGGATGGGCACTCTGAGCGTCGGGTCTAACCAGAAGAAGAAGTTCCAGTAAGCGTTTGTGGAAGGGTTATCGACAACGTAGGTTGGTAGAAGACCGGGGGCCCCGAAACTCACTTCTCCTGGTCAGTCTTCTGGGCCTGGCAAAGGATAGGTGGAAAGATCGGTTAAGTGTGCACTCTTCTCTATCCGACAGATGGGGCAATAGTCAGAGTGCATACTTGAAGTGGTTGATCCTTAGAAGCCACCGGTTCGTTTGCTACCTCAGATGATGATGGAGCAACTGTTGAGATAATGGAAAGCAAACTGATCAGAGTTGGAAGACTAAAGAGGGGGTAGTCTGTTTGGATCGAGTGACTCACTGGCTGGCTGGGTCTTCACCTTGTTATTTTCATCGGATGAGGCAGTAGTAGTGGTGGCGTCTGCGGGGAGTGGCTGATCAGATTGGCTAGTTTTGGTCGGGCTGGTCGACGCCGGAGCAGCCGAGCTGGGATCCTTCTCGTTGGAATGAGCGCCGTTGGAGGATTTGACCGGCTCGGTGGCTGGGGGAAGAGGACCATCCAAGACGGGTTCCTCGGCTGGCTTGGTGGGCCCGTCCGGGTTGCTGACCTTTCGACGCTTCCGTTGCTCCCCACCATCCTGAGCTTTTGCTGGTGGTTGCTGGTCGGTGATCGGGAGTACAGCTACCTCTTCCGTCTCGTTCTCACTCCGAGCCCGTTTCTCTTGTTCCTTCAGATTGGCCTTCAAGGTTTGGACATCCTTGATCGCTGGCTGGACAGTCGCGGCTGACTCGACACCTGACATGTTTGGATGATGATCTAGGGGGGGATGATGCAGGAAGTCGGATCGACGAGAGAAGATTAACAAGAGGGGAAAGTGTCGAGAAGCTTGTCTTAAGAGGTTGACGAAAACACTGCAGACTTCTGTGTAAATCAGGGTCGGCGGAAATGCCAATCTACGATAGTTTACCTGACGGGGGGAAAAATGGACAGGGGGAGGGATATTGGGTGGCGCTCAACAAGCGTTGGTACCAGCGGTGGTTAGCACAGTTCTCTCCTTGGGAAGAGCGAAGGGGACAATTCGGAGTGGACTACTGAAATGGTCAGGAGGCACAGGGAGGGGAGAGATGTTGCCGAGTGGGTTTGTGTCTGGTCAAATGTTGAGGCACGCGCGGCGCGAATGAGCTGTTTAAATAGTTTACCCACTCTGCAAGCTATCATCAGCCAGTGGGTAAACCTTTTGAGGGACGGGCATCATCCATACATATTCCATCTCCAGCCTCCAGGGAGGATCATGGGGGACTCTGAAATGTATGCACTTGGGCATATCGCCCATCGGCCGAGAACTCCAGCTTCTGGCTGCTCCGGCTGCACGATCATCATCAACCGAACATCACGCTTTCCCCAACACTCAGACTCAGACTCAGACTCAGAACCCACCCCAAATCATCATCCCTATCATCGTCAGCCAGGCCATGATCTCCATCCACCCCATATCTGCACATCTCGCTTCCCCCCTCGCGCCCCAATTCCGGAATCTTCTTTGTATCAGTCTCAACTTCTTCTTTACACTGACCAAGCGTTGTCTGAGAGTTTCAAATCCAGCGATCATCTTCACCAAAACACTCGCCCGTAACAAATGTGTCGATTGTTCGCAATTTTCCAGGGGCCACAACCGATGGCTGGCGGGAAGAATTCTCGAGAAGCCTGCTACACAACTGCGAGCAGTTTGTAAATATTTATGTACACTTAAATATCATTTTCATTATACGTAACGAACAAAGAGTGAAAAGAAATCACATCCTTGCTCGTTTAATGTTGATGATCATCGGTAACAAGTACCGGAGGACAAGCGGCTAGACCTAATGTCCGCGGGACGCGGGATCTCTTCGGCACCCTCTGCTTGAGAGGCTGAGTTAAACCAGGGCATCCTGGGATTGATCATGGTTGCCACCGGGTTCAGCGTCTGTTTCTCATCCGGGGCTGTCCTTCAGCAAGTACCCACAATCGGATAAGTTACCCCATGTCGTGCACATGCTATGTGGGGATAAGCTTCGTGATCTTGTCTAGCTACTACGTGGGGATTACGAATCTTTGGAAAATCTCACTCCAATCTTCTTCTCACTAACCTTCACTAACCAGTCGTTTTTTTCTTCAAAAACATGCCTTCACGACAAAGGGCTCGAATCAAGACCAATCGGTATCGCAGTGAGATCTTTCCCCATTGGCGCTAGTGCCAATTATCGGGCCCTTGAGCATCAAACAAATTAAGAGAGAAAATATTTGGCATTTTTTAATCAAGTTGGCCTTATGCCGCGAGAGCATATAGATAAATTAGAAAAGGCACTTCCTCGTTGCTTCGAATGATAATCTTTAACCAAAACTCCTCTACATTTTGATTTTCCAGTTTGATCTGTATCTTTTATCCGCAATCTTTCGCACATTGAACACGGGAAAGTTATCATAACTTATAATACACATCTGGAAGCACGCATGAGCTGGCTGAGGCGAGATATGGACGTCTTCGAGTCGCTTTCGGCGTGGAATGAAGAGCTGATGGAAGAACAGTGGAACACCTTTACACAGGGCATCGATGACTCCGCGGATTTTATCTTTGCACTCCAATCGCCTTGGCAGAGGGAAAAGATGATTGAACATGGCCAGGGCATGATAATGCTTGACAGTAGTACTGACAATACCCTCAAAAACTGCTTTCTATCTGATGATGATGATCGCCAGAAAGTATGTCTTTATACTATTATCATCAGGGACCCCTTGGTCGGCAAAGGGCTGCCCATTGCATGGGCCCTGACCACACCCAAAGCCGAGTAAGCTTTCAACTTGATAACTGTATATCCGCTGGTGTTTTGACGAAGGTAACGACTGCATCACAGGAAGCCGATCGCAAAAGTTCTGCGTTGGCTGCGGTTTTCAACCGGCTTGATTCCCCGGGCGGTCATGAGTGATTACAACCTGGTAGTCACGGACGATGTGACGGAGGTCTACGACGATTTAGGAGAACAAGCACCTAGTCATTATTGGTGCTTGTTCCAGGTGCTCAACGCCTTCAAAAGACAGGCGAAAACCTTTCTACTGGATCTTGCGGATGAAGCAACCGACGACTTCCGAGAAATCGCCTACTCAGTTGACCCACCTGAGCCGCTTTTCAGTTCATTCTATTCCAAATGGCAAGCGGCCAGCCCTAAATTCGTCCATCATGTCAAAACCCAGTGGCAGAACAACCTCGAAAAGTGGGCTGTTTTCTTCCGCACTGTGAGTTTTTCTTTTATTTTCCGATCAAACTTTTAAATTAATATTTAACCCAGCTAACTCTAGCATCTCAGTCTGTTTATCAAGGGATACTGACGAATAACTATACCAAGGCCTGGCGGCGAGTCTTGACATCAGGCTACATCACCCCTTGGGAAAGACGGCGGATCGATGAAGTTGTACAAACCTTAGTGGACCATGTCCACACTTCTTACCGGAGGACAACAATTCAAGTCGAACGAGGATTCCAACGCCAACACACCAACCAATTCCAGCGCATAGCAAAGAACATCGCAGATAGTTATACGAAGGCCTCCCTCGAGCTTTTGGGGATAGGTATTTTGAAGACGCATTCTCATGTGAGCAGTATTGATGCGCATCACATATCTACAGATATTCTCGGGGCCTAATGTCGATATTCTCTAGTTCTTCATCAGCTCGTTCACCCACCCCACACTGAAGGCTTACACAATACCTTTCCACGAGGGCCGCGACGTTTATTATCATGGTCGAGTAACTCAATGTAATTGTGAACACTACTTACGGTTCGGCAGTGCGTGTAAGCACATGTACTACCTGGCTCGCGAGTATCGGATGCACGTTGTTGAGAGCACGATTGCACTCGTCCAAACCACGCACCCAAAGCTACAGGTGAAAAGCCCAGCTTCAACTCCCGAGGAGGTGACCCCCAATGTAGGCGTAGTCGACACCCAATTATCGAGAAGCAAACGCAAGATGTACACTGACGACTCCATCCAGCCTTCCAAAAAGCCACGTCTCGATCAACTAGTAGACCTAACCGTTGACACCGACGACTGCATTCAACATTCCGAAGAGCCGCACATGGATTCCCTGCCGTCATCTCCAGACACAAGTTCTGTTACCACGGAATGAGTGTGTGACCATTTCTTGTGACAACAAAACCTACATCCAATACCCGTCTGTATCAGCAACCCTTTTAGCCGGCTAAAAGTGGTATTATTAATTATCAGTTATTATTATTTTCTTCTACCTATCTATCTTGTAGCAGTTCTTCACTCTCTTGAAAATTTCTTCAAATTGTTTGTATTACTTAATTTTCCGGAATAAAGAAAACAAATGGAACCAATCCAGCTGAGATTTTACACTTGCTGCCTCTTTGCTTCAACAAAGTTTTCCAAGACAACCTGATCCTGCGGACAAGCTAGACAATGCCCGGACTTTGTACCAGGGATACAACAGTATATGTGTCTTGAAGTGTTAGAGTTTAGATGCTTAAGGAGCCACAGAACAAAATACTCTCAGAAATCCCTTCCACTTTATACACGTCCTCACTGGTACCTAGTAAAATAAAACCTGGACCGTCAACCTCTGAGGCGATCAGTTCACATGAAACATACAGCCGCCCCCAATCCCTAGTATATATTGATGCATAAAGGGAGCTTTCTATGGGACGGGACCGAGTCGAGGGAACAGAGTCGGGGTAAGTCGGCGCGGGAAGCCTATTAGAATAAGCTTGTCGAGACAAATCATGGGCGTCAAAGTGGGGAGTGAAGATGATCGACTCCGTCTGGACGGCCAGCTTAGAGAGGGAGTGAGCAGGGTTGAGCGCAGAAACAACGTCACAGGCTATTTGTGGTGATAATCGGGCATTGCCGGACAATGTGGGTCTTCAGACAGGTTTTGTCGAGCCGCTCATGGATCGTGTTCGGGCTGGTTTGCGGCTAGCCCTTCTTGTGGGTACGTCGCAGTGAAGAAGCATAGAGCCTCGTTGCTGGAGTCTGAAAAATCAAGTTACATACATTCATGTCCAAAACAACTCTTGGTCATGGCCCATGGGGGTCGTCATGATCCACTATGTATGTACGTATTCTTTCCAGTCGTGTTTCATCGACTCCCCGATTCGCTACAATCCGCTGTCGTCCGAAACTCCATCTCTTCACGGACTTGTGTTGTACATGCAATCGTTGTTTGAAGTTGACTATTTGAGGGGGCGGTGTTTGGAAGCCCATGTATTTAGCATCACCTTGGTCGGACTGTTACCGACATATCCTTCCAGTCAACCAGTCCACCCGACCGCTGCCACTCCTTTTTTCGCCTCTTTTCCAAGAAAATCAAACTGAATTCCTTTCAACCATCGATTCTAAATTCATTCTTCCGCACTCCATTGTTATCACTTCGTGAGTTCGTCTTGAGATTTCCAATCGCTTGAAGTTTTAATACTCCTGGATAAACGGCCACGATGATACACAAGTAGCTATAGAAGGTTGGATTTTCTCGAACGAGACAGTCTTGGCTTGGCCCCACTACATTGCCTAGCATCATTCTTCTACATAGTCTGCCCTCTTTCCGTTCTTTTGCCTTTAACCCATCCCTCCCTCGTTCGTCGATCTGAGTATCGTTGATCACGACGTCCCCTCAGACGTAGTCGAGACGCCGAGTTGGTTGTCTGGTTGTTCTACCACATTCGAAATGGTTGCTGTGATGATCGGCTTTTGCATAAATACATAAATAATCCACTTTCTGACCCTTTTTCACGTTTAATAATTTGATCTTCGCTTTAGATTGGTGCATACCAAACTGATTGTCGGCTTGTTTCTGACGGGCAGAAACCCAGATACATAGGTCAGGCCTCTCGGTTTCCACGCCGCCCCCACCTCCTTCTTCCTCTCCTCCGCCACCAAGAAACCAGCGAGAAACCCAAAACAAACGACTTTGATGACCATGTATCATCGACACTCGAACGAAAACATCAGACAGTCTCGTCCATTCGACTACGATCGCTCTGCAATTAACCCGGCCTTCCAGGACAGACTGCCACTCAGACCAGACGAACGACACCACCACCACCATCATCAGCATCCAGCAGCAGCAGCAGTAGCCAGCGCACACCCACAGTACCACCAACACCATCATAGCCAAACACACCCGCATCAGCCGTTCGAACAACGAAGACATCCGTCCTCCTATCACCATCATCACCAGAGTAGCACAAGGACGGTCAGCAGCACAGCCGATAATCGATTTCATTCACCAGCCATCGAGAGATTCCCTCGCTCATCCCAGCCTACTAGCGCACCCACTTCCCGTACAATAGACCGTCGAATCGATTACTCAGAGAGAACCATCCAAGCAAGACAGTCGACCGCCAGCCAAATCCCTAACTCAAGCTTTGAAGACTCGAGAAGGACCTATGATGACTCGAGGAATAGCAGCAGCAATAAGAATCACAGCAAGGCTTACGAAGACCACCCTAGAGAGGCTCATCTGACGACGACCAGCAACCATAATACCAGCAGCACTACCCCCAGCATCTCGACCAACGCCCATAATATCCATCGCAGATCAGACGAAGTCAGTATTTCTTAGCCCTCTCAAGTCTACCTCCAAGATTATTCACACCCAAAAGAACCCCACCGTCACCGGAAACTAATCACCTTGCTGATCAAATATGGCTTTTATTACACTCCATCAATCATGCTGATTGCCACCAACCAGTTTACTTCAACCCGTTCGGCTCGTTATAAACCATATCCACCTTCTGCTTCTCGGGCCGAGTCTCACTTATCGCAATCTGTCGGTCGTATATCCCACGGGGCTAGTGGCCATGCTGCTTATCATCCATCCTCCAGCGGCCCTCCAGCCTATGATGAGCGTACACCAGCCTCTCGCAGTCACGAGCACGCCCCACAGAGAACATACGACCCCAACAGTCAATTCAACCATGGTCCTCCAAAGGATAAGTCCCCTCCATCTCAATCGGTCATCTTCATGGGTCTGCCAATTCACACCGATGAGACCAACCTCAGGGCCTTCCTTGAAGAGTCTGGCGCAGGGGTGGATAGCGTGACAATTATCTATGATCGGATCACCGGCCAGAGTAAACGCTATGGGTTTGCTCGCTTCCTCAGTGTTGAACATGCCCGGGCGTTCGTCGAACCTGCCTTTCCGATGGTTGTGTGGAAAGAGCCCAGTAGCTCGAGATTTGATCGATCCGGTGACGGTTTGAAGGTTAAGATTGATTACAGCCAGAAGGAGAAAGTCCCGTTTGAGGTCAGACAGCGCGAGCGTGAAACCGCCCCACGTAGCACCCCAGCCACACCCTTTATCAGCGAAATACCCAACCAATCGACATATTCCTATAAATCATCCTCCGAGTCCTCCCTATCAACTGTCATCAACGACGGCGCTAGAGATATCGGCGGCACACCAACCTCGATTCTGTTACTTAGGGGTCTCGACCCGCTTTCTACCGAACAGGAAATCGCTCAGCATTTACAACACATCCCCGACCCTTCGCAGACCGTCCTACCCGAGTCGATTCGGAAAGTTATGCTCATCAAGGATCGGGTCACCCGCTCCAGTTGGGGTTATGCATTTGTTCAATTTGCCGAAGTTCAGGTCTGTCTTGTTTTTGATCTCATCTTCTTCTGAACACGGTGAGGGGCTATCATTAATCCTTCTCAGCTATCGACCCATCCTTCCCCGACACTTTCCGTTCTTCCTCCCTTTCTTTCCGTTCGTTCTCTAGGTCGCCGTTAAGGCTCTATCATTGTTGCTCAATACTAGCCTTTTCCCCCGAGGTTTCCAGATCAGATCACGCACGATCACAGTCACCTTTGCGCACGAGCACTCGTTCCATCCAATCTACACACCCTCAGATTGGTCGTTCAGAGGAGCCAGTGGCCAAGAATTGGCATATTGGGATGACAAAGCTTACGCAGCTCTTTACATCTCACCAATAGCAGAACCCGACCGTGCTTCATCGACTAGCAGCAAGACGAAGGCTTCAGCACAGTCCAAGCAATCAGAAGGTCCGAGCAATGGAACACATGAAGAAACTGATTTGGATGAATTGTTCTCATCGATTGATCATGACCGGGAAAGAAATTCAACCAAGGAAGAAATCCCGACTGACCAAGAAAATCCATCCAACAATCAAACCAAGTCTCATACTTTGAACATCCGAGAAGCTAATGCAGGTAACAGACTGACAATCGAATCGCAAACCTCTGAAGAACGAAAGAGCGAAAACCACAAGGCAGAATTGAATACTCAAGTAGATCACACCAACCCTGGAGAAGGAGGCTCGCAACAATTTGAGAACACGAATTCTAAGCCAAAGGGTCTGTCCATCCAGCCCTTGATGTGTTCTATTAGATCCTAGTCTATTATATCCCCCAAGATTTAGATTTTTGAAAGAACAAGTTGATTCACATGAGAATACTACCTACTCGCACCTTTTTTCTTTTTTTCCCGACCATCACTCATCATTTAATAAGGCACTGAAAACAAGACTGAGAAGAAAAAGAACGGCGCTGAACCTATAGCAACTAAGAAGGTTGGTAATCATTTTCATCCAAGCTCTCCCCAATGACGCATCCCCTCCAAAGTGACCTCTTGCTCGACATGAATGATGATGGACATTTTCGGAATGAAATCCTTTTGTTTATTTCGAGGGAAAGAGTTCACAACAAGTTCTTGAAAAAACAAAATATACATTCCTAACCGATTTTAATTGATCTTCATAATTGACATCTCGCCAAACCTCCATTGAATTTCCTCTAGATGGTCGCGAACATTCAAAAGTGGCAAAGCAAACATGAAGAGATTGCTTCTGCTGGAACTGCAGACGAACAGAAGTCTAATCTTACCGCAGCTGCTGAACAATCTGTGAGTACTCCTTTTTCCAATCTCGTTATCGCATGTCGAACCCGTCGTCAAATATTTCTTTGAATGTATGGGCTCTCTGGACGATCGACTGATTTGCTTTTGTTTTTTTTCTATATTATCAAGGTCGTTGACGAAGATGACTTTAGTGATTTCACTCGCTTGACGTGTGTGTTATGCCAAAGACAATTCAAATCTTCAGAGGACCTACAAAGGCACAATAATCTATCCAATCTCCACAAGGTAAGTGTGCTCAGCCGGTTTCTCGGATCAATACTTTCTTGGGAAAGGACAACATGCTAATGTCTGCTGGCTTGTCTATCAGACTAACTTGCAAAACGACAAACTGAAGAAGGCCGCCCGAGCGAAGAAGGCAGTCAATCTAGCCAAGAAGTCGACCAACTCAGGAACCACCGCTACCGCCCCGAACGCCGCCGCAACAGCAGCGACGGCGGAGGGCAGTGCCCCCAAGTACACCGATCGGGCTGCAGCGAGGAGAGAAGCCTACGGGCAGCCGGATGCACCCAACGCCGATAAACACGAGGCCAAGAAGGCCAGGTATGAGCCCGCGCCTGCTCCCGCCGTGCCCACCGCTCAGCCGGACAAAGACGGCATCCAAGCCACCAATGTCGGCAGTAAGGTCAGCTCTAGCCCCCCCTTTTTTGTTTGGCTATTGTAGATCTTTCTGCTAATCCATTTCCCCTGACTTCGGCACTCATCAGATGTTGGAGAAAATGGGCTGGCAGAAGGGCGAAGGATTGGGTAATGGGAACGGCAGAGTCGACCCCGTCCAAGCGGCACAGTACTCGAAAGGCGTCGGCCTTGGAGCCTCATCCAGTGCGTCTTCACCCTTCCCTCATTCTTGTCCACTGCTTCTCTATGATCTCTCAAATTCTGATCTTTAGATGATCATCTCCCGACTCCCATCAGGTGTTCCGGTAGGTCAATATGAGGACTCTAAGAAAGGATTCTTAGATCAAGTCAAAGACAAAACAGTCCAACGCTTCAATAATGATTCTAGCAACACTAGCAGCAACTAAAATCACACTCCTCCACATCCTCATCATCTATGAGTCCCGCCCATAACGGCTGGTACCACTTGTGAATACTCTATACTTGTAGGGCCCACTCTCTTCTCTCTCCCTCTCTCTCTTGCTCTTTCTCTTGCTCTTGATCTTTCGATAAATACAAAAAACACTATATCATCTGGTTATCTTTTCTTTCTTTTTTTTCTTTTTGAAAAAAACAAATTAAAGCAGTTGTATAGATGATCATCTTTGGGTACATATATGCATACAAAACTTTGTAGATAAAATCATGCTTTGTTCCCTCTCTCTGCTCCTGATGAATAAGAAAATCACTTTCCTTGAGTTGGTACATATTTGAATACATCAGAGGATCTGTATTCCCAAATGAACGGGATGACCACTGACCAGGAAAAATTCCGGCTCAAATGGGATACTTGAAACTTTTGTAGATAAGGGTTGAGATGCCATTCTGTGTACAGCAATCTGCATCTGGATGGGTTTCTTCCGAACAAACAGGCTGTATGGATTCCTCCTTGGCCCTGGGCCACCATTATGTTGCAGAATGATTCTGGCGGGGCAATTGGAAGACTTCCTGTCGCAATCTGGGAGCTTCCAAGAAGTGATCTATGCACATAGATTCCCAATTTCCCCGAAACTCGGCTCAGATCTGGGCCTGGAGCTGTCACAGGAGAACTTGTCCTGAACGCGCGACTTTTGAGCCTTGAACCCCCTCAGTATGCCGCGAGGGTCTATGTATGGAGCCCCTCCCAGGGGCCAGTGTCCAAGCGCCAAGCACTTTCCCCAGTCCATCTCCCCTGTCAACTCCTCAATCTTTCAACCATGCGGGGTGGTCCCAGTCGGCACGATTCGACAGCGGGATCTCCAGGAAATGAACGTCCCAAAGAAAGCAGCACCAGGAACCACAGAGAATCTTCGGTTCCAGATCGCGAGCGAACCTCCAGAACTCGAGACTCCGATCGAGATCGGCACAGGTACCGGGATCGGGATGGTCGAGATAAAGACGGTGAACGGAATCGAGAGCGTGGAAAAGAATACTTCGATAGGGACCTTGACAGAGATCGCGATCGAGCCAGAGACCGAGACCGAGACCGGGGTCAAGATTACTCAAAGAGCTACGATAGGGATGCAGATAGAGACCGAGATCGACATCGTGAAAAGAACCGTGATGTAGACAGCAAGCCCCGAAACTCCGATCGCCCAGTCCGAGATTCTACTAATGTCGGGGATAGAGATCGTGAATACCGGGACAGGGATCGCGAACGCGAGCGTGACCGTTCAAGAAGCCCAGACGCCAGGTGCAGGAAGGGCGATCGCTCTCGTCACAAGTCGCGCCATGGTCGTAGTCGTTCCCGCTCTCCTGGCGAGTCGCCGGGTCCGAGTAGGCGCTCTGGTAGTGGAAGAGGGGGAGGTTAGTTACTGCGTCAGATTTCATTGATATATTGTTGTACGGAGGACGGAATAGGCCTAATTGTTTCCTTTGAATCTAAATGACATGTGCTTGTAGATCGACCCAGCCCAGATAGCACTCGGAGAAGAAGTTCCGGCAACGCGATGGATGTTGATCCAAACGTTGATGATGAGGATGAAGAGGCAAAGATGGCCCGCTTGATGGGGTTCTCTTCTTTAACGACTACCAAGGGGAAACACGTCGCGGGTAACAATGAGGCCGGAACTGTTGACGTTGTAAAAGTGAGGACATGGCGGCAATATATGAACAGGCAAGTTCTAACCCGATTCCTTGGTTTCTGTCCGAGCGCTTCTCAAACTCATCCACAACATCATATTTTTCTACCAGGCGAGGTGGATTCAATCGTCCTCTGGATAAAGTTTAAATGGCAAGTCGTTTAAGCAAGCCCAAATACAAACTCCTTTGGTGGAAACTTGCTTTGTTAGATTGATTATTGGCTGTCACTCGCTTGTATAATCGAAACATTGGTGTGGTTTTACTTCACCACTTTGGAAGAAACTCGCCGGCATGATAGCAACGCATATCCGTATGATATACTTTCGCGACAAGCAATTTCATGAAATCGTTCATTCAGCTGTTTTACTCATTTACGTTTGTAATAAGCTTAATTAGTCCATTACAACCCACGCATTTAGATTAAGTTTGGGGAAGACACACTTTGGCTGGGCCTGAAGTCTAGTTGTCAAGTTCTTACTGCCCGGTGCCGCGCGGCGCGGGCCGACATCGGCCAACGCGCCGGTGTAGTATCAAAGTTCAGCTGGGTGAGGAAAATCTTAACCCCCTCTGCCACTTTCTCGGAGTCGAAACTGCTATAAACGAAACATAACAGGTGGACATGGTGCTTCTCAGATTTACCATCATCTTTCTTTGAGCGCAAATTCCACAGCCCTGGGAACACTTGTCTCACCCATAATGCCGGGCCCCGCTTCTCCCTCCGACACATTAAGGGTGCTTCCTAACTGGTGTTGTTAGAGTTCGGACATTCCCAAATCTTCTGGGCCCTCCTCGAAGTCAAAGTTCCAACATCTCCGGCTCACCATGGCGCAGGCAAGTGTCTTTGCCTTTTCGGATATCCTTGCAGAAAAAGTCGCAAATGCGGGTTGCTTGCCTGAAGGCATTTATTCCCATAAACCACGTTTTCTTGGCGAAGAACGAGATTCATGTCGGTTGAGACTTAGCCCAGTAGGCTCACTACTGCACCTTCCTGATATTTATGTATAGCCACACGAGCTACATCGGCACCTGCCGAGCATTCTGGTTTTCCTGTTATGGTGTCACCTTCGTAGCTTGCCACGTATGCAGAAAATCTACCAAGCCTTTTCGGAGAATATCATGCGTGTGGTAACAATGTAAATATCTGCAACACTGCCCATTGGAACACTCAGCATGTACATAGTACTACATAGCATGTGATCTCCGCGGCCTGATGGATAGGTTATCCTTAGTAAATAATATCTACGAGACAGCCTGTTTGGCCTGAGACGATGATATCATCTAATGCCTTCGAGTCTTCAAGAGCCAAGGATCGGAGCTTGAATATTCCCCTGCGCCTTGGTCGACCACCAGACCGGATTTCCACAGGATACAGACAACCTGAAGCAAACTTGTCTTCAAATTCATCTACAAACATGCAGGTAACAGTTGAATTTGAACTAAACTCACGTGATGCACTCACGCCGAAAGACTACAATACCTGGTTCATAACCATTGGGACTGACAGTTGTGGTGTAATTAAATGGTGTAAAACCATGCGACCCAAGTAGGAATATCTTTTACTTGTACTCAAAATGGCGAAAGCCAAATCCGCAAAAAAAACCAAGCAATCACAGCACGCACCGTTCAGCCGGCTTGGGTCTTTAAAATTCGTTGATCCCTCATTTTCCGGTGACAATTTCTAAGAGCTGGAGTCCAGACCTCTAATATCCAGCTTAAAGGCGGTCTAACACAGTATACAAGAATTACATACCGGCAAAAAAAACGTATCTGAAGATAACCAAATTTCGCCGGTATTGTATCCCAAGTAGTGAGTCCGTGGGCGCTAACAGACCCGTAAGGGCGGCAAGATTCTGGTAGACCTAGACAAAGTCTACCACAGTACCAAGCTATACCAAGCTCATCTTTGCTGTCATTTCCTCCCCTCCCGCGATGGCTTGCTGCACAGCTCAACTTGACTTACCAGCTAGAAAGAGAGGATCCTGTGCGCTTCAGAAATGCGATGAGTTTGGATTTACTTTGCATTAAACTCCCAGCTCGGTGAGTATCACTTTGTGCTGCCAGGTGCTATCAGAACAACAGAGCGATGAGCCACCGCCTGGGAATCCACAGCAATAACATTTCCGGCACGTATTCTGCTATCCCGTTGTAGGCAACGGCTCGCAAGAATATACTTCATCGCCGCCCGAAGACCTCGCAGGGCTCTTATCGTCCAGGAACAGCAACCACTTCTCTTCCGGCTGGCGAAAGAAGGGAGGACTGGAAGCTTCAGGCTATCGGTATAGGTATATAAGGCCACTAGAATGTGTGATCAATTCGGAAGTTTAGGCAACAAGGAACTCTAGCATCTGACAGCTTATCTAACCTGTGTTTGGAAATATTGCACTCGAGCTCTTGAAATAAATCAGTCAGTGTTCTAAGCCTTACTACCACCTCTTTTTTGGTCTCGATCCAGATAGATAGAGTGCTAGACATTGGGATTGCTGTTGAATTTTTGGCACTTTTCAAAACCGCCCTTTGTTTTACACATTGCTATCTCCGCTCTGATCATAGGCCCGGAAAAATAGACTCTTTAGACAGTATGAACCCCGCCTATAATCCCGATCAACATTATTCCTCGTGGATGTCAACCTCTGATGCTCGTAGAACTGAATTCGATGCGCTGGCAGTAGATATGGCCCAATGTTTAGAAAATTTGCGTGTATGCCTTGAGGAAAATGGCGGTCACCAACAGCATACCTCTACCTATCCACACGCATCGAATGTCACCTACACCTCACACGTGCCGCTTTCAGCAACACATTCCCAATATCACCACGATTATTCTTCTCAAGGAGCACTTTCAAGTAGCACTGGACCATCCCATCTGGATTCCACCAAAACTTCCAATCAATATCTCCCCACCCACCATTTTGCCCCGGGGCAATTCGTGGGTTACAGTTATTCCATCCCACCTCAGACTAGCGGAGTACGAGTCGAGCGGAGCGCAGTAACTGCTGAATCACCCCCAGCTCGAATCACCAACCAGAAGAGAGTGGACTCGGTGAATCGTGGAGGTTCTCTACGACGCGAAGCACCGGCCGACAAAGTGTGCGGATTCTGTCAAGCTAGTTTTACTAGAAATGAGAGATTGAGATGTAAGTGTCAAAACTAACTGTAAGACTTATCTCCATGGATTAACATTGTATTCGGATATCAACCAGATCACATTGAAAGTGTCCATCTTAAGCTCGAGCCGGAGTATGGCTGTGATGTCCCGGGTTGTCAACGGGCATTCCGTCAGCGAAGCGATCTCCTTCGACACCAGCGTACTGTTCATCGATCCCTATTTCCACAGTAAAGCTGACGCAGCAATCCAACGACCGGAATACAACGACGCGTCCTATAACTGTCCCGCCGGGATATCTTCCTCCGCACATCTCAGCTATCGATAAAAACTGAAGAATCGTGAATTCGAACTGCATATTTCATGTTCCTTTTGTACGATCAGCCCACCCCCACGAAAAAAACGGAATTTGTACTTGATTACTTTCTTCTTCTCCAATGGACACAAATCAAATGTGATACACCTCTAGTCATCATTTCGCCCAAATTTTCTTACTTTATATCCCCAAATAAACCTCATTCATCCTATAATGTCGATAACTTACTTGAACCTTACGACCACACGATCCGACTGAACCTGATATATTTATGTGAATGTAGTTGATACATTTTGAAGATTTTATCTCATGTTTTCCCTTGTAGTACTAGTCATTTGAGTCACAAAAAGATGGCTTTGCAAAGGACTTGTTTTTTGTTGTTGTTTTCATATCAATTTTTTACAGCTCATCTTATCGCACATTTTTGGAAATAATCCCACAGCCACAACAGCCACATGTGAAGTAAATTTATTATCACTGCAATGATGGACCCCCATTTTAAATTGTAATTCAAATTCAGCATCATGAAGCAAAGCTTCCCTGGGTAAATATGAGCACTTCTGCACTTGTGAGGTCTCTGAGCCTGGAGTGTGCAAAGGCACCTCCAATGGGGAACTGCATATGGGCCTTCAAAGTTGTTTCAATTATACTTTTTCCAAGTGTAAAACATCACATAGTGGTTTGGCAAAAAGCTGCACTCTTTTATACATCAAATGTAAAATAAGTGTGCTGCTAGTACACACAAGGATTCAAATGTAATCAGAAGTTTTGTTTGATTGCAATATGCAAAAATCAATCTTCAGTACCAATAGGTACTCAAGCTTCAGATCAAAATTTCCACACTATCTTTTTCATTTGAGTTGTTGGGTATTTAAGTAGTACTAGAGGCTAAGGCGGCTGCGCCGCTGCGGGGTCTACCTACAGTTTTAACACACCTGACAAGCAATCATGCCTTAATGGGGAACCCAGTCTGAGGGGCATCCAGACCTTATAGGCCTATCTAAAGTCATGTTTTTGCTTAACATCTTCACAATCAGACTTCTAATCATGACAGGTCTTGAGTTTCCAAACTCCTTGGTTTTTTAATTAGCATGAAGTATTAAGATTGGCTTGCCACAATTTGCCCCATGAAAATGAAAATGTTTCAATATGACCCAACCACAAGAACCCCGCTAATATGCTCCCTCAGTCCACCCATTCCCTTCGCGCAAATTTAACATAGTGGTATAGCCAATAACTAAGGATCTCAATTTGATTCTTGACCAGACAGTTAGATTAATATACCTACATGTTAAGGGTGCTTTTTTGCTGCAGGATGAGGCCCTAACCTACACCTTAAACATATCACTATCATCAGGGGGTCACAATGTGCCGTTTCAAGTAGTATTTGCTCATGTCGCAGTATTAAGACAAGCCAATTAAAAATCAACCTTAGATTGGGTTCAGACCGCGGATGAGCTGCATTGAAGCTAGGCTCAGGAGAAAACATCATCACAATTCCCATCAGACAAATCCGTGCATGATTTGAGCTACCTCGATTAACTTGCCAAAGCATGCAACCAGATACAAGAAGCCCCCAGTCCCACTCTGCACATAGCTTAGCTACGACGTAATGATTAACATTGGTTGTCAATCTCATGCATAGGGGAATAACAAATGAGCAATAAAAATTCATGTCCATTCCTAATCAATTCGCCCGGAAATAAGCTGCACGGGCAAGAACTACGTGAGCAAAAAGCCTTACATTTGAAACCACGTAGTGAGCTAATTAACCCAAACATTAAGATCACAACCGGGTTGACACATTCCTGTCAAAGAACCAAAGAACCACACCCAACAACCCAATAGCGCCGAATTAATGCTGACCTTGGATGATAGTCCCAGCGAGATGAGGTATTCTACAAAGACACTGGTTGGTGGGGTCTGTGATGCAACATAAAGTCAGCAAAAATGTAGTGCAAGATCATCTGACTTACATACCGTCAGGTGATGAACCATCCCGATGGCGTAGGCTGGGCCAAGCCCCCTCCCGTTGTCGCATGAAATTGATGTTTGCACAATTGTCCCAATGGCATTGACCTTCAACATTGATTTCACCCCATCAAAACTCAAGCCCTTGTGTTTGCTTAAGACTGCGGAAACAAAACATAATTCCAGAATGCCATTGAATCCTGGGCCAAAAATGGATTGGTGATTGGTGGAGGTGGGGTTGCAAGGTGGTTGTTGGGGGCTTCCTTGGGGTGGAATATTGGGGTGTTTGACACATTTTACTGTAAGGGTAGACAAATGGCGAATGTAGAAAAGTTTATGGCAAGAGGTGCAGATGAGACTGGGACATTACCTGTACCTGGAGGAATATGAGGCGGTGGCACTGCGGTGGAGCCTTAACGACGGTGTGGTGGGCAAACCGGTAGCCAAAGGAATTTTCAGTTCAAGAATCTCACCGGCGCTCTCCTCAAGATCAAGACCCTCAAGACTCAAGTTTCTCAAACTGTCCCTTCTTCTCATCCCTTATTCCTCATTCCCCTCTTTATTCCCTCCTCCTTCCCTTTCTTGGTCCTAACACAGCTTGTGCTGTGGGTTTTATTGCTTGTCTTTGGTTTCTGATCTATTTCTTTTATTTTTCTGTTTGGTTTGTGTCATGTCTCTCTCATTTCCTATGCTGTGGTTTTCCCATTTTTCTACTCTATTTCTATCCTTCTGAGCTCTGTTGTGCTGTTCTGTTTTGATTCTGTTTTCTGTTTCCTTTTGTGTTCTTGTCTATTTGTGTTGTGTTGTGTGCGCGCGCACGGCGCGCAAGGAGATGATGAAATATATGTGACATGTTGCCTCCCCGAGTCCAAGTTTGCGGAACTTGGAGGAGGGGAGCGGCATGGCATTCTGATCCGCCATCAGGAGTCTATTGATCATCAAGAGTCCGACCCTCAAGAATCCTAATCCAGTCCCTTCCAGAATTCCGACAAAACAAACCGTTGCCGAGGATCTCAACCCCGGCGAAAAACAAATCTCAAAACCACTTTCCCCACAGCTATCACTTCGACTCTCTACGACTCATCTGGACCAATCCGTGAGGGCAGCCACCAGGCATCTTTTCCCCTCCCAGCGCTGCCGCCGGCCTAGCACCGGACGGAGCTCCATAACGGAGATGGTTGTTTGACCTGCAATGGTCTTGGCGTTTGTTTTTGCTTTGCACTGGCCGGGTTGGGCAGAGGTGAGATGGCGGGTGGGAGTGGCTATAAAAGCAAACTTAACGAAGTCCCTCTGCTGCGGGCGTGTGTCTTGCAAAGCAAGCCTCCAACAGCCCTCGGCCCTCTTGATGACAAGGTTGTACCCAGTTGTCAACCGGGAGGGATTCCTTATGTATCCACTTGGTGACCTGACTGTTGAAGTGTCAATCTAGCACTGCTTAACACATTGTTGCTTACACATCCAATCACCATTGGAGGCAACACCACCACACATCATCATAAGCATACATCTACTGTATTCAACTGCAACATAGCAATGTGTACTTAGCTCAATGGTTAGAGCATCACTCATGAATGTTGAGTATGTGAGTTCAACTCTCACAGTACACGAGGTTGTGGGTTCAACGCCCACTTCACTTGGACCTTTCTTTTCACTTGTGCAATATGACTGTGCCAGTCATTGAGGGGGCTGAGACCCACTTGATGACTGGTGTGTGCTGGTCATCAAGTGGGTTATGTATCCACTTGATGACCGGAATGTGCTGTTCATTGAGTGGGTTTGTTTTTGAACGGGAGGGATTGCTCCTGGTTGACATGGTTTTCTGTTGTTGACCAGGAGCTATTCCTAGTCAAAACTGAGGGGGGGGGGGGGGTCTTGTTGACCGGGCGGCAGGCTGATGCTGGCTGACAAGCCCAGGTTGGCAAACCTTGGATCCCAGCTGAGCATTTGCCTCAGTGACCATGCAGATCCCAGCTGAGCAATTGCCTCAGATCAGCTCAGTCTTGTCTAGTGCACAGCTGTGCACTAGAAAGATTTTGAGCAACTTAAAAATATTCCAGGCTTTTCCAGCCTGGGATTCATTTGTATGAACCTGGTTCTAATTGAGTATTGACTCAAGTATGCCACATGTCAACTGGCAGCAGTTTCTCGAGTTTTTTTCATAGTGTAAAGGAGTGTATTTAGCTAATATGTAACAGTGGTGACTAGGGGTGATATTGGCTGTAGAATCCATTTCTGGGGTCCATTTGGTGGTATCTTGAGGCCTAGTATGAGTAATTATGTGGCATAGAAAAACTTTTTATTTTTCCCCTTTTCCGTCTTCTACAACGTCAGCACTGCAGGACTTGAGATCACTCCAGTTCATTCCATTTTGCATACACCATGCATGTTACCCTGCAGCTGCCAAATCAGGGAGCATTTCTAAAATGGACTAATAACTTCATGCTCACTAAAAAAGTTCCGGAGATTTATTCACACAATTTTCTAAATTAACCATGTGAATTCCATTTTTCTGACTTTTTTTTACAAGCTGTTTTTATGAATTTTTTTTTTCATGAAATGTGTAGTCTCTTCCTGATATTCAAACAGGCTTAGAAAAAGAAATCAGAAAATATTTTTTTTCTTTTTCTAATTTGGTGCAGTCAAGCCAACAGGTAGGCCAACAGCAGAATCCTGCCAGTTTTTGACGTCAGGCAGCCCAATTTGGCGGGATTGCACCTTTTTCTTTGTCTAGAGTGATGCGGTCAAGCCAACGGCACGAATGCAGGTAGGCTGATGTCGGAACCCTGCCAGTTTTTGACGGCAGGCAGCCCAATCTGGCAGGATTGTACAGATCAGGTTATGCCTGACCAGTGCTCGACCGCGGCACAGTGTGGGGTCAAGCCAACAAGTTCTGTTGAGATTTGACTCCGGAAGCAATGACTAAAGCAAGCACAACAAGAGAGGCCAAAAGGCTCAAGGAAGGGGGACAGTGAGTATGAGTGCTCACTGGATGCGGCTCAAGGGTGACGCGGAAAAAGAATGAGATGAACCGATGGGGTTGATTGCATGTGGTAGGCTATGTTTATGTAGACTACATACATGGATCAACTTGTGAGAGACAGCATAATGAATATGAAATGAAAATGAATAGAAGGATATGGAACTCTCAAAGGTATCACAAGTCTGTCACAAGCAGAGCGCGCGCGCATCAGAGAATAAGGAGCAAGGGAAAGATTGACAATCTAATCTCGGCAGGGACAAGGTCACAAGGTAAGTACAGAAGGCAATCATGACCACAAAGTACAACTATATCATAAGATTTGTTTGAGCATAAGTAGTGAGCAGATTGAGGCTAATGGAGTCCAGTGAGGTGACTAGGAAGGGGAATGGAGGCAGAAGGCAAAAAGAGGAGAGTCCAGGAGGACAAAAATCCAACAAGTTCCACCCAAAAATTTTGACCTGTGGTGTACAGGACTGTGGCTGAAATGTAGAAATTATTTTTAGCCACATGAGCCCGCAAGCTTTCTTGCTTCTGCTGTAACCAAAATACTAATTCCCTATTTGTTGCATGATAATTAAGCCTCATGGATATTATATTTCAAGTTAAATGTGAAAAGAAAACTTTCCCTGCAAAAACTGAGGGCAAAAGAGATGTCTGCTGAATTTTCAAAATTCACAACACTAACCAATGGGGCCTTGAGTTTAGCAAAGTTGAAATTTTATTTTTGTCATGAAGTGTAATGGGGAGTTCTTCTGGAATTTAATCCAGCTTAAAAGTACATTGGCAAAGATGACTTGGCCTCTAACTTGACACAATCCCCCCCCTGGTGGGAGGCTTGCTGTGGCTGGCCGCAAAGGGGCCCCTCCCGCAGGGAGGGACTTGTGCACAAAGTAAAAAATATGGCTGAGAAAGAAATCATGAATGGCTGGACTTAGCATCCCCCAGCCTCCCCCTCAGCTCCTGCGGACCTGTCCCAGACCCAAAATATACTTCAGAACCACAGCTTTCAAATGGTGCTGGTCTCATCTCCTCAATCCCAACCGTTTTCCTTGTAATAATCTTTTAAAAATAAAAAAACACAACAAAATGTAAACCAAGGCATTACAACCATCATGCCTTGTGGATATTGGATTCACAAGCCTGCAGATATCTGCAGATCCTACACCTGTAGCCACTCAATTGTTGCAGATAGGATATTCAATTGTGCATATTAGGGGGTATCAAATATGAGAAATCCACAATTAGAAACCAGTCAATTAGCCAAAAATGAAATTTGTCACCAGTGGTTCCCAAAATGGAATAGAAGAAGGACCAGCATGTTTTAAAAATGGTCGGTTTTTTCAAACCCGTCAATTACATAATGGTGGATTTTGTCATATTTGATACCCCCTATTATCAGAAAATCCAAAATTGGATCTTCAGAGCAATGGAATATCCTTCAGGATTCCTTTGACCTTCAAAACAGGTTCCTACAATCAGTTTTGGATTTTATGCCTCAGAAACTTGGGTGAGGGTGCACTTCAGTACTGTTGAGAGAACCGTCTACTCAGATGTCTCTGTACATATCTTGTTGATTTTTAAATTCTGTTTTTGTGTTTTTAGGGTTGAAAATCCTTCCCTTGTCTGCCAGCTTTCAGACATTATGCATAAGCTTCCCCTACGGAGAGCCCTCCGGGCGGGGTCCCCCGGACCCTCCGTTCAAGAGGCTTAGTTAAGCTAGACTTGGCCTCTAGTGTATCAAAAATCTTCAAGTATCAAGATGGCATTTGTTTATTGATTCAACAAACAAACAAATAAATAAATAAAATTATCTAGTCTAGCATGTAGGAAAATATTGAAGATTATTCAGTCAAAGTGAATTTTTGCTTCTTCAAGAAACTCAGACCACTACATCAAGTCAAATCATGTGTGGTTAAAAATACAACTCTTTCAACTTCGGTGATCCCAATGATGGACTGATAAATCAAAGGGTAAATTGGTGAAATCCGAATAGTTTCTTCTCTGATAATTCATCTTGATAATATTTAAAACTCATGAATGCGAAATGGCTGTGTTCTTTCTGTATGATGGCACATTTGAAAACTTGACGAATCTGGTCGTTCTTCAGAGTTCGATGCATCAGTTTGATGCGAAACGTCTTTGGGTAACTCCGATGAGGCAACAATAGCTGTAAGCTGTTTTGTTTTAAGTGTTAGCCTCTCTTGAAATTGCTTGAAAGAGAGCAAAAGGATTTCACATACTGTCGCCAGTAAAAAGCCCCCAACTGTCCAAATCATCCCGCCGTATTTTAACTGGTTAAGACAAAGCTGAGGATAAGAGGTCCGGATTGGCGCGTCCTGCGAATTAAAAACTGAGTACCAATCGAATAGCGAGAAAGAATCTTCAGCAGCGGTAGAGGTCTCTTCTACCAGGTTTGAAAATGCACGGACCATATGACAAGCCAAGAGTGATGTAGCAACCTGAGATCATACAGATAAGCAACGCTTGCCACATCGTATTTGCAGTGTACTGCCTCAAGGTCAAATACTGCGCTTCGAGATTGGATTGAAGGACTTGATCCTTCTCATCCAGGTGCCGTATCAAATCAGAGTTCCAGAGCTCTGCGCCCACCTCAGTTCCCCGCCTAAGACATGGAGTGATAACCTTCCAGTCTATCCAACAGGAGGCCTCTCGGGTTTTTGGGGGTTCAATTTTGTTGACTGATTCGAATTGAATGATGAAACCTTCAGCGCGGGAATCAACACTAGCGGTCTCTGCCTTGTCGAAAGGCGGTCCTTTGGCTTGCTTTGATTCATGAGATTGGATCGAGGAAAGGTCTAGCCCTAGTACCTGCCGTCGATTCCAGATACAACGTCGGTGAATCCTAACTTGTTTGAAAAGAGTTCTCAAAATTGCCTGTGTTGCCCAGAGCAAAAACAATCTAATAAGACCGAAGAAATAGCGCATCAACAGTGGGTTTTGACTTGGCCGTACTCGGGCATCGATGGACAATGGCTGCAGAAGCTTCTATTGCAACTTACATACTTATGGAATGAACAGATATTAACATAATGGCGAACAATTTTCCATACTGGTGCGTCTGTTCACCATCGCTTTTGAGGTCTTGTATCTTCAGGGTCATGGTCGGATTCAGAAGCCAGGTGGTCAGAGGTGCATCGGTAGGACTTGAATTTCCTATAGATTCAATAGTTTTTAGCAGGCTTAGATATCCTTGATGAGCTTGATCAATCGAACGGTGCTGTAATATCATCAATGGGAAGCCAATAAGCACAGGGGCTGCATAACCTAGGAAGATGAGCGAGTTGAAAAGGTTTGGTGAGGCGAAGCGTGTCGACGACCCAATCCGAGGATGCATCAAACGAGGGCCAGCCTCGTTGCAGTGAGGCATGGCATAAAGCGTCACCCATGCTGTTAAAATTTCAAATCAGGCATTCGTCAATACTTCAGCATCAAACATAGGTATTGTGCTCTCATCTTGTTAAGCGAGCCAAGAAAAAGCTACACACTCTTAGACCAGTTAAGATAGTGCAAAAGAAGAAAAGAGCCTGATTCAAAGGATAATGCCCAAGGGCGCACTGGTCCGCCAAAGTCGAGATGCATCAAACCCAGCGCAGCAGTCAATGCTAGATAACAAACAATCATAGTGATTCATTGATTGAAGTTCAGTAGAAAGCATGAGGAGCTGGTAGAAAAATAACATGGGCAACTGACCAATGCCATGGGCAGTGGCGAAGATAGGCAGCAAAACGTTCACGTTGGGCTGCCAGTAGCCTTTGGGATCGATTTGAGCTACCCAGATACGCGACTTGCCGAGTTGTTTGAAGACGCCAAACAGATAGAGTGCGATGATTAAAACGATTAGGATATTTGTCGTCTTAAAAAGAATTTGATCAGGAGCACTGGGAGTGACATATAAATATTGAGAATCGATAAGCTGGATTAGCTGTTCTTGAGTTTCAGACCTGATAGTGATTTCACTGGTCATATCTTGAAGAAAGTAAACAGATGTAAGCCTGGCCTTGCACCTGCAGCTCAAGAGAAGGGGTCATCAGTCAAACGACTTTTGAGGGTTCAGCTCCTAATCCTCCTCTTGCATGATAGTCATCCAAACACCATGTGTATACATAGTCTATACAGGGCATCTCGCTGCATTTGGTGATTTCTTACGTTCACTGGCCCTCCGGCGGCAACATGTACATACGCTATTTTGATCGCTAATTTATCATACACGCCTATGCACGCAGTCCAAGAAAACAATCCACGGAGGTATTATTTCTTTCAAATCCTGCGCCACCTCCACCGAGACTCTATGGACATATGTACTGGGGTGGAGTCCATAACACTACTGGTGGTATGTATTACGCTACGTTGCATGCACACAGATGCACAAACGCAATTTTGCACCGAGGCGGCGAGCGAGAGCTCAGAAGAGGGAGAGGGCCTGAGAGGGCCCTTGGAACGGACTGTTGTAACCTAACCTGTTAGGTTACAATCTGTGACACTCGCCTCGCCCTCGAGACCATATTTAGACAGGAAAACAGACTGCAGAGTCTGTTTTCCCACTTGCATTGTCATTCTCATTCTATTTGTCACATCAGGTTATGAGCCTGTAAATCTTGCCATACCGATTTTCATCATTTTCTTTCTCTCTCTACTAGCAAGGTAGCTTTGAGTGAAGCGTAATCGACCTGTTCTTTAACTTGACTTATACATAGTCTCTCTTGTGGGTATCCCAGTCTAGGGTGTAATTGTCCCGGAATCTTTCGCTATCCACCTCTCTCTACCTCAAACCATTGTGGCTATTGTTAGGATCTTCCGGAGTAGTCGGGTGTCTGAGGTTATCTGTCTGAAGATCTGAGTTTACCTTCCGCATATCCCATTACCCTCTCTGATCAGAAGTAGCAAGCACATAACAATAAAGCAAAGCGGTTATGCCATAACCGTGAAATTATATCCCCTGGCACGGTATATATAGAGGCTTAGACGTTATCTTGTGAATTCAAAGTCTATTCCCCTCTCTCATCTTTCCGGTAAACTCAGACAATCAGATAGGTAATCGCAGGTTACCCGCCTGTTTTGTTTGATTCTTCTGGTTCACTCCCCTCCTTACTTTCTCTTCTTGTATGTCAAATCCCCACCAAACGGATCCCCCCTCTGGACCAAATTGGCGCACTTCCTCCTCTTCGGCCTGGTTGGGTCGTTCAATTGCAGAACTTACCGGACAAGATCTAGTCAAAGCTGTCACTGCCTCAATCCGCGATACCCCACATCAACTAGCAGAAATCTTTGGAACGACTTCGGCACCAACACCCCTCCAACTGCCACAGCGGGCAATACCACTGCCGTTGACCAACAGATTCCTGGAGCCTGGCAACAAGCCGGACCGGCAACGCCTGGAAATTGTTACTGCCCAAATCTACCTCCAGCACCTGTTGCGGGCCCTTCTAATGGCGACCCTGTCCTTACAGATCAACACTACGTTCCTCTTCCCCGTTCCACTTTCTGCAACCCCATTTCCCCTCCCCCACCTCCACCCTCATTCACATCTGCAGTCGAGTTGTCCACCCACAACATCTTGTCAATCCTCAACATACCACCTTATCCTCCATCACCAAATCACCCTCCCCCACAATCTTTTGCCATGGATGATCCACCACACCTCTCGGCTTCACGACAAGCAGCGGACCTAGCTGAGGCAAAGGCGCAGCTTGAGGAGTCAAAAATCATTGGCCAGGCAGTCCATGCTGCTACATTGAATATCCTCGCCAAGAACGTACTGGCAGCCAATGGGGCCAACTTTGAGGTCTGGAGTCAAGAGCTGGGTGAGAAAGCCAGAACTCACCTCAGCAACAAAGACTTCTTCAGCAAGAAACACACCAACACGGTTCTAGAGAAGATCAGACAAGCCATCTTTCTGGCAACTATCCATGACTCCCTCAAGTCCGACGTCCACAAAGCGGCTTTGTGTTTTGCAATGTACGAGCTGATGTTCACCAAGTTCAAGACAATCAGCTGTGCAGCGCAACTTGACGTCTTTTATTGGTTCTTACAGTTTAAGAACGAAGGGAGTCCAACCGCGGCTGGGACAGCAGCCAAATTGAAGGACCTGGCAGAGGAATGGTCAAACTTGAAGATTACTCTGACAACCAACATCTTCATGGGGTTCATTGGCATCGGCAGAGACTCTTCACTTGGTCTGGATTTTGACAGAAGGGTTGAACTTGAACTCCAAAAAACACCGGATAGTGCCACCCCAACCTTCGACCGGTGTAAGACTCAAAAGTGGTTGTGAAACCCTTTTGCTGAATGGAGAAGGGGATGATGGAGGTGCAAACTCTGCCCTTCTATACTATCAGATAACAAGACCCACCAAGCTAAGCTTGGCAAGTTTTAATCAAGTGATAGGTCTGGTCTAGTTCCAGATGAAGTTGTTTGATGACAGGTATGTGAGATTTGAGAGTGAGTTCATAAGCTATTTGCAAATATAAGGGTTGTAGTGATGTGTGAAGGTGATGGTAAGTGTGAAGGGTGGTATGTAAATAACTGGGGAATACTGAGCTGAGGGAAAAACAACTGGGGGGGAGAGAGCTCCTTATATAGACAAATGTCAGGGATTTTAGCTACAAGGGGGACCCTGGATGAGGGATTTTAGCTGGTGGGCTGCGTACAAGTGGTGTCAGAAGATACTAAATACAGGCAAAAAGTGGGGTGAGAAATGAAAGATGATGTCATACTAATGCAAGGAGTGCATAAACGAAGTGGGGAAATGTCAAATACAGAGGTACTTCATGCAAGGGGTGCATGAGTGGTGTCAGACTAATGCAAGGAGTGCAGAAATGGGGTCAGAAGAGTGCATGCAGCTGCAAGGGGTGCATAAATGAGGCGGGGACATGTCAAATACAGAAGAAATGGGGTTGGTCCCCTGCATATGCAGTGGAGATAAGAGGGATAGAAAAGAGTATGTGTTTGGCTGGGGCTGAGTATGTGTATACCTGGGAAAGGTGACTTGAGGGGTGTTGACAGGTTGATGACTGGGGCTGGCCGTGTCCATGAGGGTCCAAGAGGGTGTAACTTCCAATCCAGCGGGGTTCCAGTGACGCTTCCAGTGGTGACTAGGGGTAAAATTGGCCGTAGAATCCATTTCTGAGGTCCATTTGGTGGTATCTTGAGGCCTAGGGTGAGTAAATATATGTATGAGGAAAAACTTTTGATTTTTCACTTTTCCGTCTACCACACCGGCTTATCCAAATCCTGACGGCGTGCAAGCTTCAAGAGGATCGCACTAAATCTTTGCAGAGGAAAAACACGACCACATCGCACAGTCCAGCAATCATGCAGTCATTGACGGATCTCCCTCCATTCGATCAGTCGGCTTTCCTCATTGACATACCCAAGGCGTAATGGCCAGCAGCGCTGGAGTTCTATCAGGTAACGGCAAATTGATGCTGGGATTGCGGTGATTGATTCCATTATCTCAGGGACTTTCCAACAAGAAACTGGTCTACTCCGGTGAGCCGCCGCCAGAGGGGTCCGGGGGCCTTGTCCTATTGTCCTGTCTCAGCTCTGCAACAACAGGTTCAACCGGCGTCTTTCATGCCAATGGTTGGCGCTGTCTACCCTCCTCTCAATATTCCCTATGGTCAACCTCAATACCTGTATCAACATTTGGCATTCCAACAACCCCAACAGTTTGGGCCAACCCAGTTTCTTTCACCATCTCAATTGCCCTACCCCCCTGCCCAATTCCATCAACAACCAAACAGCCATCAGCATCAACAAAACCTCAGACCAGCTGACAGCTACAGACCACAACCTCATCAAGCTTCCCAACAGCCAACCTCCAACTTCAGAAACCGTCAAGATTCTCAGAGGGGGGGTGGGGCTTCTGCGAAGGAGGCAGAGGTTGCAGACCTGCCGGATGGCGTGGAGGACAGCAACTTCAGGGTGATGACCGCTGAAATTGATGTAAGTACTCCTGCAATTCTTGATTTGGGGGCAACCCACAACCTAACTGGCGACCAATGCCTACTCCACAATTTCCGATTGCTCAAAAAACAAATTGCTTTGAATGTAGCAACTTCAGGAGCTGGAGCCGCTATATCAGGCGTAGGGGAGCTCTTATTCCGAGACTCCGACGGGGTCCCAATTGCCGTGAAGGGTGTGCTGTACTGTGAGCGAGCCTTGTCAACACTCATCTCACTTGCATCCCTCAGGAAGGCTGATTGGTTGTTTTCATATGATTGTGTATCAGACTGTTTCGACGTCTTCAATGGTTCAAAAAAACTGGTCTTCCAATGCCCGTTTGAATGCAATAAAAATTGCTGGTGCATACTGCTGCCGATTATACGGGTCTCATCCGGATTTCTTCAATCAGCGCCAATGGTTTCTCATTTCTCCTCTTTTTATGTCCCCATGTCTTCTCTTTCATGCCCCAACAACAATCTTCTGTCTCCTGTTTCTTTGTCTCCAACACCGAGTTTGAATCCTCCCACTATTGTCTCCAATCAGGAGAAAGAAATTCCTTCCCAGACAGCAATGCAAACAAATATCACTGCTCAGAATGATACGTTTGTTACGCCTTTTGAGTGGATCTATCCGTCCTCTTGGAGGCCAGAGGCCCTGACTGAATCCAAAAAAGTTTTGCTCTTTTGGCACCAAATTTTTGGGCACGTTAGTTTGAGAAAAATCCGCTCTTTGGTCAAACAGCTTTTGGGTTTTGGACTGCCCTCAGATTTACCGCCTGGGAAGATCCATTGTCCAATTTCTGCAATAACCAAAAGCACTAGTTTGAACCCGCTAACAAGCACCATGCGGAGTCCAGCTCGTTTAGAGATTCTATGTACGGATCTAATGGGCCCTTTCCCAGAAAAAGCCATTGACGGGTCAAAATACCTCCTGACACTCCGGGACGTGGCGTCAGGATACTAGTATGTCAAAGGTTTGAAAGCAAAGTCTGAAGCAAACGCGGTCCTTATGGAGGTGATCAAGAAGCTTGAAAAGCAAACTGGAGATGTAGTGAAAATTCTCCGCAGTGATAAGGGTGGTGAATTTGCAAATAAAGCTTTGAATACTTTCCTCAAGGATAAGGGCATAATTGCAGAACACTCCCTGCCATACCATCATTATCAAAATGGTGTTGTGGAACGTTTTAACAGGACAGTTGCGGACATGGGACACACAGTGCTGAGCGACAGCCAGCTGCCCCGTAACTTCTGGGTGTACGCTTTCTTGTGGGCGAATCATGTCCTGAACAGAATCCCAAATAAAGCCAGCAAAGGAAAGACCCCTTACGAAGCGTTGTTTGACCAACCACCAAGTTTCAGCACGTTTAGGATTTTTGGGTCCAAGGCTTTCATCCACGTACCAGCAACACTGCAAGAGCTACGCTTTGCTGCGAAAAGCGGCGCTTTTGCGTAGCGAAGCGGAAACACGCTACTCTGGATCCAGAATAGCGTTAGCACTAGCGGAAAATCACTACTTTGAGCGGTAGCGAAGCGCCAGAACCGCTACTGCAGTTTTGGCCTGCACGTAGCGAAGCGCTTTTTTTTGCCGCTTCGCTACAGTATAGCGCAGCGGAAAAATTGACGCTTTTTGGCGCTAATAGCGCTTTTTAGCGCCAAAAGCGTAGCAAACCGAGTTGCTTTTGTGCCAAAAGCGTAGCGGGCATCTCTGCCTTTTGGTGGAAAATGCCAGAAATAGTACACAAACATCAATCCTCCATCATTTTATGATGTCCAGTATTGATGTTTGAATGGTGCTATGGTAGCGCAGCAAAATCGCTACAGTAGCGTTTTTTCCGCTACTATAGCGAGAAGTGTAGCAAATTGCCGCTACTCTGCGCTAAAAAAAGTGCGCTATTTTCTTTAATTTTTTCCCCTTAAAAAATGTAGCGAATAGCAAAGCGCCAAGTCCGCTACCAAAAGCTTAGCGAAGCAAGGCTAAAACCGCTACGCTGCCGCTTTTTGTAGCGTAGCTCTTGCACTGTTGGTACCAGTGGAACAAAGGGACAAGCTTGATGACCGTGCCTATGAGGCTTTTTTCGTGGCTCACCTGGAAGCCAGCAAGGGCTGGTTGTTCTATGTGCCGTCTACGGGCAAATTTGTTTTGTCTGCTATGGTTTGTTTCGTTGATAGCATACCAAGAGTCACTTTACCAGTGAAACCGGTCCAGCCGCCACAACCAGAGCCTTCGGGCCCAAATAAAATGTCCCTGGAGTTTATAGCCAGACACATCTCTCTTGGTAATTTTACCAATGAGGTCGAGTTTGATAACCAAGAACTTCTGGTTGATGCAGTACTCCAGATGTGCTCTTTCTACGGGGTGGATGTTCCTAAGACGTATAAGCAGGCAATGAAGTCAGGTAATAAGGTGGAATGGGCAAATGCCATTTCCAAAGAGCTGTCAAACCTTAAACAGATGGATGTCTGGGTCGCGCAGCCAATGCCAGCAGGGGCCAAACCACTAGACGGTGGTTGGGTTTCCGCAAGGAAGAGTGGTGATGACGGAAATACCACAAGATACAAAGCGCAATATTTTGCTAAAGGCTTTTGGCAAGTGGCCGGGAAAGACTTTAATGAGACTTTTTCCCCCACGGCAATGTTTGTCTTGTTGAGGCTACTGTTAACGATTGCTGCCAGGTTCAACTGGTGTGTACACAGTTTTGACTTTGTGGCGGCGTACCTCAACTCGCCAATAGACGAGGAGGTGTGGGTCAAACCCCCCAAAGGTGTAAAGTTACCTGAGGGGCACACCTTTTTGCTTTGGAAAGCACTGTATGGTACCAGACAGGCAGCAAGATGCTGGTGGCTGCACCTTTGCGGAATACTAGATAACCTGGGATATTCACCATCTCAGTATGACAATAGTCTCTACGTTCTACGCCATAAAACTCAGACTGGGGTAGTTTGGATTCATGTTGACAATGGTGTGGTGACGGCGTCAAATGAAGATCTGTTACGGAAGCTTGAGGAGGACCTCAAAGATGTGTTGAGAATCAAGTGGTACAAGCAGCTTGACTCCATAGTTGGACTTAGCATTGAACGCACGGCAGATGGATTCATTCTCTCGCAGCCGAAGCTTACTAAAGCACTGCTTGATGAGGAATGGGATGGAGTATTGAAGGCCAAGACTCCACTTCCTCCCAATTTCAATGCGCCTACCAAGGAGGGTGATGCTTCTACGTCCACAAAGTATTTGCATCTCTCGGGCATGATGAGCTACTTGGCAGTTGGCACGCGTCCTGACATAGCGTACGCGGTCAATTACCTTGCACGGTTTTCAGAAAAGCCTAGTGTCCAACACTGGAAAGGAGTGCGGCACCTAATCAACTATATAGCTGGTAGTACTGATTTTATGCTCTGTCTGTTCCCAAAGAATGATCCTAAGGCTTTGACAACCTACTGAGACGCGTCTTGGGGAGGTGAGTTCTCCCGCTCGTCATATGGAGTGCTGATACTTTTCCTGGGTTGCCCTGTCCTCTGGGTGGCGCGTTGACAAGCTACGGTGGCAGCGTCAATGTGCCACGCTGAATACATGGTTCTGTGCGCAGCGACGCACCATACGCTTTGGATAAAGAACCTCTTGAGGTATGTCTTAAAGACGGATTTCATTGGTCACCTGCACTGCAACAACCAGTTGGCAGTGCGGGTGGGCACAGATGATGCATCCAATGAAAGAACACGCCATACTGACAGGGATTTTTATATTACAAATGAGGCGCTATATAGGAAACATACGACACTCACATGGGTCCCGATGTTGGAACAGAGGGCGGATGTGTTCACAAAGAGCTTACCACCGGAACTTTTTCGGCAGATGAGATGTCATCTACTAACAGAAGGGTGCTAGAGTTTTTTTTAATGTCTCTTTCTGTCTAGTTTGTTTTTTTTCTTTTTCTCTTTCTTTTATCTCTTACTTCTTCTCCCTGCGTATCATGTGGCCCTATTTTTTTCTTTTCTCTCTCTCTTCTCTTTCACATGCTCTCTTGTCTTTCATGACTCTGTTGTAGGTAGAGTCTCGAGTCTAGGCGAGGGGGTGGCTGTTGTAACCTAACCTGTTAGGTTACAATCTGTGACACTTGCCTCGCCCTTGAGACCATATTTAGGCAGGAAAACAGACTGCAGAGTCTGTTTTCCCACTTGCATTGTCATTCTCATTCTATTTGTCACATCACGGACAAAGTGTTTTGAAATGTTGGTTCACATAATTTTATGCATGCATAAATCATAAAATCATATTATTTTGGTGAGGAAATTTTTTACGGGGTGGGTGAATTTTACAAACTATGTTTTACAATGCCCCCCCATTGTAAAGTGGGGGCATTGTAAAAATGTATGAAACCCTGAATTAAATTAGTTTTACAATTTATGTGGCACCAACCACACAATGTAAACTAACAGGTTGTAAATCACAATTTGTAATTCACACCCTGGTGACCTGTAACCTGTACTTTTACAAGCTGTCATGTTACAATGCATGTTACAATGTATGTAAAACTGTATACAACCCAGCAATCAATTAACTTTACAATACCTTACCTTACAATGCCTCAAACTTGCAGCTCAACATAACCTCTGGGAAGATTATATGACCGTTGACCTAAGTAGGGCTAGTCCCAACCATCTTCCCATCGGTTCAGTCAACAATATCCGGCTTTATGTACCCGGTCACACAGGGTCACACCCATTGAACCTAAGCTTGAATATTTCATCCGAACAAACTCCTCCCTTCAAAATTACCAAGTACGTACATATCCTGGTCCAGAAACCAGTTACATATCCTGGACCTACTGATATTCATTGCACTATTGCCCAATTACCAGCAGTGAGCACCACCCGCAGCTGACAGCAATCTCCGACTTCATACACACACTAGACCTCCTGCTCAACCATGTCCGCGACCGGCCTACCTTCTGGCCGCCGCTTTCTCAAGATCCACATCCTCGTCCCCGTGCTCATGAACCTCAAGGTCAATCTTGAGATGAACCTTACCGCCTGGCTCAGCACCATTTTCCGTTCTCTTCCCTCTCTCTCTCTCTTGCATAGACCCAGAAACTTAACAACTGATTTTGGAGCTGTGTGTATTTAGGTAAATGTGGGCAAAATCAGCTCGTCTTCTAGCAACCAACAGAACACAGACAAAACATATTCAGCTGGGACTCTTTCAATCGTCCGATCTGCTCTCAATTATCTCTCAATTATCAGACCCCGTACCCAGTCGAAGAATCCATTCCAGTTTGGGAAGCCATTCTATCTGCCAGTCAACTCAACCTGTCAGCATTCCGTCAATAACAAAAAAATCACATTAGCGTTGTATGCTGATGAGACTGGAAATCTAACCAGTTCATCTCCGATCGACCGTACAACATTCGTCACCCACTTCTTCCGTCGATCGATCGGATTCAAGACACCCGCCCGATCCACCCGCAATGAGCTGCAGCCGAGACCAGAGAGCAACCTATATCCACGAGTATGTGGGCAAACCGATAGCGCAACGCGCTCACTCTACGATCTCTCCGAGTCTGCGTACACCAACCTCTGCTCAATCGAGAGCTTCATCAACCACACCCACCATCCCTACCATCCCCACCAGTCCCTCGGCTCCGGCCTAGCCGTCCTAGTGGATTGGATCCGCGCTGAGATCATGGACTGTTTCGAGCACGAATCGGCGCTCGACTCCGGGCTGCTCACCGCCAGCCTGATGATCGAACCGCTCTTCGAGCTCCTCGAAGCGCTCGCAACCCTCATCCAAAGCTGCCAAGAAGGCACAAAGAAATCCAGCCAAGAAGACGCGGTCTATCGCCACCTAGACATCCACATCCGCCAACGTTCCTCAAGCTTGATTCAGGCCGTCTTCAGCTGGCTACTAGACAGGGTGTGTGCGGCTCTCCTGCTCAGCTGGCAGACGTGGCTGGGTGTCGATCTGGGCGGCCGACGAACCATTTGGCCAGACGAAAAGGACCAGCTCTACCAATCCCTTTGGAGCCAATACGGCATTCAACCAGACCCACGACTGTCAGTCGATCCTCATCTCGACCTTGCTGGCGACTATCTGGATCAAACTGAGGCCAGAACACCTTCTTCATATTGCGTTTTGAGTAAACTTCATTCTCCACTCCCCACCTTGCTGCTTATCACGATCATCCAGCAACTCACATTTGGATGCCCTATTCCCAATTTCTCAAACCTAGTTCCGTCCTGATCGCGTCCCAAGTTTTATCCCGATATCTCTGGCCGAGTCAATTTTCAAGGCTGGCGTATCATTGAGAATCCTGCGACACTCGAACCCGTTTCATCCGATCTGTCTCACGTATCCTGCCGAAGAACATGGCCAGTCTCGGTGGGTATGGACCCCTACGGAACTAGAAAAGTACTTTTTTTCTTTACGCATCTGCTTGTTTATCTACATATATCTAGCTTGGTGGGCCCGCTGAGTCCATGCTTTCCACATTTGTCATACAGAGTCTTTAAAGCATTTAACAGACAGAGGCACGACATGAAACTTCAAATATCTGCGTGGAGACATGGAATCAAGCTCTCAGATGATCCATTGGCTACGATCCAAAGATCCAAGGGAGTGTCACTCCCTACCATGCAGGATATTGAACAAGAGCTTGACATAGGCGACTTCCTCAAGGCCATCAGCACTGGCTTGAAGCCCTATGACAACCAAGTGGGCGGATCAAGACACATCGACCAGCGTCGGAAAGGCCTGATCGAGACTGTTGAAGAGCGTCTGAGATCTTGCCGGGTCGACAGAGCTGGGCTGCTCCAGCCCATGGAACTTCCCTCTCTAGATCTGCTGACGGAGGTAACGGTAATTGAGTCACTCCAATCTAGGTCCCTGGAGATTGATCAATGTCTGCTTTCATTCTTCCTGATTGATCTCGACTTCCTTGACCATCTCAAGATTCTCGGCCAGTTCATGTTTTGCCACGATGTGATGTTTAACCAGCGGCTCACCAACGCGCTGTTTAGCAGCAGCCCTGGTGAGGATTCGTCGCAGAGGACCGGTTGGCGCACGGTGGGAGTGAGTGGAAAACTGTTGCGTCGAGGCATCTGGCCACCTGGCGGCTTCGATCTTGCGTTTGCGCTGCGGACGGTGATTCTGGACTCAGTTGCGCCGGACCAACGGCCGGCAGGCTACCGGGTGACGCTGGAGGATCAACTGTCGTTTGCGATCCGGCCGGGGATCAAGGACTCGGCGGCGGGAGAGAGTGGATACAGGGCCAACACAATCGATGGCTTCGGCTTCCTGATGATTGACTTCAAGCCCCCTTGTCTCCTCCCGTCCCACTGCCTCTCCCACCTCCGAGCATGCACCACCTGGCTCGCAGAAAACAGTGGTCCCAGTGTGACCTTTTTTACAAGGCATTGCAAAACTCCATGATGGGGGAAATAATTGTATATTTACAGCGGGTTTCTTTACATTGGCCACACATTGTAAAGAAAAGAAATTGTAAAATTATTTGTTTTTCCTGTTTTATGCAATTTAACAATGGCCTTTTTTACCATGTTTAAGGATTGTAAGAATTAAATTGTAAATTTGCACCTCAAAGAGATGTGGGCACAGTTTTGCAATCTAATTTTTGGATAGTCTTTTTTTACATTGCCCTGACTCTTGTCTGAAATTGCAAAATTATTTGATTTGGGCATATTATGTATTTTTACAATTTCTTGATTTTGCAATGTACCTACATTGCAAAAGAGGAATTGTAAAAATCAACAGCCCCATTTTTTACATAATCAGACAGCTGCAATAACCCCTACAAAAAAGATTTTATTATTTTATGATTCATAAACTATGCAAACCAACTTTGAACAACTTGATAGAATGTCCATAGGGAAATCAGATGTGAACTGTCCTATTGTGAATGTTTTGGACTATATATGTATGTATATGGCAGCCCTTGGTTGAGTGGCATCCCATATTGTATTTGTCACTCTTTAAGTTTGAATTGTGACACTGAAGCTCATTTCTGTTGTTTCCTTAGAATTTTTAGCATGTCAAAGCCTTGACTTTTGGCTAGCAGAATAATCTTGAGACTGTCTTTTCCAACAGCTTCTGTTTAACCCCACCATGAGCCGCAAAGAAAAGCCTGTGACTCATGAGTGACTTGCCAAAGATTGGTACTACTACTGCTTCGAACCGCTGCAAATTTCTTCAATTTGTGTTCTCAATTTTACACCACGGGCACATAATTTTCAAAGTTTGTCGTCAAACCGCCCAATGCAATAATTTGACATCGACTTGCCGCAGCTACGGCAAAAAGCGGTTCCAGTGAGGCAAGACCGCCAATCACCATCTCCAGACGGGCTAAGGCTAGCCTTCCACACAGCAGACCTCCTAGCCCCGTTGGGCAGGAGTTGCCATTGATGAGCCGGCAATCTCTCCACTTTACAACGGTGCTGCAAAACTGTGCTGGCCCACCGTCCAAAACAAAATGCCCTGTATTCGTCCCAGCAAGAATACCGCCCAGCCACAGTCATGGCTACCTGCCACGCATTTATGTACATAGATATGTAAATAAAAACAGTTGTATGGAAAACTGTAATGTAAATTTGATGGGGGTTGCGGATTAGCGTGTCAGCAATGATCCTTGTTTGCATTATCACAGTGTTGTCAAGAGGCCAACCTGTTCAGCTCCACGGGTGGTGGGTGGTCAGTTTGCATAAATAGAGCTTAGTCCTTTGGCCACGTGAGACGCTTTCTCCTCTCAGCTTGATGTGGACATCATTTGGCCACCCACCGAGCTTGAAGTAATGGTGAAGAGGGCCATTCTTGCGCAAGAAAATGCTGCTCTGCCTCCTGGCGAGCCTCTGCTCTTGATCTATGCATTTGTACATATCTGGTTTCTAAATTTCTAACCCCCCTTGTACTGAGCTCTTGTATTTCTCTTTGCTTTCCACACTTCCACCTTCACTTTTTTTTTTTTTTTTTTTGTTGTATTCTGTTTTTCCGGGCAGATTGTTTCCTGCCTTGGATGTGTGCGCAAAAAAAAATGACTCTCTAACATTTCTCACCGTTATTGGTGGCATTGTGCGTTGCACATCGCGCCCCGCTACCGCGAGCAAGCGGGCAATACCTGCCAGTTTCATATTGCCGCGGACGGTCGCACGCGGTAGTGGGGGTGGGGTGCCGTACTAACTTAACACAAGTCCCTCCTGGTGGGAGCGCTGTGGCTGGCGGCGAAGCCGCCCCTCCCGCAGGGAGGGACTTGTGCATTATCCCAAATTTTACGCGGGAGCAGAAAGTTCATTTGGCTGAGAGGTTTTTAAAATTTTTATAGCTCCTCCCCCAGCCTCTCCACCAATATGCCCTATCTGTACCCTATGCTACTTTTCTTTCTCTACAATTTGGACTACTCAGTTTTTTTCTATCTCAATCTGTTGACCTTTTCAAAAGATCAAAAATGCACAAGTCTTCCAAATGAGGCTCCACTTGTTTGGGACTCCAGGAGTTGTTTTTCTGGCTACAAGATAGATAAGTGGCTCAAATTCCTTGCAAGAACAGAACCTACAGCTCTGTGTATTCAGTTTTTTTACATTAGTTGGGATTTGTAGTGTAGCAGATCCTTTCTGCTCCTGCTTAAATCAAGACATAACTCATAAGCCTCTCCTGCGGAGAGCCCTCCGGGCGGGGTCCCCCGGACCCTCCGCCCGAGAGGCTTTGTTAAGCTAGGGTGCCGTACATGTGGCGTGCAATGTTTTTAGTGGCTTATGAGCCACTGTGTATCGGCCGTCTGTTCTGGCCACCCCGTTTGGTGGACGTGCTGCAAGCAGCCGATGTAAGGATGGCTATTGGGCGGGCTCGGGCCGTCCGCGGGCCGGCCCGCGCTAGCCCGTGAAGTTAGCGGACAGGCCGGGCCAGGCCAGTGCAGCCAAGAACGCAGCCCGGCCCAAACCCGTTTACTAAACGGGCGGGTGGCGGGCAGCCCGCGGGCAGCCCACGGGCAGCCTGCGGGCCGCCCGCTATTTCACCAGTCAGACTCAGGTTGCATTACAACCCTTCACCAGTTACAACATATGAAAATAAAAAAGAAATTTAAGATGATTCCTTCGCCCTGGCTGCTTTGATCCAGTCTTGAGTGCACAACAATGCGTCGACAGTTTCGTCATTAAGCCGCATCCGATAATCGTCCAGCACACGCCCACTTGTTAAGAAAGCCGACTCTGATGCCACAGATGTCATGGGAATCATGAGCATTATTCTTGCAAACTGGGACAATGAAGGGAATCGAGCCGCATTTCCCTCCCACCAGCCAAGAATATTGAACTGATCGTCCTCGCTATTGGGGTCACAGACAACGTTCCGTTCTTCTAGATACAAATCCAATTCGGCTCCGGGCGCGTTGAGTTGATGTCCAGACATGGTACCGGCCATGTATTCGTTGAACCCGGATAGATCTTTGTTGATCTTTTTAACCTTGGCCGTTGAGGCGGGTTGAGTGGATCTTTCGGCAACAGGTGATTGAGGGGGTACATATTGGTTCCAAAGCGATAGGATGGAAGACCTAACCTTTGCTGTGAAAGAATCAACCTCAGATGTTGGGAGGTGGGATTGCTGCTCGAGGCTGTAGCGAAGATAACGAATCTTATATCGTGGGTCTAGAATCAGTCCGATCGCCGCAAGCTCCTTTGATGAATCCCAGTACTTGTGAAACTTCTCGAGCATTGGCTTGACCATGTCATGGAGGCAAGTTTCTATTTCACTAGGGCAGGTGCAAGGTTCGGCGTAGTGGGCTAGTTGCTTCTGAATGGCGGTCATTGCGTGGTAGGCATGGTTGATGGTTGGATACTGTGTTCCACTTAAGACAAGGGTGGCTGAGAGAAAATATATCAGTAGATGTTTGATGGATGCTCACAGTAAGATTCAAATAAGCTTGCCTTGGTAGAAAGGCTCGAGGAAATCTTGGATGACGCCGAGTTCCTCCCATTGTGCTTCGCTTGGGAAAGTTTCAAATTTGTCGTCTTCAAGATCGATTTGCTGGAAGGCAAACTTACATGGCATTGATGACTCAATCATTAAGAAGGTCGCGTTCCATCGGGTCGGTACATCCTTGGATGGGTGTTTCATGTCTTCGGCTAGATTCACAGAAACAAGAGCCTTGTTGAAGGCATCCATCCGAGACGAAGATCCGTGTATGTACTGAACACTATTTCGGAGTGACTCGACTGCGGGACCTACAACCTTGAGACCATCCTTGACCACTAGGTTGATGACATGCGCCATACATCGGACATGGAAGTATGGCGACGTCGTAGGAGTTGAGCTAGCAACCGAGCGATCCTTTATCAATTGCTGTAGCCGGGTCATAGCTGCCGTGTTGTTGACAGCATTGTCAAGGGTAACGAAAGCGACTTTGTTCAAGCTCTTCCAATTGTTGAGAACTTGACATATTCGCTCCGAGATCGCATGGCCAGTGTGCGGAGGCGGGAGGGGCCGGAAGCTGATGATCTTCTTGTTCAGTTCCCACTTGTTGATGTAGTGGGCCGTTATTACCATGTAGCCAGTCAGATCGGAGGCTGTCCACATGTCAGTGGTTAAGGAGATCATCTTCGCTTTCGCCTTGCTTCATGTGATTGTAGATAGCCATACAATCACTCCGCACTGCCTTTCGTCGGGGCATGGTGAAGTTGGGCTGGGCTGACTCCATAAACTCTTGGAATCCCGGATGATCGGCCATCGCGAACGGGTATTCATGCTCAATAATCGCTTTTGCAAATTTCTCTCGAGTTTTTTCTTGAGAGAAGATCCAAACACGGTTGCTGGTGGTTTGGGAGGAGCTGGTGAAACCGAGAAGTCCTTGTCTGGGTTGAACAAGAGCCCCGCTGTCTGTGATACAGCGATCAGAATGTCGTCGGAGATGGTTCGTTCCTGCCGATGATGTAGCCGAGAGTTTGAGGTTGCAGTAGTTGCATATTGCCTTCGATACACCTCCTGATGATTGCAATATCAAAATTCAAAAGATCCGAGTCAGTTATATCTATACTTATAGAAACTAAGAGGGATAAGAACAGGACGGCCCACCTTCTTCAATCTTCTTGAAATGGTCCCACACCTTGCTGGTGAGTTTACGCTTTTTGAACAAGCTCCCTTCGGCGGTTTCTTGTGATTCACTCAAACTGTCGGCGGGGGCTGGTGTCTGGGGGGCTGAAGCCTCAGTTCTAGGTGGCTGCCTATCGATCTCCTGCTGCGTAGTCGATGGAGTTTCTGGTTCCGATCTCTCGGCGACGCGGATATTGTCAGTTTCGCCTTCTTCCTTGGACGAACCAGGGTGTGCGCGTGTCTTTCTCTTTGCCATTGTGGCCCGTGGGGGTGAGTTGGTCACCGGTTGACTGTCGATGGCTAGTTCGTAGTTGGCTGAGGTGGCACTGCAGCTGCCAGCGGCAGCCAGTCCCGCTTCGGAGAACACCGGTCCCCCGACCGGGGGCGGCCCACGGGCGCCCGCGGGCCGCCCGCGAGCCGCCCGTTTGCTAAACGGGTCGGACGGGCCGGGCCGATTTTAAATTATCATCTGAAATGTGTGTCCGAACCCGGCCCAAACCCGCGCGGGTTCGGGCGGCCCGTTGGCCGGCCCGCCCTATAGCCATCCTTAAGCCGATGCTTCCGTCTGGTGACGTGGGGTTTGGACGGCGGATTGGGCGAGGGAATAGGAGAAGGCTTCATGAAGCCGTCGTGGGGCCTGGCACGGGGCCCGTGACTGGACCGTGTTGTTGCGGGGGAGGTCCTGTCGTGAGACGTAAGGATCAGCCCGTCCCCAGAGGTTCTAGTGCACCCGGGGTGTAGATTATTCAATCGTGATCAAAACATTGCTGTGAGTGGATTAAAAGAGACGGCGGGTCAGGCATGATATGTTCTCCGGATCCGGCTCGGGCGAATTGGGATGTCGGCCGGTACTCAAGACGGTAAGAGATTGACCTGGTCCTACATGATTAGCCTTGCAAATAAGTGACTTCGGGAGTCCACATTTTCCCGTAGTGACCTTTATAAGTACTAATGGTGCAGTTAGTGGTCCCGAACGCAATTTGGTCAGTCCAACTTGCCGATGGCTGTAAGGCAGGCGTCCATTTGCACCCGGAATACGCAGTTTTGCCCAGTTTTGCCTGCAGAGGGCTGGTCGCCGGTGAGATGGCTTGCCGATAGACTAACCTTGGCTGGTGCTGCACCACACTCCAGTCCTGTTTCGGCAGCTTCTCTTGACTTTGATGCGATGAACTGGGGCCGTCTTAAAGGTTATAAAACCAGCTCTTCTCCGAGAGCCCTTGACCAATATTCCCTACCGCCTCTCTTAAACATCACTACACCAATACTAATCCTTTCCACATTAATTCGACTCCATCATACCAACTAGCTCAAACACACCAAAAGCTTAATCTGCGCCTAGATCACATCATCCATCCGAAACTACCCATCCCCACTATGCTTTTCCGAAAGAACTCCAACAAAGCCACCCGGTCACCCAAGGCGGCTTCCGGTGCCAAAGGTATTCGTGAGTTATGACTTCCATGTAGCTCTCAAGGCCTGCTTTGATACTGATGAATCATCCCTCTCGCAGATTACGACTGTCTTCTCGGAATATCTTACTTTGACCTGAACAAAGAAAGCAAACGCTCCAAAGCAATGTCCAAATCATCCTCCAAGAGTTCGAACTCCACCACTCCTCTGTCCGATGTGGCGAACACGGCTGAATTAACAACTCCCGAACCGGCACGCAGCTTTGTCCTAATCGCAGTCGTCGGTCTTCCCGCGATTGATTTATCCGATGTAAGTACCTTCATTACTTTGGCTCGTTTATGTGTCATACTTGGCTGACCATATCCCGCTTCTTAGTGGTTCATCGTCGATTCAGCCCCGAACTAAATCATCAAGAGCAGCACAACGCCCGATATAGCTACACAGTAGACGCGTTCTCTATATTATGCTTATTATGTTCTTTCGAGTCAACTTTGTATTACTGATCAAACCCTAATATTTATTTCTCTTCCTCTTTTCAATACACCTTACACCCTAATAACTGTTTCTCTACCTCTATTCAATAAAATAAGGCCTTGTTTGGCAGTGTCATTATTACACAATAAATAATTGTGGGGTGTCCCTTTACATTATGTAAAACAACATTTTTTGGCCTGATCATTTGGAAGTTAGAAACTGGCAAGCTTTATGACACCTTACTTACAAAAGATTATCCTAAAAAAATTACAATATGTAAGAGTAGTGTGTTTTACACATTACACTGTGTACTGTGTTCATGATTGAATTTTACTAAACTTGTGAGCTAAATTTAAGGCCTTCATGAACAAAATTTCAAAATTTTGGTAAAAATACACAGCAGCAAAATATACCGACCAATCAGTCCAAGTTATTAATTTTTTTAAATTCATAAACACCTCAAAATGTCTCCTAAAAAGTTTTAAATTTCAATGGTGACCCCCCCCCCCCCCCCCCCCAATATGACACTGCCAAACATGGCCTAAAACACTCATTTAAGTTTCATTCAATTTGGAGACTTCACCTGAGATAGGATGAATTACATTTGGTTGACATACTAGCCAATGGCAAAACCCCTAACCCCCTTAAGGCATCTGATTTATTTGGCTAAGTATCTCAATATTCATTGGTGGGATGAGTAATTGTCACTGCCAGGAAGTTTGTGGGAAATTGTCTTGGTTATAAGATAACATTTTCTTTTACATCCTGGTACTTCGAACTTCATTCCAATGCATGAAATAAATTGCAGGTGTTTTTAGTTTAAATAATTGCTTCTGGGAAGGGTCAGTGTCAGCCCTTGGCTAGTCCAGACAGCGCCACGGCTGACACTGCACGCGCAGCAGAAGAGCTGTGCGCGCATAGCGCCGCTCCAAGCACCGCACACGCCGAAGACAGCGAGTGCGCAAGCAAGCGCGACTAAATAGAGTTTTCACAACACTCACGGGTTGTTGAGCTCGAGTGAGCACAATCCACGCAAATGTTACACGCGTGGACTTCTCGAGTGAGTACAATCCATGCAAAGGTTCCACGCCTGGATTTAGTGTCAACCAACATCGTGAAGCACTGACTTCTAAGTGCGGCCATCACAGTTGGTTATAAAAGACCTGGGGCCTCCGCCCCACGAAAGGTCCCGCAGATTATTATTTTAGATTACCAAGCCCGTCATCCTTGTTTGATACAAAACGACCGGGGCTTTTATCTAATTACATCTCAACCTTTCTATATCTTTGAATACTCCCTTCTCCTCAACTCCGCCTCCGCCTCCAAATCCCTTTCCCGCCTCCACCTCCGCCGTTCCCAACTTCCCTTTCTTCACGGTTCTTTTCGCTTGCTACCTTACTAGGTAAGCTAGAGCTTTGTGAACCTTCTTAGGTTCAGGTACGACTTAGCTCTACCAGCCCCTCCAACGGAGGCGCGGCTTTCTCCTCCTGTATCACGGTCGAGTCGAGCGTGTTTTCCTCTTTAGGAACTCACATCTTGTTCTTTTCCATTCAGGGCGTCGCCACTTTAGAGACGCGCCCTGACAGTCAGGGGCCCCACAGAGACCCCTCCAAAGCACAATGTGGCCAACTCTACTCATCCCTTGATTGACTCAGGGAGGACTGAGGCTTTGCCAAAGGGACTGTAATAATTCTTGCATGAGAGTATAGGGGCTTGATTAATTGACTGCCAAAAATTACAACTCCACAAAGTAGTGGAAATTGGGAGGACCAGATTTTGATGTTGGTAATAGTGCCAGAGGCACTGTTACTATGCATCTACAGAAAACTGTCCGGATTTTTACTCGCGGGTGTCCTGTTTGGAAACCCGGGTGAATCCCAGACAGTAAATTGAAAAAAACGGTCAAGAAATGTTAAGAACGATCGGAAAGGTTTTTGTTAACACGGCCTGCTGTGTTGAGAATCCTGTCCAGTTTTTGCCCCAAGTGGTCATGAGCCAGCTGAGGATCTGAGTTTTCCTCACCCTCAAAGTACATCACCTTGGTTAAGGAAAACAAGACAACCAATTTTTTTGGATCCCATGAGTAGTTGAATAATCACTGAATAAGTGCTCAGGTGTCTGAATCTGGTCTACATAACCATGCAGCTGACACCTGTTGCTTTCCAAAAGCATGCCAAGCTCCAAATCGGGATCCGCTGGGCATGATCCACCCAATTCTGGACAAGGTGATGGTGAAGCTGGACTGTCGATTTCAAACGATGCTGCCATGACATCTGAGCTTGCAAAACACGACGCGGGAGCGAAGCGCTTACAAGCCAAGATTGAGTTACACTCGTCGGCAATTCAGGAGACCCATTGCAAGATGCTTTCCAGCCAGTCGCTCAGCACGTCTTATTGGAACCTTGGCAAGAATAAGAAGAAGCAGAAAACTGCCAAATCTTGCTCTAGTCACCAGAGAAGGCCCCACCAGCCAATTAGTGGAGATGTCCGTAACCTTGTGGAACACTTGATCTTTGATCAAAACAAGAAACAAACTGAGGTTGCCAAAGACTTTCAAATTTCCATCCGTCAAGTTCATCAAATAGTCAGCAATGCACGAGAGGGGAAACCCAACGCTTCACTGAATCGCCGTGGGCCTAAGTCCAAGATCACCAGTGATATCTTGGTTGCCATTCTTCTTCACCTAGAAGAAGACCCAAAATCAACTCTTTCCAACCTTGCGGAATTAGTGAGGGATAAATTTGATGTACAAATGTTGGGATTTCAACTCTTCGCCAGTGAGGAGAAAGAGAAGAGCTCTTGAGGGTGCTCAAGAAAATGGGTGGTGATGAGGGATGGATCACCAGATGTGGCTCAGATGCGGAGCAGAAAAAGAAGGAGAGAACCAATGAGTTGATTACTCTGGACTAGGCTACAGTTATATAGACTATGTACAGTGGGTAGACAATAGTATACACCACACCATTTTTGGACCATAGAAGTGTTAGAGTACATATATGCTTATATGATTATCCCAGTATGCTTCTACACTATAGTCAATCTTTGGTCATGTATTTAGTCTATCAGAGCCCTTGATCCCTAGAGCTCTTACTTACTGAATACCAACCACATTGTTCTGTGTCTGCTCCACCTGTCACAAGACAGTCCGGTACTCTCAGTCCTGCGACCCTGTGCCCCTCAACAAGAAGCTCAACCAACCAACTTCAAGTCACTAGTATTGGTGAGATGGTTCAAAGTAGTCTTCAAAGCAAAAATATTAAACAATGAAAACAAAAAGCAAAGTTATGTAATTTACAAAAATTAAACAAGAAAACCAAAAAATGCAATAATTTTCTCAAAAAAACTTGAAGGTTGAGGAATGATAGTATGACATCTGAAATGAATGATGATAAGTAAAAAATTAGAAAAAAATTGATTACATGTGGTTTAAAAGATGTGTGGAGTGAGTCATTCATCATTATACCTGACTTTCTGGCACTGTAATGTCCCCATTTTGGCTGCAGATTACAAGCAGACCATAATATGTGGACTCATAAGTGTAGAATATCTTTGATCTGAAAACAAGCCTGTAGAGGAGGATAAATAGGGTGAAATGGTGGGAGGATAAAGTGTAGGGATTTTAGAGATGAGTGGAAACAGGACTGAAATTCAACAACAAATATCCACTCCTGCAATTCACAAAACACTTAAGTCAGTCAATGTAACCTGGAAGACAGTTACACCAGTCCCTTGGAAGTGGAATGAGGCAGCCTTCCTCCAACAACAACACAACTTTGTTCTCAGACGTGTGACTGACGTTGGACGTAAGATTGTACATGTTGATGAATCTGGTTTCAACTTGGAAACTCAAGCATCCCGTGGCTATGCACTCTCAGGTAGGTTTTTCCACCTCTGAAAAGAATTTATTGCTTGCTTGAAATGAAAGCAATCAATTAAATTTTTGATATGGAATGTAGATCAAGACTAACACTTGCGGTAGCATGATCAATCTGATGGGTGCAATTTCAACTAGCCGCTTTCTGTACTACAATGGCAAAATAAAGCAAGGGACAACGGCAAACAAAATTTGTAATTTACTACTCAGACTGCAAGAACACCGTGCACCTGGGACGCTTGTAATAATGGACAACACTAGTATTCATAGCGGTGAGGAATTTCAACCGGTTGCCAATCTTCTGAAAGAAAGCGAAAAAAATTGAAATTGAATTCTTACCAAAATACTTGCCAATGCTCATGAACCCAATCAAACTTACTTTCAACATTATCAAGACTCACATCAACCAAAAAGATATCCAATCCCGTTATAAGCTTGCAGCAGCTATTTGTGAAGCTACCAATGAAAAAATGACCTCTGAAATCTGTCAAAATTGCTTTGTTCACTGCCAGAAATTCTATAAGGCATGTAGTGAGATGCAACCTATGGATGGGAACATCATAAAAGATACAGAAAATTACTTCCAAGCATTGTAGATCATTAGTTTTGGTTTTTAAATGTGCTTCAGTATGTACCCAAAAACTGCAAAAGACAGCTATGCATAGCCTTTACACCATTTAACAATTTTTTTTTAGATAGCTTACCTTGACCATGACAAGTGTTAACTAATTTTAAAAAAATAATTTCAAAAATAAAACTTCCTGAGAATGTGGACAAGTTCTGGTTAATTTGAGGACAAAAACAATCAAGATCAGGAAAAGAATTGTTGAAAGAGACCAACTTTTTTGAAACATGGGACAGAAATAATACAAAACAGGACAAGAATAGTAAAAAAGAGGAATTCAACATTGAAAATATGGACATGAATTTGGAATAACCGGATAGCTGAAATGATAATATAGGTCAGTTTTCTGTAGATGCATAGTAATAGTGCTAGAGGAACTGTTAATCTTCTGGCCCTGTTAACAGTCCTGAAGGCACTTTTGATCCTCTGGCACTATTAAGTTCCAGAGGCACCTCTGACAATGCCAGATGCACTATTTACTAGTGTAGCTGACCTGCCATTTTTATTAGTAGGAGATATGACCAAAAGCCACCAACACCTTAAATCTAATTTATGTTGATAGGATACTTCCTAGAAGCTCACCATTGCAGGAAATGGTGATTTAATCAATGCTGTGAAATTTTGGTGCACTTGTGGGTACCCTAGCTAAGGTTCTGTAGTTTCCCTTAGTAAGACACCTGCCAAAGTGGATCCATTTAAGAGGCCAATGAAACATCACTGGAAAAGACACAGAAAATGGGCAAGAGGGACAAGGTTGGAGCCCTTGAAATGTTTCTAATTTGAAACAGTGAGGCTTTTGAACTTAATCAGGCTAGCTGGGAGAGAATGTGAGGAAGTTCTCCCAAGTAAGTGAATCTGAGACTGCAAGCCAAGGTGAAGAGCGTTGTTCTCATGAATTGAGGAGGATACTGGGATCTCAAACAGCTGTGGAAGATGGACATAAGCAAAGCAAACCATTTCCCGCAGTCCAAAGCTACACAGCAGAAAAGTGCAGATCCTGGTTAAATCTCAATGATGCTTACAGTTTTGGCACCCGCAAGCAGCAAAAACAGACACATGGAAAATCACTGTCAGACACCGTTAGCAAACAGGATCTCAGCCAACACCTAAGTAAATTAGCAAGAGTCCTGGCTAATTGGTATGGAAGGATGGCTAATGCTCATTCAATATTCTGCTAGACTCAGTCAAACAGAGGAAGACCAATGCAAGACTCAAAAGTGGTTGTGAAACCCTTTTGCTGAATGGTGAAGGGGATTATGGAGGTGCAAAACTCTGCCCTTCTGCTATCAGATAACAAGACCCACCAAGCTAAGCTTGGCAATTTTTATCAAGTGATAGGTCTGGTTTAGTTCCAGATGAAGTTGTTCAATGACAGGTATGTGAGAGTTTAGAGTGAATTCAGTGGTCATTTTCAAAGATAAGGGTTGTAGTGATGTATTGTGGTGATGGTAAGTGTGAATGTGGTGTGTAAATAACTGGTGAGCACTGAGCTGAGGAACTGAAAACTAAGGGGGAGAGAGCTCCTTATATAGACAAATGTGAGGGATTTTAGCTACAAGAGGGCCCCGGGTTGAAGTATTTTAGCTGGCCTGAACAGGGGTTTGAGGGATTTTAGCTAGTGGGAGTAGATACAAGTGATGTCAAAATATGTCAGGGGTACATAAATGATGTCAGAAGAATGCAGTAGGGCTGCATGAAGGCTGCATAAAGTGACAGTAGGATGCATAAGTTGACAGGTGGTTGCAGTGAGTGTGTAAATGAAGTCTGGGGCTGCAGAGTCAGTGTAGAATGATGTCATAATATAAAAATAGAAGAGTACTTGATACTGTGTAATGACTGTAGTCTGATGGGGAGATGTATGTTTGTATCCTGTGATGTGTACAAGAATAATGCTGTGATCCTTTACTTGAGGCTTTTGACAGGTTGGTGACTGGGTATGTTGAACATGCTGTAGGTGTCCAGTGGGATCCAAAGAGGTTTAACTTCCAATTCAGAGGGGTTCCAGTGACGCTTCCAGTGGTGACTAGGGGTGAATTTCGCCATAGAATCCATTTCTGAGGTCCTTTTGATGGTATCTTCAGGCCTAGGGTGAATAAATGTATGGCATAGAAAAAACTTTTGATTTTTCACTTTCCCGTCTAGTTCTACCACACCAATTTACCTGTTGTGACTACTTAAAGAGGAGAAACAAAATGCAGTAAGTAATTGAGTCCTAAAGCTAGGTAAAAAGGAGAAAAAGAGATTAAGAAGTATCTCAACACTGTACAATACAGATAACATTGAGAGACTTCTAGGCTGTTGTGCCAAAGCTAAATCAGCTGGACAATAAGAGCTGAAGGCCCCAGCCAAGTCAGAATGAAAAGTCTCACTTAATCGTTGCAACAGGCAGCGCTAACAACTCTTAATTTTCATATTCAGATCCATCTATAAGGAAGAAAATCCTTCCGTCAAATCACTTGACTAGCCCAGTTAGGATTACATGGGTATTACACTCTATTGAGTAAAAGAGCAGCCACTCTCTTGCTCTCAGGTACAAAATCTATTAGTACTCATAAATTTTAAATAGAAAAAGGAATAGTAGACAAGATTCTGACAGAGAAATAAATCTTAGCACTTTTAATTCTTTCAGAATCAAGGGAAAGGAGAGAGAGAATGAGGTCAGGGCTTACTTCTGCTGGACTAGAAGCAGGGAGCTCATTATATGTACTGGCCTGTGGGGGGGGGGGTCTTGTCATCCCGTGACCCTTTTTGTGAAGCCCCATTGTAAGAATCAAAATTGGTAATGAAACCCTTTTGCTGAATGGTAAATGGGATGATGGAGGTGCAAAATCTTCCCTTCTTGCTATCAGACAACAAGACCCACCAAGGTAAGATTGGCAAGTTTTAATCAACGGTGGGTAGTTACGTTACATTGTGTTATCTGCGCTATTTGTGTAACATAACTACCTGCATTATCCACCGCGCCCCGTTACATTACAAGTAACGGGCCGTTTAAGTGGCATGTGGATAGCGTAACAGGTCTTTTTCCGACGCCGTTATGCTACGTGATTGCTTGGATAACACAATAACAAGCCCTCAAGGGCTGTTTTGGCAAAATCAGCTCTTCATTTTGCGCGCCGCGGGCCTGGATAATGTAACAAGCAGAAAAAAATGGTACAAGCAGTGGCACACTAATGTAGTGCACCACTGTTACAAGTATGGTCTTTTATGCCCCCGACTAAAATTGGTGTTGCTGATCAATGAAAAAGTAAGCTTAAAAAGCTCAAAAATGGCCGTGGGAGTCCAACTTTCAGCAAGAGCTGACATTAAACACGCAAGATTCTAATTAAAATCTTGCTGGTTGAAGCCCAACGTGAAACTGGCTGATGAACAGGGCCATCATGGATCTGAAATATGCGTGCATTATGGTGGGGAGAATGTCATTCAGGAAAAATGGGGCTGGTGCAAGTGAGAGCTGTGTGCGATACAATAAAACCTAATTTACAAATTCAGAGGGGGATGCCGTCCCGCAGAGGCTTGTGAACCGGTACAATGGCAATGCGACAGATGATCTGCGCGTGTTTGTTAAAGAAAGAGTTGTTCCAGATGAATTTTTGAACGACAGTCTTCCCTTAAAGAGGACAACATACACTACATTACATGCAGAGAGAAAAACAAAGGGAATGTCTAAAAAAGGGATCGAAAGAGAGAGAAAAGATTAAAAGTGATGGACGTCGGATACAAGAGCGAAAAAAAAACAAAATGGAAGAAAAAGAACAACCAGGTTCGGAGGCAGCATTGATTGCAAAGATAACAAAAAAAAACAGATGTCATAATCATAATGCTGTAAATGTTCCTTTTGCCTAGGAAAAAAAAAAGAGAGGGAAGGTGAGGAATGTGTATGGTGTTCGCGTGTGTAAGTGGAAAGGAGTGTCAAGAGAGGACCTGGTAGGGGAGGGGGGATGTAGACGCTTGTTTGAAAAAGAGATGAAAGGTACAAATGTGGTGATAGGGTAAAGCAGATAAGAACGAGAAGGCTTGCAAGGTTTTTCCGAGTAAATATCAGATCAGACTAATGGGCGAGGAGGGTGTCGGCGGGGCAGAAAGGGAGGGCGCCGGTTCAGGATCGGCGACGCCTTTGATATGTGGCAGATGGCGAAAGTTGCCTGTGTCTGGTTGACGACTGGCGCGGGCGATCGCGACACATCTAACAAAAACCAACGGAAATCGGTCAGAGAATTTGAACCATCACTTGGTCTGCGGACTGTGGTACTTACCGACTCATCGAGGCGTCCAAGTCAGCTTTTCGTAAAGGTTTGGTCACGTAGTCATCTGCAAAGGCCGGGTTAAAAGAAACGGTTAATGGATGCGACAAATTTGAATTCATCTGGTGAGCTTACCCATTCCAGCATCTATACATCTTTCACGATCTCCGAGCCTGTTTCGAAGCGACGTGTTATAATGACATTAGCTATGCAGTCCGTGACAAAAAAATAGAGGTGGCCGCTTACATTGCATGAGCTGTCAAGGCAATGATGGGGACTCGTTCGAGGTGATTCTCTTGCTCGTGCTTGCGGATCAAGCTAGTAGCTTCCAAGCCACCCCTGCAAGACACGATTCGAGAGGGTCAACGAGAATGCTCGACGCCTTTCAATGATAACGAGAAATGTTATGAATGACCGACATTGTGGGCATGGAAACATCCATCAAAACCAGGTCGTAAGTGTTTTTGGTAGCAGCTTCGACTGCAAGTTCGCCATTGTCGACCACCTCGACCTTGTGTCCGCCCATGTCTAGCAGCTTCGTCGCAACTTTCTGGTTGACGTGATCTAGAAGGTGATACCACTAAGCCAACGTAACAAAAAGTACATCTTTTTTTGGTTGCTGCAACTTACTGTCTTCGGCCAGTAGGATCTTGTAAACCGTCGAGCAGTTCGAAGACGCCGTGGTCAAGGTTTGATCCAGGGCCGGAGCAAGGGCGTTGAACAAATTGGAGGGCGAAACAGGATATTCGATGCAGTTGGCGATGCCATAATCGAGACAGACTCTATAAAAGACAACAGGATTGTTCCTGATCAATCAGAGATGTCTGGGGGAAAATGCGTTGTTTGGGACTTTTGCGGACTAACTTGATATCCAACCTCGGTAGTTCCCGAGCGATCAGGACAGTCGGGATATGTCTCAGACCTTCATAATCCCGCAGTTGGGAAATCCGTTCCAGCTAAATCGGGTACAGGAGGCGTGTGAGCAAACAGGGCGGGGATATTCCTGTTAAAAGATGGGACGAAAGGGGCTTACTGAGTCGATAATAATTGCGCTCCACTTCTGGTTTGCGTCTTTGAGGGTTAGTACGTTTGCTTCCTGCAAGGACTCGACGACAGTGAGAGACAGCCCAATGACTTTGGCCACTTGGACGATCTGCTTCTCTTCGCCGGATTCTCTCGCGACGATGAGCACCTGCGCCTGGGGGTAGACAGCCTTCTTGGCCCACTTCTCGAAAGGTTTATCATCGTCCGATTGAACCGAGGTGGTGAAGTAGAACCGGGAGCCATGGTTGTATTCACTCTCGACCCACAGAGTGCCTTCCATGAGATTGACCAAGCGTTTCGAGATCGTGAGCCCTAAACCGGTGCCTCCGTATTTCCTGGTGGTTGAGCCGTCAGCTTGACAGAAAGTGTCAAAGATTAGGTTCAGTTTGTCGGGTTTGATTCCGATCCCAGTGTCGAAGACACAAAATTCAAGCCGATGTTCGCGGGTGGCTGGATCCAGTGTAGATACTTTACAGCTTAGGCCAACATGTCCGCGAGAGGTGAACTTGATGGCATTCCCAATCTTTAAAGATGTGTGAAGGTTAGTCCCCTGGAATTGGGCAAATAAATGAAGAATCCACTAACCAGGTTCGTGATGACCTGTCGCATTCTGAATGGGTCACCAACAACAAAGTCGGGTACATCGGGGGCAATCTCAAAAACTAGCTGTAAGTTGCTGGTCAGAGCCTTCACAGCCAGCGATTTAAGTACTATGGAAGGGTTGTTTGGGGGGTCAGTTAAAATCATCGAGGAGGTAAGGCGAAGTGTTTTCTCACCATCGAAGATTGAGGTTCGGAGGGCGAATGGGACTTTCTCAATCGTCATTCGACCAGCTTCAATTTTGCTTAGATCCAAGACATCATCTGTCAAGCAAATGAACGATCAAAAATGAGCGAACCAATATTTGACTATGAATTTTCCTGACTCACCAATAATCAACAGCAGATTGTTGGCCATTGCGTAGACAATTGTCAAGTTTTCTCGTTGTTGGCGAGTGAGCTCGGTGGCGAGGGTGATTTGGGTCATCCCGATGATTCCATTCATAGGTGTGCGAATCTCCTACAAGTTGCAAGGGGACCAAATACGCAGAGTCAGGGAAAAGGCCGAATGTGGGGCTGTGACGATCGGAAGGGGACTGACGTGACTCATGTTCGCCAGAAATTCCGACTTGCTCCGGTTGGCCATCTCAGCGGCTTCTCTAGCCGCGGTATTTTTCTGGAGGGCGTCGCGCAAGCTGAACACCATTGAATTGATCTGGTTCTTCAGACTGTTCATCTCACCCGATGCTTCAACAGTCACGAAGGCGCTGAAGTCCCCATTCGTAGCTGCAGATGATATCTGTGCAAATGCTCTCACTTGAGCTGTATGGGGTAAGCAAAATTGTACAAGGAATGTAAAAAATGAAGAGGTAAGTAACGCGTTAACCCGCGGTGTTGGAGGATATTGGTGACAACTTGCCGGTTAAGTTCATAGCCATCTGATTAACCTGCTTCGTGAGGTCTTTCCATGTCCCATCGATGTCAGTCACATGAGCAGTAACACCGAGATTTCCTAGAAAGATCCAATGATGTTGAGAGTCGCATTCTAGGGTGTATGATGCCCTCAGAGACAAGACATACCATTTTTTCCGACTTCCAGGCAGACTTTTCCTACTTCTGACGCAAAGATGTTCAGTCGGTCAATCATAGTATTCTACGAAGGAAACCATGGTCAGTAATGGGATGACAGAAAGGTTGAAAGTCGAAAAAATTCGCGTACAACCGTGTCTCTCAATTCGGCGATTTCTCCCGCGGCCTCAATATCTACCTTCATGGTTAGATCTCCTTGGGCGACAGCCGTGGTGGTGATTGCAATTGATCGAACTTGACTGGTCAAGCGGTCGACCATGGTATTCACACTGTGCAGTCAAGGAAACTGGTGTGAGGTGTGCCTGGAGTAAACTTGGCCAGCTCATTGGTCCACTCACCAATCAGTCAGGTTTCTCCATTCGCCATTGACCCCTTCCACATTTGCACGACCTCCTGAGTACACCAGAAATATTGTTTCAATCAGATTACTGATCACTGGGGAGATCAAAATATTTCAAGAAATCCTCACCAAGCTTGCCATCAAATCCGACTTCTCGCGCAACCCTGCATGATGAAAGAAAATGAAGGTTAGAAGACGGAGCTTAAGACTTGTGCTGGATTTACATACCTGGTGACCTCCGAAGCGAAGAGCCGCAAGGAATCTACCATTCCATTGACGGTAGACTTCAGCTCGAGCACTTCCCCTTTGACGTCCACCTCGATCTTCTGACTGAGATCTCCCTTCGCGACCGCTGTTGTGACCTTGGCGATCCCTCGGACCTGGGTGGTTAAGTTGTGGGCCTAAAATTGACGAGGATAGAAGGAATTAGTTTGTGGCTGGTGAAGGTGGGCGGCCGAGTGGTTTGTAAACTGGAAATCTGAAAGAGTAGCAGTATCGTAAGGCTTGAAAGAATTGACTTGCCATCGTATTGACGTTGTCAGTCAGCGTTCTCCATGTTCCGAAAACATCTTGGACTTGGGCTTTTCCTCCCAGTTTGCCTGTGTAAAGAGATGTTGTCAGCACAGCACCAACAACGAGAATACTGTCTATTGTCAGCATTCAACACCACTAAATATTCATTTAATGATTTTTGTTTGCAATCAGAGTGGATGACGGTCGAGTTCTTCGGGGAACTTGTTAGGTGTTAAATGCTGGCACAGAGAGTGAAATGTGTCTCCAAATTGGTAGGAATCTCAAGCTGACCCTCAGTTCCAACCTGTTCAAAACAAAAGATTAGAGAATGGAAGATCCAACAAGGCTTGATTAAACAGTGTGGAAGAGCCCATGAGCCGATGACTGACCTCGAGTGCAACCCTGCTGACTTCCTCAGCGAATGATCTGAGCGTGGAAACCATCGAGTTGACCGTCGACTTGAGCTCGAGAATCTCCCCCTGAGCCGACACGGTGATCAGACGGGTGAGGTCCCCCTTGGCCACACATGTGGTAACGATTGCGATTTCTCGGACTTGGTCGGTCAGGTTTTTCTGAAGAGAAGGATCAGCCCAGCTGCCCCAAATTACAGCATTCGCAAAGGCACTCACAGCCATCCGATTCACGTTCGAGGTCAAGTCGAGCCAGACACCTTGGACACCTTCAACGACGGCTTGACCACCCTGTGATCGAATAGAGAATTTTAGATTATGATTTGATTTAATATGCTAGTAGAATCTTACTTACGAGGTTCCCATGTACTCCTGTTTCGAGCGCTACTCTAGTCACTTCGGTTGAGAAAACTTTGAGCTTGTCGACCATTCCTGAATGAAAGAAACACGGCATGTTAGAGCCTTACTCGTCCTATCCAAGAGGGAAAGAAACCCTACCGTTGACAGTCTGCTTCAGCTCGGCCATCTCGCCCATCACCTCGACTTCGATCTTGTGATTCAGATCCCCAGCCGCGATTGCAGAAGTGACAGTGGCTATACTCCTGACTTGACTGGTTAGGTTGGATGCCTGCAAGATTCTCCCTAATTAATACTAGTTGCGTGTTGTACTCTTGCTTCTTTGTCACTTACCATTTGATTCACGTTGTCTCGAAGCGTTTTCCATGTGCCTTCAACGCCGTGCACCACAGCCTGCCCGCCAAGTCTATGAAGCAAAGACAGCTCAGTAGATATAAAAGATCGACGAGACATCCGTGAGGATGTGCGGTGAAATCCAAGCTTACCGTCCTTTAGTTCCCACCTTCATGAGCGCGTAGTGAATGTCAAGTTGATTAGTAAACCAAATGCGTGCCTACTCGATTAATGGGAAAACAAGCGTACATCTAATGCTACCCGACTGACTTCCTCTGCGAACGATCTCAGCTGGTCGGTCATGTCATTGATAGTAATTGCCAGTTCCTGAACCTCGCCCTTGGCCTCAACTTGGATCTTTTGGCTGAGGTCGCCTCTGGAGATTGACTTAGTCACGCCTGCGATGGCGCGTACCTGTTCGGAGAGATTGGCGGCGAGGGTATTGACGACGTCGGTGAGTTGTCGCCAAGCACCCTCGGCACCTTCGACGACTGCCTGCCCGCCTAACCTACCTAATGATCGGGAGAAAAAGAGTCAGTCGAAGCGTCACGGTTGGGTATGCGGATAAAAGATTTACCTTCTGTTCCGACCTATAATCGATGTTGATTGGGAAGAAAGTGAGATTTCCTATTCACTGTGCAGCAGTCGTGGAAAATGGAAACCGAACTTGCACACTTACCTCAATAGACACCCTTGTCACTTCCCCGGCGAAACACCTCAGCTGTTGGACCATTCCGTTGACGACAGCTTTCAGCTCTGTCAAATCATGACCTTGAACATTGATGGTGACAGTTTGCGATAAATCTCCCCTGGCAACGGCCTGCAAGTGAGGGAATGTTTAATGAGGACTGGTCCGTGTCTTTTTAGGAGATAATTGTGTGACTGACCTTGCAGACCCGGGCAAAGTCGCTAACTTGTGCCTTCAGTAATTTCAACTCTTCCTCCGCGGTAAGCTCTTTGTTATTAACGACAATTTTGTAAGGTTTCAAAGTTTCCTGCTTAGTTTCAGTGGTGATGTAATCAACAACCGGAGCCTCGTCAATCTCATATTTGCTCTGAGGTTCTGCCCGTTCAACATTTGAATGTGTATCGGCAGATGTGAGACCATTTTGCAAATTGACCAACTTGTCGTCCAAGAGATGAATCAAGCCGTTGAGGATGATGATTTCGTTCTGCTGAAGATTATCAGTGTGCGCGGGGGAGTGATACGAATGATGGTTGAACGAATTCTTGAGGATGTACTCGTTGAGTTCCAACTTGATTTGGCGACATTGGTCGGCTGCTTCGGCTTGACTTTGACAGACACCTGAGGACGTGGAAATGGGAGAAAGAGACTGAATCTTGAGGAATTGCTCTGCAAGGAAATCGGTGAAGTTGGCCTTGTGGGGTGAGTGATATACCGAGGGAAGATAGCTCAAGGGCGAGACTGACGGTGGCGAGGGGTTGGTTTGTACAGAAGTGCTGTGGGCGCACTGCGGTCGAGGCCCTGAGGGGACCGATTGTGACAAAGGATGCGAGGTAAGTAGGATGGAGGAGGGGAACAGGACAGAGGGTGGGGTGAGTGGCGTCGAGAGGTACTCTTCGCCATCGGAATAGTGCATAACCGGGGCGGAGATTGACTGGTGGGCGAGAGATTGGCTGAATCCCAGGTCAGAACACGGACTTGAGTCGGTTGTAGAGGTCGAGGCGGTTGATAGAGTGCGCAGGTTGCAGGGCAAGGTCATGTTCAAATGTGAGTTCCTGGATGACACTTTCCCACTGAAGAGAGCGGAGGCGGCTGACTCAGTGATGCGGCAGCTTCGGGTCAGATGCAGCAAGCTAAGTTAGTTTGTAAGAGTGTTTCTTGGGAGGGCCATTATTCAAGTGGGAAGTTACTTACTGAGATTGATGAGAGGATGAGTCCGCCAAGAGACCGGAAGGATCAATCAGAGGCCTGGCTGTAGTTGAGAAGCGCATTGGTGGGGCAGATGGAGGAGGCGATATCGTATCCAGACTGGGCGCATTATCTAGCAAGGCTGGGTCCTCCGGTCCACAGGGTGAGGGCTGGCGACTGAAGGATTGTAGGCCCTGTTCGGAGGATTGACTACCATTGATGTTGGGATTGTCAGGGCTGGAGCTCCCTGCACAGGCAATGTGAGATTCGGGAGGTGAGGGGGAGCCGGAGTGAATGTCGACTATAATAGACGAGTGGTATTGCTTGATGAGCAGAGGATTCGGTATGCAACCAAGGCCTAGAAATTGGTTGTGGCATATCGGCTGGCGAGAGGTGGGGTCGACTATTTTCTTTGCTTCAATGTTGTGATCAGAAGCCTTGTTCGATAATGAGGCTTGAGCCGCGGCAGATGATTGAGATGCAAGAAGGTTCGGTGGCGATGGGTGATTCTGAGGAGGAGAGTCACAGTCGGAGTTCTGTGTGGCGCCTTTGAAGTAGACCGACATGATGATGTATATCCAGCTGAGTTACGATTGGGCAATAACGGAGGAATGTTCAGGTGGGTCGCTGTTGAGAGTTAAAGAAGTACAATTGGGCGAATTCAGTCCTATATGTAGGACCTACAATTGTAAGTCGAGCCCGGAGGATGATCAGGGTGTTTGAGAATGTGTGAGAATTCGTGGGTAACAGTTGATGCAGTGAATTTCGGATGCGTTGTTCAATTGGCGATTGCGGATTGGATTTATTTGTATTTCGGGGGGGTGGACGAATGAAGTTGATTGCAGGGATGTTTGAGGTATTGTGAGGAGTTGGGAGCGAGACCAGCCGAAGCCGGGGATATTTCGATGAGATTGCGATGATTGATGAGTTCGGTTCGAACGAGCCGGTCGGAGCAGATTCAATTGCGGTTCCGAGGATTTGTTTGGTTTGATGAAGTTTACGAGGTCAAGCCAATCGGCGACAGGGGCGGATATTACGGGTGGCGATGAGCCAAGATTCCAAGAACGCAGTGGAGTGGTACGAGTCAGTCAGAATTTGAGGGGATCGAAAGGTGTTTAGGGACCATTCGGCAAGCAAGGGAGTATTAACAAGAAGCTCATCGTCAGTTGGAGTCGAGTGGAGGAGCGGGTCTAAATGGGTCACGAGATCAAGAGGCCTGCAGAGAACCAGTGCAATGAAAACACAAGAAGGGGCCCGCTGATGCTGCAGCTAGCTGAGGTGTAAGTATGTATATGTAAATATGTAAGATGGTCATGAGGCGTGTCTTTTTTAATTGGGAAAGCACTGCGGTGGAGGATGGATTGGTATCCTGTATTGATGTACGCGGTGCTTGCAACAGCAACAACACCAGTGGTAACCAATCAAAGAAAAAAAGGGCAAAAAGCAAGCACTACTGACGAAGATCTGCCGACAAGGCCAAGAGAGGATCGTGCAGAGTAATGGAAACAGAAGCACCGTCGGTCGAGCGAGCACGTATACAGGCGGGGTGGTTGGAAAAGTCGTGCGAGGCTCGAGTGAGATCTGGGGGATGGTGATGACAGCCTGGTAGCAGTGGAATATGTGGTGGTCTCTCGGAAGAATTTGGAAACTGGGTGGGCAGAGGCGATGATCCAGAAAAGGCAAGAGACGTATGAACTTGGGTGTCTTTGGAGAAAAGAACTCGGGCAGAGAGGATCAAGGAAATGTATTGACCAGAGAAACAGCGGGTCGAAGTGCCCGGGGCAGAAGAAGAGCTTGCAAGATTGTGGATGATTATGGATGAAGAAGATTAACGAGCGATGGATCTGGTGGAGAAGTATGGAGGAGGGCTCGAGTAGAAGGCTGGTGGGTTAATTTGGGATGGGGGTGGAGGAAATGGAGAAGAGGTGGGTGTTGGCCGTTTTCTGCAAGCTGTTTTGTAGATTTTTCGCGACAGGCACGGGTGCACGTCCCGAGTGGAGTTTGGGGAAGGGGCGATGCCCACTATTTCTGAATT